>NC_079197.1:27391153-27766023 GCF_029499605.1 Hyla sarda
TGGACCATCGTTTGTTGAAACCATCGTATGTTGAGGGATCCGTGCAATGTAAAGTATAGGACAGTGGTCTACAACCTGCAGACCTCCAGATGTTGCAAAACTACAACGCCCAGCATGCCCCATGTGACCTACAGGGTGACCTATGGGACCCCTCAGAGTCTCCCCCATATAAGCCCTGAGTGGAGTTAGTTCAGTCTCTTGGAGTCTTTGCTGAGATTCAGTCTGGAGTCCCAAAGAGGCCTAAAGTCTACCACGCAGCCATGGATTCTCAAGTCCATTGCCCTACAGGTCAAGTGAAAGCCTGGTAAGCTACAGAAAGAGATGAAGTCAGTCATAATCTGTCATAGTCAAGATAGTCCAAGTCAATCTGTCTCAAGTCAGCGTGGCTCTGCAACAAATTGTCCCATCCAACATAAGTCCCAGCAAGCCCTGTGGTCTCTGAAGTCACTGGTCACCTCCATGGGCCTAGCTGAGCTGTATAGACTGTTACATCTGTCTGACTCAGTAAAGCTGTTCCGTAACTTGGCGTCAGAGTCATTATTTGCTCCCGTGCCTAGCCCAGGATCCAGCGGTATAACTTCGGGTGGTGTAGAGGTAAAACCACGCTCTGGCGTCATGAACACAAGGGGTTAATGCCATCTGCCCCAAGGGTAATTCCATCTGCCCTCATCACACCCTCACCATAACTTTTGGCGTCCTACGAACAAGACAGTTTGAACTGTGTCCAGTACTGCCGAAAATTTGCACGCAGATGCGAACAAAAATTGCACCATAAAGTGTACAGGACTTTGTAAGTAAAAAGTGTTTATTCTGAGGCGCTTGTGAAATAGAGGGGGAGGTGAGGAAAAAACTGTTATCAGCCATTGCGAATTGTCAAAGTACTGTGCCAACCATGTGTAAGATCAGGTCCGAAGTTATGCTACGTCAGAAAGTGTTGCCTGTACCTGCAAGGGTTAACGATGTGCCAGAGAAGCGAGCAAAAATGTCCTGCGTTGGTCAATGTCCCGCCCCTGGGTGTGGAAACCATGCCGCTGTATCAAAGCCAAAGTGGAACTGTAAAGATCCGCCCCTTGTTGCCGGGGGAGCGGAAGTCAGCGCTGCACCGCTGACGTACTTCCAGCCGGCGGCCATTTTCTCGAAACCCTGCATAAAAGAAGCTCCGCCGCCAGATCTTCTCAGTTTGCTGAAAGTCTGTGAGTGGAGCAACATGGCAGAAAAGGCAAGCACAAGGTCGGAGAGTCCCAAGATGGCACCGGAGGCCTGGAAAGTTGCCGTGGCGCACATGTTTCAGGAGTTGGCAGATCATCTATAACGAAAACGAATCTCCATTGGGGATGAAGAGGCCTGCTACAAAGTCCCGCTGCCCGAGGACAATGTAGACTGGCCAGCAACCCCCCGATGGAGGGAACGCCAGCATCTTCCCGAGGAGCATCGCCGGTGAGGCTGTCCCCTCACCACTGGACCTGGGGATCCTGGGCGGAGACCAAGCCCAGAGCAAACCCCTCAGGTCTAAAAGTCTGCAGTACGCCCTCAGTCCCCACTGTTGCCCCGGTGGTTATTTGGCGATGAGCCCATACTGATCCACTATATGCGAGAGCACCTTCTTCCCCTGCCAGGGATGCCCCATTACCCATTTCCGACGGCCCAGTCCGAGAGGGTAAGAGAGAAAATGCCAGGCGCAGCAGCAAGACACCAAGACCCTGGAGGCCCTATACATCAGAATGTTGGATCATCCCTGAGAGGGAGAGCCACCCCTTGAAAGGTGCAGGGCTACAGTTGTGAAATTTGACAAAGTACAGGGGTTTGGCACCCTCATGGACTGTCGTCATGGCGGGACCATCCTGGTCAACTGTCGTGCAGTTATAAGGGACTATCTCCCCACACCACTGTATTCTCTTGAGAGGGGGATCGTGGAATATACCCCTGTTTAAAGTGTGAGAGGAGAATGGGCGGCAGCGGTGACCCGTCCGAAGAACCCTACACAGATTCCTTTTGCCTACTTCCCGTCAGATGACTGGGACGCAGATCCCTTTGGATTACTCTCTCCTAAATTTAAAGAGTCTCGTCCTGGAAGAGGAAGACACCTACTTGCCTGAGGCACCTGTTATGTCATCGAAGTATTGCAATTCATCTACAGATGTGCTCAGGCCTACTCCTGTTGTCGAGGCGGTTTGGCCTAACCAGCGGGCACCAACTAAAGTGCCTTGGCCTACTCCTACTGAGGAGGAGGTTTGGTCGGCCCAACAGGCACCAACGTCTGTCCCCCCAGTGGCTCAAGCTGCTGCTGTGCAAATGGTGGTTACCATCAGTCCCACCATCACTGAGTCTACTCTGTCCAGGGTGAATTGAAACACCCGAGTCAGTCCTTTAGAGAAGGCAAAGTCCTGAGTTCCCTGCTATATGTCCCAGCCTAGAAATCAGTCTGATAGGCGAGGCTGGGATGGAAAATTCCCAGGCTGAAGCATTTGTGCATAATGCCATTGCTGTTCAGTCGAGAGAATAACTGTGTTTTGTGGAAGAATCACTGTTTTTTTCAGGTTGATGCAATGTTTAAGAAAAGTGCCTGGTGGACTCACCAAGAACTCCTGTAACCATGTGCGTAAGTTCACGTGCCCGGCTTATAGACGTGATCCTTTACTGAGAACTCTAATGTACCAGGACTGTGGAGCGGTACTATCAAAATACATATTTTCAGAGTAATATATACTGTTTATTCTTTTTGCACAAATGAATGCAAATATTGTCATTATTGTATTGTTTATGACACTTTGCCGGTGAGGCTTTGGCATTAGAGGATACTAGGACAGGGGCTCTCAAATAAGGATAATACCTTTAAACCTATGACCATGTAAGGGGAAGTAGGACACATTGCTTCATCCCTTATAAAGTTACTGCTGGTCCATCAGTGTTTATGTAGTTTTTTTTATTAACTTTCCTGGGTTTAACTCTAATAATGTGTTTTCATTTCTGAGATGCTTGAACTGTGCCAGGACAATCAGTGTAGACGTTTAAGTGCCAAGTCCCAACTACCACAAACATGACATACATTTACAGTAATGAGAAAAAATAAGTGACCCCTGTCATTTTTGCATTGATTACATAATAAAATTCTGCAGCCATAAGCACGATGGTCATAAGACTAACTGACATGCTTTAACCCCTTAATGATGTGGGACGTAAATGTACGTCCTGGTGAGCTGGTACTTAACACACCAGGACGTACATTTACATCGTATACATAACCGCGAGCATCTGAGCGACGCTCGGGTCATGCGCGGCAGGTCCCGGCTGCTGATAGCAGCCAGGGACCCGCCGGTAATGGCGGACATCCGCGATCGCGCGGATGTCCGCCATTAACCCTTCAGATGCCGTGATCAATACCGATCATGGCATCTGCAGCATTGCGGTCACTAAAACGGATGATCGTATCGCCCGCAGCGCTGCCGCGGCGATCCAATCATCCAGAACGGCAGACGGAGGTCCCCTCACCTGCCTCCACTGCCTTCCATGGGTCTTCTGCTCTGGTCTGCGATCGAGAAGACCAGAGCAGAGGATGACCGATAATACTGATCTGTGCTGTGTCCTCTGCATAGCACTGAACAGTATTAGCAATCGAATGATTGCTATAAATAGTCCCCTAAGTAAAAAGTTTTAAAAAAAAGAAAAAAAAAATGTGAAAAACCCCCTCCCCCAATAAAAACGTAAATTGTCCCATTTTCCCTATTTCACCCCCAAAAAGTGTAAAAAAAAAAATATTTTATATACATATTTGGTATCGCCGCGTACCTAAATATCCAAACTTTTTTAATAAATTGTTAATGATACCTTACGGTGAACGGTGTGAACGTAAAAAAAAAAAAAAAAAAGCCCAAAATAGCTGCTTTTTTTTTACATTTTATTCCCAAAAAATGTATTTAAAAAAGTATTAAAAGTTTTATATAAGCAAATATGGTAACAGAAAAAAGTACAGATCACAGCGCAAAAAATGAGCCCTCATACCGCCGCTTATACGGAAAAATGAAAAAGTTATAGGTCTTCAAAATATGAGGATCTTAAACTTACTAATTTGGTTAAAAAGTTTTTTTTTAAGCGCAACAGTAATAGAAAAGTAATAATCATGGGTATCATTTTAATTGTATTGACCCAAAGAATAAAGAACACATGTAATTTTTACCGTAAATTGTACAGCGTGAAAACAAGACCTTCCAAAATTAGCAAAATTGTTGTTTTCTTTTTAATTTCCCCACACAAATAGTATTTTTTGGTTGCGCCATACATTTTATGGTAAAGTGAGTGATGACATTACAACGGACAACTGTTCGCGCAAAAAAAAACAATCCCTCATACTAGTCTGTGGATGAAAATATAAAAGAGTTATGATTTTTTGAAGGCGTGGAGGAAAAAACAAAAACTTAAAAATAAAATTGTCTGAGTCCTTAAGGCCCAAATGGGCTGAGTCCTTAAGGGGTTAAAGTCAGTACCCAACTCCGTAGGAAGTAATGGCGGTGGTACGGCTACCTAGGATACAGAGCAGGAGGCTCTGGCTCATATTGCATTTTAACAGTTGTAGGTTGAGGGGGAAAATGGCCGCTCAGATGAGCATGTACTTTAGAAAAACAACTATCATGCTCAGGGCTGCACAAATCATTAAAAAAAAATTATACTTATGCTTTAAGGTCAAGTCTGTGATTCGGCCATTTTGAAACATAAGTCCTTACCATTCATTAGTTGATTTACTCGTATGCTTTGGGTTATTGCCTTTATGCATCTAATGTCTCTCCAGCTTCAGGTCATCTTCTGCCGCCTTCCATGTAAAATGTTTTCATAAATCTTTGACTTCATTGTCACCTGAACCCATGATGATTCTCCCACCTTCCTTCACCTTTGAGATGAGGTTTTGGTGTTCAGAGTCTTTTCCCCCAAATCATAGTAATGCCTTTCTGTTGAATATTTCCCTTCTGTCTAATCTGTCCATAGAACATTTTCTAGGAGCATTGTGGAACATCCAGGTGGTCTTCTAAAAACCTGGGTGGGCTGCTATATGTTTTTTTTTTTTGAACAGCAGTGGCTTTCCTATGTGATGTCCTATCACGAACACCCTTGAGGGAGGTCTCAGTGAGGAAGTGAATGCATGGTGAGTGAGGGCAGGATCCGTGCTTGCCTCGGACACGCCTCTTCCTGAGCAGTGGATTTCAGAATGAGTGACCAGCACAACAGAGGGATTTGTCAGCCAAATACAGAAGCTAGACACGAATCTGCATGACTTACTGAGTAACATATATAAGCATTTTTTCGTGATATGACAGGTACGTGTGGTGTCCCGGTACCGTATTGCATACCGTACCTAGTGTGGTGGTCCCCAAAGTCAGAGTAACTACGCTCAGGTAGGGTCCCCCAGGTGGGACAGCCCCTAGTCGCCTCTTCTCTTCTCATATTCTATAGTGCTAAAGGGGTATTTCAGGAAAAAACTTTTTTTCTTATATCAACTGGCTCCAGAAAGTTAAACAGATTTGTAAAATACTTCTATTAAAAAATCTTAATCCTTTCAATAATTATCAGCTGCTGAAGTTGAGTTGTTGTTTTCTGTCTGGCAACAGTGCTCTCTGCTGACATCTCTGCTTGTCTCGGGAATTGCACAGAGTAGAAGAGGTTTGCTATGGGGATTTGCTTCTAAACTGGGCGGTTCCCGAGACACGTGTCCTCAGACAGCACTTAGATAGAAAAGAACAACTCGACTTCAGCAGCTCATAAGTACTGAAAGGATTAAGATTTTTTAATAGAAGTAATTTACAAATCTGTTTAACTTTCTGGAGCTAGTTGATATATATAAAAAAAAAGTTTTTTCCTGGATCACCCCTTTAATATATGTATATATTTAGTAATAATGTATATTTAATATAATGTATAGTACTCACCTTGTTTAGCGTCGCAGGACCTTCAGTCATGTGACCATGTTAATATCCTCTATGGTATGTTGGAGGACCTTTGGAGGTCCTTGGGTCACATGTTACCCATAAACCTTTGTAAAGATGATTGACAGAAGTATTGGACCAATCAGCTTTAGTCCAGCCCCTGCCCATATAAGGGAGCTGTAGCCAATTATCGCTCTCTTGGGTTGCTGCTCTCGTGGATGCCGGACTAGCAGGATGGATCTGCGCAACTTGCAAAGACAAGCTAGGCCTGAAAACCTACCGGCCTCAGCGGAACTTAAACCGTGAGTTCTAAACTAGCCCCGCTAAAGCTAGCGTGACTACTGGACTGCAACTAACTCCCCTAAATCCAGTGGAACAGCACATATTATCCTAAAGACTCTGAACTGCTAAAGTCTCAACCTTTGTCAATCTCCAAAGAAAGCTTGCATGTATAGCAACTGTTCCGGTTATGAAGCTTGCATAAAATCTTCAGTAAAAGTTACAACTGTTTCAGCAAACTCTCCGGTTGTGGACATTCCATTATTATCTACCTCCCTATCGCTCTTGGGAAGGGTGGCGGTAGGACAAGCATTACAGAGGAGCCCTCACCCTGGCGTCACGAATAGCAAGGGTTAACAAGCACCCTTTAATTACCGCACAGCTACACTCTCCATACCCTACTCCCCCAGGCTATCACATAGGCTTTAAGAATTGGGGTCTTATGTGTAATTAACTTTCTGTTCTGCGTATTAATTAAACTCTATACAGTGGTATTATATGAGTTGTATTTGTCAGTATTATCTTGGCTCTATATGGTAGTATAGTGGTATTTATTCGGCTGAAATTGTGAGAATACTTGTATAAATTCACGAGTGGAGGGGAAGCATTCGTTGCTCTCCATAAGCACAGCATCCCTACTGCATGGACATGGGAGGATCTAAAGATAGAGGAATATTTAGGCTAGGTTCAGACTACAGAATCTCCAGGCAGAAAATTTCCGCCTAGAGATTCCGAGTGCGGCCAGCGCGGACACTGCAATGTGTTCCGCGAGTATTTCCGCCCGAAGAAAGAGCCACGCCATTCTTCAGGCGGAAATTTCCAAGGGGATTTTCCGTTCACAAATTCCGCTTCACAAATTCCGAAGTGTGAATTTGTGAACTGAAACCCGTTTTAGCAAGCGGAATTTCCACCTGCAATTTCAAAGTGGAATTGCAGGCAGAAATTCCATAGTCTGAACCTAGCCTCAGTGTCAGATAAAGCTCTTTCTCTTGCGTTAAAGGGGTTATCCAGGAAAAAACTTTTTTTTATATATCAACTGGCTCCAGAAAGTTAAACAGATTTGTAAATTACTTCTATTAAAAAATCTTAATCCTTTCAGTACTTATGAGCTTCTGAAGTTAAGGTCGTTCTTTTCTGTCTAAGTGCTCTCTGATGACACGTGTCTCGGGAACCGCCCAGTTTAGAAGTAAATCCCCATAGCAAACTTCTTCTAAACATGTGTCATCAGAGAGCACTTAGACAGAAAAGAACAACCTTAACTTCAGAAGCTCATAAGTACTGAAAGGATTAAAAAAATTTAATAGAAGTAATTTACAAATCTGTTTAACTTTCTGGAGCCAGTTGATATATAAAAAAAAGTTTTTTCCTGGATAACCCCTTTAATGTAATTCATTGCAGGACCAGTACTATAGAGCAGTGTTTCCCAACCAGGGGGCCTCCAGCTGTTGCAAAACTACAACTCTCAGCATGCCCGGACAGCCTTTGGCTGTCTGGGCATGCTGGGAGTTGTAGTTTTGCAACAGCTGAAAGCACCCTGGTTGGGAAACACTGCCATAGAGGGATAATCCTACAATTTGTGCTCATATTCTGAATACCAGGCAATTGCTTCACTTCCGCAGCAGAGTCCTGTGCTTGTGATAATACTTTATTTGCTGCTCCCTCTGTGTTATTTTTAACCTTGTTACCAGAACATGATAAATGGGCTTATCTGTTCTGTAATGGGCACAGAAAGGGCACCCGCTACTAGAACACGAATTCCCTAAGTCAGAAGAGCTGGAAATGATGACGTTTTTGTTTCACATTCCTCAGTGCAAGGTCCTACGGGGAAGAGAACACGACAAGGACAAAACTTTACGTAGCCATGATGTCACCAAAGCATAATACATGGGAGTCATTTGGGAAGCTGCAGGATTTCCTCAGTCATGTGTAGTGTGAAGGTTTTTTTTTTTTTCTTAAAATTTTTCGCAATTACCGAATTTTTCGCCCTATAGGACGCACCAGCTGTTGGCTGTCCGGGCATGCTGGGAGTTGTAGTTTTGCAACATCTGGAGGTCCGCAGGTTGAAGACCACTGGTATAGGAGGTAGTACTCGCATGTCCCCGCCGCTCTGGACCCGTCACCGCTGCCCTGGATGTCGCTCCATCGCTGACGCCGCGTCCCCGTGGTGTCCCCGACGCTCCGGACGTCTTCTTCCCCGGGATTCACGCTCTCCGTTGCCGCCATGACGTCGCTACGCACGCCGCTCCTATTGGATGATGGGACGGCGTGCGCGACGACGTGATGACGAAGAAGGAAAACGCCGGCCATGCAGGGGATCCCGGCACGGAGCAGACAACAAGGAGGCAGGTAAGGTCCCTCCCAGTGTCCTGTAAGCTGTTCGGGACGCCGCGATTTCACCGCGGTGGTCCCGAACAGCCCGACTGAACAGCCGGGTTAGTGTCACTTTCCCTTCAGACGCGGTGGTCAGCTTTGATCGCCGCATCTGAAGGGTTAATACAGGGCATCACCGCGATCGGTGAAGTCCTGTATTAGCCGCGGGTCCCGGCCGTTGATGGCCACAGGGACCGCCGTGATAGGTGTGTATTCGCCGTATAAGACGCACCAACTTACCCCCCCCCCCCCCCCCCAGTTTTGGGGAAGAAAAAGTGCGTCTTATACGGTGAAAAATACGGTACTCCATGAAGGACAATTTTCATTTTTGCATTTTCATTTTTTTCTCTTTTATTTTTTCCATCCAAAGACCCATATGAGGGCTTGTCTTTTGCTCAGCCAGTTGTACTTTGTAATTACATGTTTTTTTTTTTACCATAAAATGTACAGCAAAACCCCCAAAAAATAATTATTTGTGATTTGTATTTTTTTTGGGAGGGGGTGTACACACTGCATGTTATGGTAAAAGTGACATGTTCTTTTTATTCTGTGTGTCAATATGATTAAAATGATACCCAACTTATATAATTTTACTGTTATTGTACTATTTATAAAAAAAAAAGTATTTTTTAACAAATATAACCTTTTCATTTTTCCATATACTGGGCTGTATGGGGGCTCTTTTTTATGCCGTGATCAATAGTTTTTATTGGTGACATTTTTGTTTAGATGGGACTTTTTGATCACTTTTTATTCATTTTTTTTTTCATGATATATGATGTGACCAAAAATTAGCATTTTTAATTTATTTTTTATTTTTTATGTTTACGCCATTCACCGCACGGGATGATAAACATGTTCAGACCAGCATTCTGCAATAGGAAACTGCAGTGTGACTTGAACTACAATTCAAAGCAAGTTTACCCACTAGGAGCCAAC
The DNA here is from genome assembly GCF_029499605.1 of Hyla sarda. Classification (NCBI taxonomy): domain Eukaryota; kingdom Metazoa; phylum Chordata; class Amphibia; order Anura; family Hylidae; genus Hyla; species Hyla sarda. The sequence continues at coordinate 27,400,654 of NC_079197.1, forward strand.
CAGTGTGATTGTCCTTCAGAGCAAACGAAACTCAGAGGGTAGCGCCAGATTCACCCCAACTCTGACACAAACACACGCGGCACAGGTTAAAGGGGTTATCCAGGAAAATCTTTATAAACCGGCTCCAGAAAGTTACAGATTTGTAAATTATTTCTATTAAAAAATCTTAATCCTTTCAGTACTTATGAGCTGCTGAAGTTGAGTTGTTCTTTTCTGTCTAAGTGCTCTCTGATGACACGTGTCTCGGGAACTGTCCAGAGTAGAAGCAAATCCCCATAGCAAACCTCTTCTACTCTGTGCAGTTCCCGAGACAAGCAGAGAGCACTGTTCCCAGAAAGAAAAGAACAACTCAACTTCAGCAGCTGTTAATTATTGGAAGGATTAAGATTTTTTAATAGAAGTAATTTACAAATCTGTTTAACTTTCTGGAGCCAGTTGATAATAAAAATACGTTTTTTTCCTGGAATACCCCTTTAACCCTCTAACTGCAAGTAACCACCAGTGACTAATCACTGAGTATAGACTAAAAATTGTTTATACTTTTTTTTGTCTATACTCAGTGATTCATTTTGGATGATAGACTATTGTTATCTCTATGCAGGGATTTGTGGCTGTGGTGCACCATAAGGACCAGCCTGCCACAGGCGCAAGCTCCCCAGCTAGTCTCACCAGCTTACACTTTCATCTGGCCGGTCATTGCACTACAAAACGTAAACTCATAGGGGGACATTTATCAAACTGTTTAGACCAGTTTAGATGGTCTATAGGGGGCATTTACTGTGTGTGATTTAGTTCATTTAAAAAAAAAAAAATTGCGTGTTTTTTTTTTACATTTTTTTCGTGACTCCGCCAAATTTATTACAAGGTCGCAGGGTATGGGATAAATTTTGTGGAGAATACACATTTTCTGAAATTTCACTCTTCACATACACCAAAAAGCTACGCTAGGTCTGGGCTGGTGTAGAATTGCGCCTTATTGAGGGGTTTTGCAACTTTTTTTGCAAAAGTCGCAGTTGCACAAGACTGACCTTCCACATCTGCCTGTACGCTCTTTTTAAAAAAGGGTGTAAATCGAAAAGGCCCAAAAAATAGGAGGTGCAGGGCTACGCCTAAATAGAGACAGATCTACACACAAAAACAGCTCTAAAGACAATGATAAATGCCCCCATATATTTGTCTCTCAGAAAGTCTCAGTCTTTTTAGTTGAGATTTTTATGCGACTTTTGCTTTAGAGCCCTTCTCCGCAGGAATAGTATACTATAGAGCTACAATGGTCTACAATCGAGCTTAAAAGGGGTACTCCGCTACTTAGCATTTGGAAACAACTGTTCCAAACGCTGGAGTTGACGCCGGGAGCTCGTGACGCCATAGCCCCGCCTCCTAATGATGTCAAGCCCTGCCCCTCAATGCAAGTCTATGGGAGGGGGCGTGACAGCTGTCACGCCCCCTCCCATAGACTTGCATTTAGGGGTGGGGCTTGACATCATTAGGAGGCGGGGCTATGGCATCACGAGCTCCCGGCTCCAGCATTTGGAACAGTTTGTTCCAAATGCTGAGCAGCGGAGTACCCCTTTAAAATGCAGTGGTCAGGAATTTATCAACTGAATTTGATTGGAAAGTCTCAAAAAAAGTCACATCAACAGAAAATATGCAGAAATGTTAGACCATGTCAGACCCAGAAATCCGATCTAAATAGTTAGCAGGAAGCCTTCTTGTAAAAAAATTTTTTAGGACCACACCACGTAACCACCTCACAGAAGACATGCGAGGTGTTCGCTTTTGAGTATACCTTCTGTGTGGCGGAAAGTCACACTGTATGACTGTACTACACGCGACATTTGATATATTCGTCTCAGGCTCTGAGACTTTTGTGAGACTTTTCTTGTCTATTTGTCTCAATTCACGAGACTTATATGCGACTTTTCTCGTCTAAAGTGCTGCGGGGAATGGACAATAATTCTAAAGTCTAAAGTGCTGCGGGGAATGGACAATAATTCTAAAGTCTAAAGTGCTGCGGGGAATGGTCGTGTGACGTTTAATAAATGGCACAGACAATACATCCATGCTTAGAGATTTTTCTCGTCTAAAATACTGCGGAGAAAAGACAATGATAGTAAATCTCCCTCATAATGGGGGAGATTTATCAAAACCTGTGCAAAGGTAAAGTGGCCCAGTTGCCCATAGCAACCAATCAGATTGCTTCTTTCATTTTGCAGAGGCCTTGTTTAAAATGAAAGAAGCGAGCTGATTGGTTGCTATGGGCAACTGGGTAACTTTTCCTCTGGACAGGTTTTGATAATGGCCCTCATTTACTATTCTAAACCCGACCTCTTTTGTCGGGGTTTTTTGTCGCATCTTTGTCTGCGCCATGTCGCAGACATCGTGCGCCAGTCTGCGACACGATGCGACATTTTTTCCCGACGGACCCGATGTGGATTCTCCCAAACCCGAAAAAGGGGCGTTACCCGACATTTCTGAGCTTTCCCACGTATTTATTAAGGTTTCCAACCCGAATTTGTTGTATTGTTGTGGATTTTTTCCCGACAGCTCAGAGGAGTTGGAAACCAAAACCAACAAAACCCACGTGCGACAAACAGGATGCGACATAATAACGAATATCAGGGGAAAAAAGCAGTCGGGTAAGAAAGCAACATAGACTTACAACCCGATTTTCTTAGTAAATGAGGGCCAATATCTTTATTTTCTTACATGGTGTTTTTCCTGTAATCTTCATGTCCTGGAGGGATGGTGACCGCGGCTGCAGCAACAACAGCTCGATGTTTACTACGTCCCTCAAATTCTCAAACACGTTCCCAATCCCCTGTATGTACTTGGACAGAAGCAAAGACCGTGCAGTAGGTCACACTATTAGTATAGCAGCAGTTCCTCGTACATTACACTTTAGGGCATTGACACAAAGCTTCCTAGGTCATCTAAGGACATGACCGGGAATGGAAATCCATCTATTCTGTCTAAAAACATCATAGCACATTTACACTTTGCCATTCTCCGACATGTATTTGCATATAGAGTCGCTCATGAGTAACAAAGCCACATCTGGGCTGGAGTCCCATTATACAATATGGCAGCAGTCCTACATTGTTATGGGGCTTATCCTTATTTGCTCAAATAGCCGGCTGGATGTAAATGCTGAAACACAAGGTGACCATGAGAGGATTCCTTCTATGGCAGAATAATACCTTACTATGTTTTTCTTGTATTGTTTGTTTTTTCAATTAGATTTATTCTAAAGCTAAAATGATCTTCTATTTTTATTCGATGCCCTTGGTTCCCTGTGATCATAGCTGGCATAACTTTAATATTAGCTTTGGCCACCAATCAACTTGCTCTCTCACTTATAGCCACCATTTAGCTGATCCCTATTACTTTTTCTGCTTAGTTGTACTCCTTTTTTGTAATTTAAAGGCACAGTGTCCATATATTCCGACGATATTACCAGTCGTCCCTCATGTAGATGTAAAATGCATGTTATACACTTATTCTGTACCCATCCAACAGGGCAGAATATCTCATAATCTAACACTTATCAATACTAGTGTTGAGCGGCATAGGCAATATTCAAATTTGCGATATTTCGCGAATAGATGGACGAATATTCGTCATATATTCGCTAAATTCGCATATTCGTAATATTAACATTTTATTTGCATATGCAAATTTTTGCATATACGAAAATTCGCACACCAGTCTCACACAGTAGTATTAGATCCTTTTTTACACCACACAAGCTGGAAACAGAGAGGGGTGATCACTGTGATGTGTATTGTGAAGAAAAAAAAAACGAATATTCGTAATTGAGAATATATAGTGCTATATTCGTGAATATTCCTGAATTCGCGAATATGCGATATTCGCGAATAAAATTCGCATTGCGAATATTCGCGAGCAACACTAATCAATACCCATCAATGCCAGATGAAAAGGATTATCCACAAACTGTGAAATATGAGATTCAATTCTCCTGCATTTGCTGCTATATATCAATAAGGACAAGTTATAATTGATCACACAATGATTGTGCCTTTCATGGCACATACATGTCAGCAACCTGTTAACAAGTCGGGGGTTAGTGTTAGCTCCCAAATCGACTATTACTAGAACCCCCCCCCCGCCATTATTTATTACTTCGGCACCCACCGCCACAAGGGGACTCCAAATAATAAGTAATTACATTACTGTTCCGTAATTCTGCCTCTAGTGACCATGGCATCACTAAAGGCAGGGATACAAAAGATTAAAGAACAGACAGAAACCCAGACCAGTGGAGGCTCCTGACTGTATATAGTATACAGCCATCTATATTGATGGCTGTATACTGTATAGCCCAGAAGGAGTCAACTAGACATTCTCAGCATCACCAGGTAACTTCTTCTCTGCTGGGCTTACTGCTCAGCCCAGCGAGGGGGAGAGAGAGACAGGAACCAGTGATGATTATACATCGTAGGTTTCTGTATGTCCCTCAAACGAATATTCGTAATTGAGAATATATAGTGCTATATTCGTGAATATTCCTGAATTCGCGAATATGCGATATTCGCGAATAAAATTCGCATTGCGAATATTCGCGAGCAACACTAATCAATACCCATCAATGCCAGATGAAAAGGATTATCCACAAACTGTGAAATATGAGATTCAATTCTCCTGCATTTGCTGCTATATATCAATAAGGACAAGTTATAATTGATCACACAATGATTGTGCCTTTTATGGCACATACATGTCAGCAACCTGTTAACAAGTCGGGGGTTAGTGTTAGCTCCCAAATCGACTATTACTAGAACCCCCCCCCCCCCCCCCCCGCCATTATTTATTACTTCGGCACCCACCGCCACAAGGGGACTCCAAATAATAAGTAATTACATTACTGTTCCGTAATTCTGCCTCTAGTGACCATGGCATCACTAAAGGCAGGGATACAAAAGATTAAAGAACAGACAGAAACCCAGACCAGTGGAGGCTCCTGACTGTATATAGTATATAGCCATCTATATTGATGGCTGTATACTGTATAGCCCAGAAGGAGTCAACTAGACATTCTCAGCATCACCAGGTAACTTCTTCTCTGCTGGGCTTACTGCTCAGCCCAGCGAGGGGGAGAGAGAGACAGGAACCAGTGATGATTATACATCGTAGGTTTCTGTATGTCCCTCAAACGAATATTCGTAATTGAGAATATATAGTGCTATATTCGTGAATATTCCTGAATTCGCGAATATGCGATATTCGCGAATAAAATTCGCATTGCGAATATTCGCGAGCAACACTAATCAATACCCATCAATGCCAGATGAAAAGGATTATCCACAAACTGTGAAATATGAGATTCAATTCTCCTGCATTTGCTGCTATATATCAATAAGGACAAGTTATAATTGATCACACAATGATTGTGCCTTTCATGGCACATACATGTCAGCAACCTGTTAACAAGTCGGGGGTTAGTGTTAGCTCCCAAATCGACTATTACTAGAACCCCCCCCCCCCCCCCCCCGCCATTATTTATTACTTCGGCACCCACCGCCACAAGGGGACTCCAAATAATAAGTAATTACATTACTGTTCCGTAATTCTGCCTCTAGTGACCATGGCATCACTAAAGGCAGGGATACAAAAGATTAAAGAACAGACAGAAACCCAGACCAGTGGAGGCTCCTGACTGTATATAGTATACAGCCATCTATATTGATGGCTGTATACTGTATAGCCCAGAAGGAGTCAACTAGACATTCTCAGCATCACCAGGTAACTTCTTCTCTGCTGGGCTTACTGCTCAGCCCAGCGAGGGGGAGAGAGAGACAGGAACCAGTGATGATTATACATCGTAGGTTTCTGTATGTCCCTCAAAGTGTTAAGGAGCAATGCACAGCTAACTCTTTCCTGGGTACAATGTAAACCTCCTACTTAGCTGAGCATGTACTCCGGCCATTAGAGGGACATGAGTCCTGTTCCTGTACAGTGTGCAGTGGTGTGCTCTGCACTGCTGTATAATGTACTCCACCTTGAGCAGGGACTCCTGTCATTAATTAGAGGAGTCCTGCTCTAGTGCTCTATATAACCTATGTGGTGCACACGCAATAATAAATGCCTTACACAGCCGACACCAACTGGATGTTGTCTCTTATACGAGGTCCTTACTGGTGTGGGCTATTTGTGACTTTTGAACCAAATTTTAAAAGTTGCACATGATAAATCGTGGCATAAATAATATGCAAGGATTAAAACACCCACTCCCCGCCCAAGGAACGCCCCCGGAATACAGGGTGATACACGTTGTGCAAACTGTGGCTCCATGAGGTGTAGAATATAGGCCGATTTGGCCTTAGTACATGACCCTATAGAGTCCATTGTTTTGAGCAGCTGATCAACAATTCTCCTGGCATATTCTACATTTATTCCTGATCTGCTACACTAGGGTGACTTTCCTTTACATACAAAGCGTATGACTATCATGGTTTACACTCAATCCTGTATTAAACAATAATAGGAACATATTATGCTTTAATGAGAATTTTCCTGGCCCAGAAACAGAAATCCCAACATGGTTCATGCAGATGTATCAGGAAATGTGAACTATACTAAATATTGTGGGAGAGCATGCCACTCCGTAATATCCAGCAGGATGCAAGGAACCCATTGCTTCCTGGTATTCATTGCTGTATACTGATAACATTGTTATAGAGACACCAAAGGGGTACATCTAATGTACTCACAGTAGACTGGTAAAATATAGTAATATTCTAAAACTGTAACCTGGGCTCTGACATGTGGGCTGGCAAAGGTGTAAGCTCCTGGGTCCCAATGTAGAATCTGGAACAGATCTGGTCCATTGATAATATTGGTGTTTTCTTGCTCCGAAACCAGGGCCTGGGTATGACTCCTGCCTCCGGCACCTGTAGCTGTGGGGTAGATGTGACCTCTGGGGTTAGACAGCTGGACATCACTCAATCTCGTGCTGGGGTCAATGTGTCACTGATGTTACCTAGATGTTCCCAAATAGGGGCGAAGCTATAGAGGGGGCAGAGGTACCAGTCGCATCGGGGCCCTGGTGCCTAAAGGAGCCTCAAGGCACATCTGTCCCATAAGAGACCAGTACCGTATTATAATTGGCACATGGGGCCTTGTTGCAGATTTTGCATCGGGCCCAGAAGATACAAATTACGCCTCTGTTCCCGGGAATTGCTTCCTTGACCCTTGTGAGTGTGTTACGAAGGTATCTTTTATTGGTGTTAAAGGGAATGTATCTTCAGAAAACAACATATTGTTTTTAATCAAGTTTTTGATCAAATGTTGAACATATTATTGTATGAATTTTTGGTAATGTTATTTCACATTTTCCATTTTATCATCTATATCATAGATAATCCTGAAATCTTGCAGTTTTCGTACTCACCACTACGGCTAAAACTAGGCTGAGACTTCCTGTTCTGTACAGATCACTTTCCAGCCATGTCCTCCTTATCATCACAGACAGAATTACAGTGAAAGGTGTCACCTGTAGATAGATAACACACCATTCACAATAGGTGATGTTCAAAGCTCCCCCCCCCCCCATGGAATGAACACTGCACAGGTCACAAAGCCTGCCTAGAAAACTCTCCGTTAAGATGAATAAGGTCTGCTTCAGACTATTGTGTCTGTGTCCATGAGGTTTGCTGCTAAGTTTATCTCTAAGGCTGGTTTCACATTGACGATTCTCTGTCCGGAAACATTAACATCCAGTGGCGTAAATTTCACTGCTAAAATGCCATGGTATGGTCTGTGCAATGGAATCCTATTGATAGCTATGGGATTCTGCTGCATCGGAATTTATGAGTGGTATTTCTAAGCAGAATTACACTTGGAAATTCCTTTTTTTAAACCCCGCCTAAATGCTGTTACAAGCGACTCAGGCAAGATGTCTGTCCTCTTAATACTACTAAAAAAATAATGCACTAAAAATTTAATTTAAAGGGTACCTGTCAGATCTCACAAAAACAAATCGGAAAAACAGTTATATGTTACTCAGTACCTCACCCTGATCATGTACATGTAATTTTTATGTCTCAATCACCGATATTTCACTATAAAATAGCATATTACTGCTGCTCAATGTCTTTTACATCTTGTCAAAGTAGGGGGCGTATCCATATCTTGCCTGCTCTGTGATGACTCCTCCCCCTCCCTCACTCTTGCTGACTCACTGCTCTGGGGAGCCTGGCAGCCCTACAAATAAATGGATTAACACCCGGAATATAGCACAAGGTTATAAGTGTGACTAACGGTAAGTGGATGCTCAGTCCATTCAGAACATACAGAAAAGACGCACACTTCTAATCTTTAGGATTTCATAATCTTTAGTAACATTTAGTGAATAGTTACAAAAAAATTTCACCCATTGTGCTCTCTAAGCGCCAGACAACCTTGGATTCCGGGTTGTTTTCACCCTTTCATTGGCTCCTGGTTATTCTTAATCCAGGTAATTTTCACCCTGGCTTGGGCTCCCGGTTCCAAGTGCTCCTTCCTCTCACGAAGGGATTAGGTAATACAGGCGCCGGATACTTCCGACGTTTCGGAGGCCACGCCTCCTTTCTCAAGAAAGTATAACTTACTCCTGTAATGCTGAGAATATAGTTTTGGAATAGTTGGAGGTACAGTGTTTGGATAACTTTGACTGTCCAGGTATACTTTGAGTTGTAGTTTTACAACAGCTGGAGGCACATGTTTGGTAAAACTCTGAGTTACAGAGGTGCTGCTGCAGGCTTTGTTCCTCCTGCAGTCTTGTCAATCAGCCATCTAATGTCCATGACCCTTGGACACACACATGCTGTTGCGGGAGGCATCAGTGTCCCAGGAGGTATTGGGACCCCTAATGGTGGGATTTTCAAAGGCAGTTTTCTTTAATAAAATTAGATTTTTTATATTAGTTTTTATATTAAGTATATTAGAAAAACTATTGTTTTGCTAAGATATACAACACATAAAATGTTTTTATATCTGACAGTGCCCATTTAAAAAGTCAGAAAATTACCCTTTTTCTATTTTTTCTCTCTTACTGTAGGTAGATAGCACATATGTGCTACTTGAATTTGATAGTATCTTAATATGTTCATATTTTTCTTATGCTTTTATGTATGATGGAACCTGGTTCTTGTTGTTCTGTACTTGCCCGATAGGGCTAGCTTGCCTTTGTTTTATCTGTACTAACTTATACATCTTAATAAAAGCTTCATGGTTTGATTATTGAAAAGTCAGAAAATAGAATCAGAATTAAAAAAAAACATGTTTTAGTATCTTTCTCTTATTGGTAAAATCTATATGATATCATTATACCTATGTATTGAGGTTTGGAGTTGACACTAGCCTGTAAAAATAAAACAGTGGACTAGGAGTCTTTTTTTAAAGGGGTACTCTGGTGCAAACATTTTTTTTAACTGGTGCCAGAAAGTTAAACAGATTTGTAAATTACTTCTATTTAAAAATCTTCTAGTACTTATCAGCTGCTATATGCTCCAGAGGAAGTTGCGTAGTTCTTTCCAGTATGACCACAGTGCTCTCTGCTGCCACCTCTGTCCATGTCAGGAACTGTCCAGAGCACAAGCAAATCCCCATAGCAAACCTCGCCTGCTCCAGACAGTTCCTGATACTGACAGAGGTGTCAGCAGAGAGCACTGTGGTCAGACTGGAAAGAACTACACAACTTCCTCTATAGTATACAGCAGCTGATAAGTACTGGAAGGATTAAGATTTTTTAATAGAAGTCATTTACAAATCTGTTGATTTAAACATATTTTGTTTTTTTCCCACTGGAGTAGCCCTTTAATGCTTCACGTTTGGAACACTTTTATGTTCCTTCTTCCTCCTTTGAGCCTTGTTTTTCTCTTTTAGCTGAGTGTTTTTTCCAGTGTGACTCCACCTTTGATGGTACTGAGGGATGAGGAGGTCCTTGCACTTATCTCTGACTTTAGTCACCTCATGTTGATGAATGTACAATCCTGACACCATTATCTGTCACTCTTCCAAAACTGAAGCTACCATCTGCTCCAACTTCCCAAGCTGCATTATTATTCCCTTGATTCCTGTTTAGCTGTCATGATAAGTAGAGATATTTGGCAGAACATTATTTGTGGCTTGTTCATAGGAGACAATTGAAGTACAGTCAGATAGCCCGATATAAGAATCGCAGCACGAAAAAGGACAAATAGTGATAAGAGAAAATGTGCCGCAAGGAGAAATAAATACTGCCCCTATGGTACCAGGAATAAAATACTCGCAGTTTGTTCTTCTTTTCATACCCTTTAATCATGAACATGTTCTGCTCACCCACTAGAAATGGGGAAGGGGACAACCAGGACTTGCTAAATCTCAAAGGGTTCTTTGCCCATATATATATATATATATATATATATATATATATATGTATATGACCTTGTTTCTTTAAAGCCTTAAAGGGGTTATCCACCATAAGGTGATTTTAGTTCATACCTGCCAGGCTATCTTTTTGTGAACTGAGTATTTCTTCTTGGAGTTCGGTCTCTACACATCCCATAGTATTATGTTTGTAAGTGTGAGGTCACTTTCCTCCCTCCCACACATCAGCCACCCCACTTATTGCAGCACAAATGAGCTGCATCCATTAAAAAGACCAGTGTTTTCTAACCAGGGTGCCTACAACTGTTGCAAAATTATAAGCTATTATATGCCTTATTGCACATATACTTAGATACATTTTTGTACTAGGTTTTTTCCCCCATATATATACTGTTTTGCTTCCCCCCCCCCTCCCCATATCCCACTTTTTCTGTCTATGCCTTTTTCATTTTAAAAATGTTTTTGGATTGTTTATCTATGAAATAAAGTACAAATATTTTATTCTATGGTCCTTTTGTGTGGTTTTCATTTCTAGTAGGGTATTTATTCAGTGTGTGGTACAGCTGGACCCTTTCCATTGTCTACTAACTCTCTACGTATCCCGTTTTCTTTTGGTGACTAGCATATATAACGTGTGGCAATACCTTATATAACATCATCATCCTTATATAACATCATTTAAAATCATCATCCTCTCATCATCCTTTGCTATTTCGATAAGATTTTTAAATTTTATGTGTGTTTTTAATTATAGACCTAAATCTTGCATGAATTGCCGGCTATGTAACATTGTGGAGGGCTCACTGTTGCAGGCTTCACAAAGGGATGTACCGTATTTTTTGCCATATAAGATGCTATTATAAAGGAGGAAAATCTAGAAAAAAAAGATTCTGAACCAAATACAATGTAAAGTATAGGACAGTGATCTTCAACCTGCGGACCTCCAGATGTTGCAAAACTACAACTCCCAGCCGTTGGCTGTCGGGGCATGCCGGGAGTTGTAGTTTTGCAATATCTGGAGGTCCGCAAGTTGAAGACCACTGGTATAGGAGGTAATACTCACGTGTCCCCGCCGCTCCGGACCTGTCACCGCTCATCACCGCTGCCCTGGATGTCGCCCTCCATCGCTGTCGCCAAGTCCCCTGGGTGTCCCTGTCACTCCAGAACGTCTCTGCTGCCCGGTATCCTCGCTCTCCGTCGCCGCCATCACGTCGCTATGCACGCCGCTACGCGCGCCGCTACGCACACCGCTACGCACGCCGCTCCTATTGGATGATGAGACAACGAGCGCGACGACGAAGGAGAGCGCCGGCCATGCAGGGGATCTCGGCACGGAGCAGTCATTCGCCGATCGGACACCGAGGAGGCAGGTAAGGTCCCTCCCGGTGTCCTGTAAGCTGTTCGGGACGCCGCGATTTCACCACGACGGTCCCGAACAGTCCGACTGAGCAGCCGGGTGTGTTTCACTTTCGCTTCAGATGCGACAGTCAGCTTTGATTGCTGCGTCTGAAGGGTTAATACAGGGCATCACCACGATCGGTGATGTCCTGTATTAGCCGTGGGTCCTGGCCGTTGATGGCCACAGGGACCGCCGCGATAGGACAGGGTTTTAATGTGTATTTTCCGTATAAGACGCACCAACTTTTCCCCCCCAGTTTTGGGGCAGAAAAAGTGCGTCTTAAACGGCGAAAAATAGGGTAATCCTGAAACGTTGCTGACGGAGCTCACAGGATTGTGAGCTCATCTCTTACCCCCGAAGGAGAGGCTGGACGGGCAACAAAGAGGACATTCTAAAAGCTCTGGCTGGAGCAGTGGACTTCTGACTACATGCCCTGTCTGTAATGTATCACTAAAGCGATCGATTTGCACCTGGGTGAATATATCTTTTTTTACATGTGATGATACTAAAGCCAGTTTTTTGTGAAGATTAATGAAGATAAAGCATTGAATAATAATAATATTACTTTTGTGAATGGACTTGTATACTGGAGCCAAGTGGAGCCTCCAGCTGTACACATCACGCCCAGTGTACTGAACAAACACCCATCTTTGTATTTTTTTACTTTATATAAAAATCCTCATCCTCACCATCCCTGGGGGACGTTCCTGTTGGCAGCGATAATGAATATATGAAGCGTGATTGACAGCCTAGACACAGCTCGTCTCATCGTTATGCTCCCTAAGTAGACGAAGAAGAGCAATAACCATAGGTTGTCAATCATGCTGAGTGGGCATGATAACAGCCCGAGAAGACGGGACTAGAAGAGGAACTACTTATGGACCAATGGGGGACACCTTTCAAACTTCACCATTGCTGCCAGTAGAACATCTCCCAAGCAGGGTATGGAAGAAGATTTTATTATAAATAAACGTGGACATGTGTTATATGGTAGAATTTGATGACAGGTTCCTTTTGAATGGGTACTCAACTGCCCCAGTGTTTGGAACATTTTGTTCCGAAGGCTGGGTGTGGGGGTCGTGAAATCACGGCCATGCTCCCTCAATGAAAGTCTAAGAGAGGGGGAGTGGTGACTTCTAAGCCCCCTCCCATAGACTTGCATTGAGGGGTGTGGCCGTGATATCAATAAGGGCGTGGCAGTGACATCACGACCCAGGCAGCCCGCACCTAGCATTCGGAACATAATGTTCCGAATGCTGGGGCAGTGGAGTACCCCTTTAATCTAATGCGTATGAGCACCTTAACCTCTTGGGGATGCCCTTAAGGACACAGGGCATACCTGTACGCCCTGGTCCCGTTTAGCAGATTTAAACCGTTCTCACCAGCGGAGAACAGGTTAAACCCGGTAGGTCCCGGTTGCTACAGGCAGCCAGGACCCACGGCTAATGCGGGGCACGGCCGATCGGGCCAATGCGTAGCATTAACCCTTTAGATCTAAAGGGAAAGTGAAAGAATCCCGGCAGCTCAGTGGAGCTGATCGGGACTATCGCAACAAAATCGCGATGTCCCGAACAGCTTGCCGGATGACGGGAGGGTGCTTAACTGCCTCTCCGTTGTCCGATTGGTGATCTACTGCTCCATGCCTGCTCAGCAGGCAGGAGCAGCAGAGCGCCGAGAACACTGATCAGTGCTATGCTATTGCATAGCATTGATCAGTGTAAGCAATTAGAAGATTGCATGTTGTAGTATTTTTTTTTATAAAAGGGAATTAACCCTTTCCCTATTAAAAGTTTAAATCAACCCCCTTTTCCCATTTTTAAAATAAAATAATGTAATAAAAAATAATCATATGTGGTATCGCCACGTGCGTAAATGTCCAAACTATTAAAATATAAGGTTAGCTAGACCACACGGCCGATTGCGTACATGTAAAAAACATACCAAAGTCCAAAATTGTGCATTTTTGGTCACTTCATATACCATAAAAATATTAATAAAAAGCGATCAAAAAGTCCAATCAAAACAAAAATGGTACTGATAAAAATTACAGATGGTGATGCAAAAAAAGTGAGCCCTTACACCGCCCTTTGGATAGGGGATAAGTTGTCTAGGGGCGGAGTACCCCTTTAAAGTATTTTTTTCCGCTCTGAATTTACACTTTCCAGAGAAAAATCTGGTAATAGGTCTGAGGTTACTTGAGTTAGAGTCAAGATTATAATGTCCTAGCGAAGTGGTTTTATCCTTTTTTGGTGAAATGAAGTCTGTGATCACCCTTCAACAGAAGATACAGTACATGCAATGCTACTTGAACATATGCTCCAAAGTCCCATCACTGGGGTTTGTCCATTCTATACTCTGTAAACTATGTCTAAACTGGTATGATTGACATAAATGACCGAGCCCCTGAGACCAATGGGAGACACTACAGACTCCAGACTAACACAACTATTCCACACATGCACTAATACCACCAAAATCATTGGCTCCAAACATGGCAAGCAAATGGAGGACTTGGTTGTTGTTGCAATGAAATTCCTTAAATTTGGCATCAGCTTATCTCAAAAGTTTAATAATACATCACAGAACTGCAATACAATGTGGACATCCACTAGAATAATGGGCAGGCTAAAAATGAACATTTCCTAGTTCACTTTTTGATAGCGACCCAAATATGTGCGTGTATGGTTGTCCATGGGTGCCAAAAAAACAACTGCTGCGGCATGTTTCAGGTTGCAGCTGTAGTTGTGAAAACTAAAGCCCTCTCTACAAAGCTACAAAGCACTCATGTCATTGTTACTCAGTTACACCACCCATTGGGCTTATTTTTATTACTGCTGCTTTCCCCTGCATCCAGATTTTCTGCAATTTCCTAGCAACCTTAGGGTATGTTCACATTAAGTTATGTGAACAGAATCTCCGTTTGCAGAATTCTGCGAACGGAGATTCCATCTGGCGCCTGCCGCCGAAATACTTTGGCGGTAGCACCGCGCGCCCATGCGCCATCACCATTAAATGCAGTTCTCGCGGACTTCCGCATAAAAAATTAACATGTTTCTGTTACGCCGAGCGCTCCGGGTCCCCGTTCCTCCCCGGAGCGCTCGCCTCATCCTCGTTGTTGCAGCGCCCCGGTCAGATCCACTGACCGGGTGCGCTGCGGTCCCGCCTCCAGCCGGGATGCGATTCGCGATGCGGGTGGCGCCCGCTCGCGATGCGCACCCCGGTCCCCGTACCTGACTCGCTCTCTGTCGGTCCTGTCCCGGCGCGCGCGGCCCCGCTCCCTAGGGCGCGCGCGCGCCGGGTCTCTGCGATTTAAAGGGCCAGTGCACCAATGATGGTGCCTGGCCCAATCTTCCCAATTAGCTTAATTAGTTTCTTCCTGTGCACTCCCTACTTATACCTCACTTCCCCTGCACTCCCTTGCCGGATCTTGTTGCCCTTGTGCCTAGTGAAAGCGTTCCCTTGTTTGTTCCTAGCCCGTGTTCCAGACCTCCTGCCGTTGCCCCTGACTACGATCCTTGCTGCCTGCCCCGACCTTCTGCTACGTCCGACCTTGCCTTTGTCTACTCCCTTGTACCGCGCCTATCTTCAGCAGTCAGAGAGGTTGAGCCGTTGCTAGTGGATACGACCTGGTCACTACCGCCGCAGCAAGACCATCCCGCTTTGCGGCGGGCTCTGGTGAAAACCTGTAGTGACTTAGAACCGGTCCACTAGCACGGTCCTCGCCAATCCCTCTCTGGCACAGAGGATCCACCTCCTACCAGCCGGGATCGTGACAGTAGATCCGGCCATGGATTCCGCTGAGGTGCCGCTGTCAAGTCTTGCCGACATTTTCACGATGATCACCCAACAAAATCACCAGCTGGCATACTTGTCCTCCGTGAAACAGCAACTGAAGTCACAGTTACAGCAGCTGCTGCCACTGACACAGCAGCTGCAACTGCAACAACCATCTCCTCCGCCGTCTCCTGCAACTCCTCCGCAGCGTCCGGCCATGGATTCCGCTGAGGTGCCGCTGTCAAGTCTTGCCGACATTTCCACGATGATCACCCAACAAAATCACCAGCTGGCATACTTGTCCACCGTGACACAGCAACTGAAGTCACAGTTACAGCAGCTGCAACTGCAACAACCATCTCCTCCGCCGGCTCCTGCAACTCCTCCGCAGCAACCGGCCGCTCCTAACCCCTGCTTGTCCCTGCCGGACAAATTTGATGAGGACTCTAGACTCTGCCGTGGTCTCCTTTCTGGAAAGGCCTTGTCTGGGGCCACACCACTCTGGGACCGCAATGATCCTGCCACAGCCACAGTCCAGTCCTTCTTCGCTGAGGTCCGTGGTGTCTTCGAGGAGCCTGCCCGAGCTTCTTCTGCCGAGACTGCCCTGCTGAACCTGGCCCAGGGTGTTTCTTCCGTTGGCGAGTACGCCATTCAGTTCCGTGCTCTTGCTTCCGAGTTGTCCTGGAATAGTGAGGTTCTCTGCGCGACCTTTAAAAAAGGCCTATCCAGCAACATTAAAGATGTTCTGGCCGCACGAGAAACTCCTGCTAACCTACATGAACTCATTCATCTTGCCACTCGCATTGACATGCGTTCTTCCGGATGGCGTCTGGAGCTCCGCCTGGATATGGACTTTGTTCGCACGAGGCGTTTTTTCTCCCCGGCTCCTCTCTCCTCTGGTCCTCTGCAATCCGTTCCTGTGCTTCCCGCCGCGGAGGCTATGCAAGTTGACCGGTCTCGCTTGACACCTCTAGAGAGGACACGACGCCACATGGAGAATCTTTGCCTGTACTATGCCGGTACCGAACACTTCCTGAAGGATTGTCCTATCCGTCCTCCCCGCCTGGAAAGACGTACGCTGACTCCGCACAAAGGTGACACAGTTCTTGATGTCAACTCTGCTTCTCCACGCCTTACTGTGCCTGTGCGGATATCTGCCTCTACCTTCTCTACTATGGCCTTCTTGGATTCCGGATCTGCAGGAAATTTTTTTTTGGCCTCTCTTATCAACAGGTTCAACGTCCCTGTGACCAGTCTCGCCAGACCCCTCTACATCAATTGTGTTTACAATGAAAAATTGGACTGTCTCGTGCGTTACCGCACGGAACCCCTCCTAATGTGCATCGGACCTCATCACGGAAAAATTGAGTTTTTTTTCCTCAGGTTCTTTGGCCCCAAGAAGAGGGGGAGACCCAAGGGGGGGGGGTACTGTTACATCCTCGTTGTTGCAGCGCCCCGGTCAGATCCACTGACCGGGTGCGCTGCGGTCCCGCCTCCAGCCGGGATGCGATTCGCGATGCGGGTGGCGCCCGCTCGCGATGCGCACCCCGGTCCCCGTACCTGACTCGCTCTCCGTCGGTCCTGTCCCGGCGCGCGCGGCCCCGCTCCCTAGGGCGCGCGCGCGCCGGGTCTCTGCGATTTAAAGGGCCAGTGCACCAATGATGGTGCCTGGCCCAATCTTCCCAATTAGCTTAATTAGTTTCTTCCTGTGCACTCCCTACTTATACCTCACTTCCCCTGCACTCCCTTGCCGGATCTTGTTGCCCTTGTGCCTAGTGAAAGCGTTCCCTTGTTTGTTCCTAGCCCGTGTTCCAGACCTCCTGCCGTTGCCCCTGACTACGATCCTTGCTGCCTGCCCCGACCTTCTGCTACGTCCGACCTTGCCTTTGTCTACTCCCTTGTACCGCGCCTATCTTCAGCAGTCAGAGAGGTTGAGCCGTTGCTAGTGGATACGACCTGGTCACTACCGCCGCAGCAAGACCATCCCGCTTTGCGGCGGGCTCTGGTGAAAACCTGTAGTGACTTAGAACCGGTCCACTAGCACGGTCCTCGCCAATCCCTCTCTGGCACAGAGGATCCACCTCCTACCAGCCGGGATCGTGACAGTTTCTTTGCGCGGATCAATTTCAGCAGAGGAATTGTCTGCCGCTGAAATTCTGAAGTGTGAGCGGATCCGCGGAAGACCCATTCACAGTGATGTTAGGAGTTCACACCCCAGAATTCCAATGCGCAATTCAGTGCGCAGAATTCTGCACTCATTTCTCAACTAGAACACACCCTTAAAGGGGTAGTCCAGTGGTGAAAAACGTATCCCCTATCCTAAGGATAGGGGATAAGTTTGAGATCGCGGGGGGTCCGACCGCTGGGGCTCCCTGCGATCTCTCTGTACGGGGGCCTGGATCTCCGGCCAGATAGCGGGTGTCGACCTCCGCACGAAGCTGCGGCCGACACGCCCCCTCAATACATCTCAATGGCAGAGCCGGAGATTGCCGAAGGCAGCGCTTCGGCTCTGCCATAGAGTTGTATTGAGGGGGCATGTCGGCCGCCGCTTCGTGCGGAGGTCGACACACCCCCTTCCCGCGGGCTGTCGGGGCTCCGTACAGGAGATCGCAGGGGGCCCCAGCGGTCGGACCCCCCGCAATCTCAAACTTATCCCCTATCCTTAGGATAGTGGATAAGTTGTTCACCACTGAGTCACCACTGGACTACTCCTTTAAGCACCTTAAAGTCTTAAAGGGGTACTCTTGGGGGAAAATGTTTTCAAATCAGCTGGTGCCAGAAAGTTAAAGTAAATCTGTCACCAGTGTCACCTGCACTAACCTGTCGGTACTGACAGATGCAGGTGACACTGAAGACAACGGTACTTACCTTGTCCAGTTTCGTGGCGGGGATCTCCTGTAATCTTGGCCGTTAGCTCCAGCTCTGGGTCCGGCTTGAGGCACAGGCGGAGCCTAGTGACGTCACCACTGCTGTTCTCTAGGAGCGGGACCCAGCAGGGAGCAGAAGGTGATGTCACTAAGCTCCGCCCATACTCCAAGTTAGGTGCCCGGAGCTAATAGCCAAGATTACCAGAGATCCCTGCCATGAAACGGGACAACGGGTGAGTACCATTGTCATCAGTGTCACCTGCACAATCTGTTGGTACCAACAGGTTAGTGTTGGTGACACTGGTGACAGATTTCCTTTAAACGGATTAATTCTATTTAAAAAAATCTTAATCCTTCCAGTACTTATCAGCTGCTTTATACTACAGAGAAAGTTGTGTAGTTCTTTCCAGTCTGACCACAGTGCTCTCTGCTAACACCTCTGTCCGTGTCAGGAATTGTCCAGAGCAGGAGCAAATACCCATAGCAAACCTCTACTGCTAGAACAGTTCCTGACATGGACACTAGCGGCCGCAGAGATCAGACTAGAAAGAACTACACAACTTCCTCTGGAGCATACAGCAGCTGATAAGTACTATAATGCTTAAGATTTTTAAATAGGAGTCACTTACAAATCTGTTTAACTTTCTGGCACCAGGTGATTTTAATTTTTTTTCCTCTGGAGTACCCCTTTATATGGACACTGTCACTTTAAAAAACTTTTGACATGTTGTAGAGAAATGTTGAAGGTTTTGATGGGTCTGAACCAGACCTTGACCGATAGCTAAAAGGAGCTGGAAGTGTGTGAGGAGAGAAGCGCTTAACTGAACATTCAGACCCAAAGCAATGACATTTTTAACCTCTCTCTAGGACATATCAAAGGTACAAGGCACAATCGATAATGTGGTTGGTCCCCACAAACAATGGCTGCGGCCCTAAACCGTATCACGGCCGCATATACCCTGTTTGCACACGGTGATGTGTGGCCAATAACAATGATTTTATTGGCCGCAGAAAAGATCCAATAAGTCAACGAAGAACGCTTCACTCCTTGGCCGGCCACCAGATCCAAGTGATGTGCTCCATTATAGTCCTTACCCGATATAACTCACTATTGCAATGGGTCTCAGGACTGGAAATACAACTATGAGAATGTCTCATTGAAGATGACTCCCTTCAAATTGTGAGCTTCCAGCACCCCTGGCAAAAACGATTCAGCCGAAGAAGATAGTAACCAACCAACAATTTCTTGTGTGCGGCAAGAAAAATGTCATATTACATGGCAGATAGCCAGAGTTCCCCCAGAACAGGAGAGAGTATAAGACGTATCAAGGTTGTCACTGGTACCAATAATAATGCCACTTCTATAGGGTAAAGCCAGATGGTTAGTTATGCCTAGATTCCTCGTCCCTTTACGCTGAATGGATTCGACCCCTTAATAAAACTGGCCAGTGGCCACTCATGGAAATCTCTCACAATTTATATCTCCCACACTCATTGTGAATATTCATGGACCCTCGCATGCTATTAAAATGCATTGAAAACAATGTTACTCCCAAAATAAACCACATGGCTTAAGCTATTTTCCTGTTTACATAACATTATAAAAATATCAAGTCAACCCTATTGAGAGCCGTGTTGTGACGGAAATAAGCTCTTTGGTGTTGCTAAAAAGTTCTCTTTGTATTGAAATATATGTGGTGACAGGTGATCAGATAGAGGGGCAATAACAAGCGTCTCATGAGAAAGGCTCCCCCATGGAAAAGTAGACGACCTATGAAGACTTCATTGTTGGTCACTCACATAGATAACTCATGCCAAGCCAAATGGAGCCTTTCCAGAGATTGTTTAGTGTTGTTCCAGTCAGTCCTGGCTTCGATGATTGTAGGACACAAAACATGGAGTTTAAAACAATTACAGCGAATACTTTTTGTTGTTGTTAAATTTAAATGGGTGTGTCACGTCAGGCAGGGATAAATGCGGCCCTAAACTTGTACAAACCTTTGTCCTTGCCTTTTGGGGGTGCCCACCTCCTTAATACGGTGGCCCTCAACCAGAAGCAATAAGAAAACACAAGGAGTGAACAAAGAGACTGAAAGAAAGAGAGGAGTCTAGGAAGCAGGGCCGGCCCTACCATAGGTCCTGGTGTGGCCATGGTCCCAGGCGGCACTTTTTAAGGGTGGCACTCTTGTGCTGTTGCGCTGCCACAAGCTCCCCATCCCATGGCCGCCTTCAGGGGGGTACAACATGTACCCCCCTGGGGTAGCCGGAGCACAGAAGTGATTGATCACCAACAAGAGGCTGGAACTTCCTCTGCACTCTGGCGCACAAGTGATCAGATGCCGGAGCGCAGAGGAAGAGGAAATAAGATGCCTGAGGGAGCTGCTGGGAAAGAAGAAGAAAGATCCGCAGGAGGTAAGCATGTGGGGCGGGCTGGGGGGCTGTTGGGATGCCTAACTAATGTGGGGGAACATCTGCCTAACTAACGTGGGGGAACATCTGTCTAACTAATGTGGGGGAATATCTGCCGCCTATTATGGGGGAACATCTGCCTAACTAATGTGGGGGAACAACCGCCTAACTAATATGGGGGAGCATCTGCCTTACTAATGTGGGGGAACATCTGCCTAACTAATGTGGGGGAACATCTGCCTAACTAATGTGGGGAAACATCTGCCTAACTAATATGGGGGAACATCTGCCTAACTAATGTGGGGAAACATCTGCCTAACGTGGGGGAACATCTGCCCTACTAATGTGGGGGAACATCTGCCTAACTAATGTGGGGGAACATCTGCCTAACTAATGCGGGGAAACATCTGCCAACATTTCTATTTTGAACCCAGGCAGCACAATGTCTTGGGCAAGCCCTGCTGACAAGCCAAGTCAAAACTAAGATAGCTGCACAGTTCAGAATCAAGAAGCAAAGTATGGTCGGGGCACAAGTCTAGGTCAGAATTCAAGGGGTTTTACACAGTTGGAGAAGTTGCACATCACATATTTGTATGCATTCTGTGTATAAAATACGTTAAGAGGGCAATATGTGTTTTAGCTCCAGTGAATGGGGCATATTCAAGTAAAAAACCATGACAAATTGGAAGAAGAAAAAAATGAAAGCAGAAATTTAAGGGTGAAGTCAGACATCGCGTATGTAGATTTTAGTAAGGCTTTTGACACTGTCCCACATAGAAGACATCAATAAACTACAGTCATTGAGCTTGGACTCCCATATTGTTGAGTGGATTAGACAGTGGCTGAGTGACAGACAACAGAGGGTTGTAGTTAAAGGAGTTCTGTAGTGAAACAACTTATCCCCTATCCCTTAAAGGATAAGTTATAGATTGCAGTGGGTCCAACCACCTTCCTGCAGAAGTGGTCGCTGCAAATACAGTGAAGGAGTTTAAGCATGCATGGGAAAGGCATAAGGCTATCCTTCATATAAGATAGAGATAGGTATAAGGCTATCCTTCATATAAGATTGAGACATGTATAAGGCTATCCTTCATATAAGATAGATATAGGCATAAAGCTATCCTTTATATAAGATAGAGATAGGCATAAGGCTATCCTTCATATAAGATAGAGATAGGTATAAGGCTATCCTTCATATAAGATAGGGATAGGAATAAGGCTATCCTTCACATAAGATAGAGACAGGTATAAGGCTATGATTCAAATAAGATAGAGATAGGTATAAGGCCATTCTTCATATAAGATAGAGATAGGTATAAGGCTATCCTTCATATAAGATAGAGATAGGCATAAGGCTATCCTTCATATAAGATAGAGATAGGACTAAGGCTATCCTTCATATAAGATAGAGACAGGTATAAAGCTATCCTTCATATAAGATAGAGATAGGTATAAGGCTATCCTTCATATAAGATAGAGATAGGCATAAGGCTATCCTTCATATAAGATAGAGATAGGTATAAGGCTATCCTTTGTATAAGATAGAGATAGGTATAAGGCTATCCTTCATATAAGATAGAGATAGGTATAAGGCTATCCTTCATATAAGATAGAGATAGGCATAAGGCTATCCTTCATATAAGATAGAGATAGGTATAAGGCTATCCTTCCTATAAGATAGGGATGGGTATAAGGCTATCCTTCATATAAGATAGAGATAGGTATAAGGCTATCCTTCATATAAGATAGAGATAGGCATAAGGCTATCCTTCATATAAGATAGGGACAAGGGCTATTCATAAGTATTCAGAATATGGGGTAGATTATTATGGCTCTTATCTGCTGATACATCCTATGTTTCTATATTACTATAAGTGACAGCAATTTAAGGATATGCTTCAAAGTTTTGCCAGGTATAATGCAGTGTATTTTACTGACAGAAAACTATGCCATAGGAACTTAGCTGTTAGATCTCCTACACACATGGGCTGAAGGAAGGTTCTTCATGGGGCTTTTAATAGGGAAACCTATGGAAATTCGAAATATAAATTGAAAGTTGAAGTATTTCAGATCTCTTCGGATCTCAGATGGTATATAGCAGTGTGGTGGCCCAGTACGGGACTTCCCCCCCCCCCCCCCCGTACCCCTGCTGCCCTGTCAGGCAGCCTCCCTACAGTGACCCCTGGGCCCCCTCTACACTTGTCCCCTTGTATATATGTCTATTGTCTGTATTATCTTGCATTATAAAGGTGTTTATTGCTTTAAGAAATGTTAACATGTGATCACCAGTTGTCATGTGAGTTGTCATGTGAGAGTAACCTAGTGAGGTATCAGTGACCATGCCACCTAAGGGTGACCTATAATATAGAAATTTTGGGAAATAAGTTCCTCTGAATAAAGGCGCTGGTCCCCAAGTATTTTTAATAGGGTTTTATTTGCAACGCGTTTCAATCCTGGACAGGGATCTTCCCTGTCTGGGATTGAAACGCATTGCAAATAAAACCCTATTAAAAATACTTGGGGACCAGCGCCTTTATTCAGAGGAACATATTTCCAAAAATGTCTATATTGTACTTCCACTGGATAGACTGACGTCACCCCGGGAAGTTCCTCATGGCAGCGGTCCGGCCATTTCTCTCTACAGAAGTTACTGTAGGTGTTGTGCCCGGAGCGCAACACCCAAGGGTAAGAACCCATCTTTATCTCTCTCTACGGGGTGCACCTCTTGTTGTTTTTTTTCTCCCTTCTATACCAAGGGTGACCTATGGGACCCCTCATAGTCTCCCCCATATAAGCCCTGGGTGGAGCCTCTGCTCTCTCTCTTATTCCTTGCTGAGGTCCAGTGCAGTCAAGTCCTAGGAGTGTGTATGGAGTCCATAAGAGGCCTCAAGTCAGTCCAGCAGCCACAATTCTACAAATAAGCTACAACCACAGCATTGTCGGTCTCAAGTCAAGTCAGCTAAAGTCATCTGTCTTAAAGGAGAACTCCAGAATATAAAAATTGTCCTCCATACTGCCGGCAGTAAAAAAATAAAGATGTACATACCTTCCTCAGCTTCCCCGGACCTCCGGTAATCGGCTCCGGTCTCCACTGCGATCCTCTTCCTGGTTGCTGGTGGTCGGCGATTCATACTGCGCTCAGCCAATCACCAGCCACAGGGAAGTCCCGACTCGGCCGACGATAAGGACGTCCTTATTCCATGTATTGGCTATGCAGTTGAAAAAGGCTTCTGTAAAGCCGGAACGTATGCTGCGTTAAATGTTCTGTTTATGCATTAAATAAATGAAAGATTTTCTTCAAGCATCAATTGAGTGCCGGGATCTTTTTACCTCCTTTGGATTACTCGTCCCTGGCACCTACTTACACAGTGCTGACCTGCCTATATCTGAATCTTTGGCTAAGCTGTACAGACTGTTCCATCTGTCATTCCATAACTTGGCGTCTGAGTCATTATTGCCCCCGTGCCTAGCCCAGGATCCAGCGGTGTACCTTCGGGTGGTATTGAGGATAAACCACGCCCTGGCGTCACGAATACAAGAGGTTAATGCCATCTGCTCCTAGAGTAATTCCATCTGCCCTGCATCACATCCCTCTACCACAGCAGTTTCTCCTGGTTTGCTCAGTGCTGCGTACTTTTTGCGACACACTGTTACAAGATCTAAGGAAATCTGGAGGGATCTTTCTTTGGAAAGTAAGCAAATCCTTCTTTACTGCCCAAAGTAAAACCTTTCCTGAAGACCATCTTTTTGAGAAGTCCATACCTGGACTAGAGCACATTTTTTTCTGTGATGGATTTAAAATAGATTTTTATTTAAGAAGATCCCCACCCCCTCTTAGAAGGCCAACTTTCATATGGTATGTATCCTGTATAAAGGCCTAAAAGAGTTTCCCCATAAATAATATTTATCACCTACCCCCAGGATGATCTCCACAGTTAGGACCCCCCCACTAATCACTTTAATCACTTAAATAGGAACTGTTTGCGCCAATAAAGCATGTGCTCTACCCCTCTTTTTTTAAGCGCTTCTGTCCATATAAAAAACTTTGACACATCATGCAGACAATTTAAACAAGTTACGGTAGATTTATCAGGGTCTCAGTGCTGAGACCCCGCTGATTGCTAGATGCAGCAGGAGTTCTTTATAGGTGACAGGATCTATAGTTTTTAAAGAGGTTGTGTGGCAAACCTATATAAATTGAGATTTTACTGTTGTGAAATAGCTTAGGAGGCCTTGACCACACATTATGCTATTATTATTATTTTTTTTTTTATGGTTCCCGAGATATAAGGGTTTATAGTTTGTATGACAATTTAGGGAATCAGTCAGATGGGCGTAAACTTAATTTTAATAATGGGAGTGACTATAAGGTGATGGGCAGGATTATACAGTCAGAGGGGGGGGGATGTTGTACATTGGGGGGGCATGTATGCACACCCCCTGAATGTATTACCCCACCCATCGCCTGATATCCCTACCCATTATTAAAATTAAAGGGGTAGTCCAGTAAAAAACTTTTTTTTCCATATCAACTGGCTGCAGAAAGTTAAACAGATTAGCAAATTACTTCTATTAGAAAATCTTAATCCGTCCAGTACTTACAGCTGCTTAAGTTGAGCTGCTCATTTCTGTCTGACTACAGTTCTCTCTGCTGCCACCTGTCTGTATGTCTCAGAAACTGTCCAGAGTAGCAGCAAATCCCCATAGCAAACCTCTCCTGCTCTGGACAGTTCCTGAGAAAGACAGAGGTGTCAGCAGAGAGCACTGTGGTCAGACAGAAAAGAACAACTCAACTTCATCAGCAGATAAGTACTGGTAGGATTAAGATTTTTTTTTTAATAGAAGTAATTTACAAATCGGTTTAAATTTCTGGAGCCAGTTGTTATGAAAAAACAAAAAAACAAAACAGGAGATATCTCCTGTTTTACAACTCTCTTTCAGCTGCCTCTCTTCCAAAGCAACACTCAGACAGAGCAAGCCTTTGGATAGGGGGTAAGATGTCTAGGGGTGGAGTACCCCTCTAAGGAGGATTATTTGCAAAGAAAAAGTAGTCAGCAAAGGCCAAACCTATCCTTTAATTCTAAAGGCTGTGTTAGGATGTTGATCAGCACTCAAGAGCATGAGGGAACCAACACAGCATGGACGCATTGTACAGTAGAGGATATTGCATCTTCTCTTCAAAAGACCATTGTTGTATATCTGCACGACCCAGAACAGTGGGGAACATTTCATTTCATCTGGATAATATTATAGAGTCAAACCCACAAGAGTAAAACGTGAATCCCTCACAGACCAGAGCAGGGCCCCATTAATGGTCCAGCAGGACATGTGCCTCCTCCGCTACTCTGAACATGTCAACCTTCCATCTGTTGTAGGTTTTGCTCCCTGGAAATCTCCAAGATTTTTAGTGCCATTTTCTTAGAATTCAGATGCCTGGAGAGATTTATAGAAAAGCAGATTCCTAAAGTTGTTTTACAGCACTTGGCACGCAGAAAGAATAATAGTTTGTTTGTCTTCAGACGGAGCAAATGTCGGGTCACAGGTTAGATTACATATTGGCTTATATAGAAGAATATGGCTTTGCCTCTGTCTGGGATGTTAGTTGGCAGCTATAAAAAGTCAATGCAAGATTCAGCGGACTTGGTTATATAATGTGATGGAAAAACCTACGGTAGTGGTCTCAAAGTGCAACCCTCCAGATGTTGCAAAGTTGGGTGTTGAAGTTTTGCAACATCTGGAGGGCTGCATTTTGAGACTACTGCTCTACGGCGATTAGTTGGATGAAATAAGTTGTGGTGTCGGGTGAGAGTAATGTGCAAATTAACCTTTTCGTGACGCCAGGGCATGGTTAGCCTATACGCCACCCGAGGTTGAGCCAGCTTCTCCTGGGCCAGGCAGGGGGCAATAAGTACTCCGACGCAAGTTTACAGAAAAACTGACTTTACTGAGCCAGGATAGATGATAAAATCCATTACAGCTCAGATTTTTATAGAGAGGTGCAGGGTGAACCTTGGAAGCTTATCATCTTGCTGGGACTTGTAGTTGATTGTGCTGTGTATGATTGACTTGCTGTATGGCAACCCATGCTTGACTTTAGTGACTTGTATGACTGACTTAACTGACTTGAATCCCCGGGATTTATGTGCATACCACTAGGCTTGACATTTACCTGGGTGCAGGGGTTATTCTTTAGCAGATGACTGGTTGCAGGATTATACTTGAGGCCTCCTCAGAACACCTCACACTCACTTCAGACTTCTCCAAACTGCACCTCAGCTATGAACCGTCTCCTCTCCTGAACTGAACTCTGAACTCTTACCACACTATATAAGGGGCAGATTTGGAGCATTCCCATTGGGCAGATAAGTCACAAGGTTCACTTCATGCACACTCCTCTAATAACAGGGTTTCTAAGGTTTAACAGGCTTAAAGCAACAGGTTAGTAGATATAGAGTCCTGAGTAGTGTGGGCCCAAGACAGACACTGAAGGCAACATCTGCCACACAGGATGGGCCTCATGCTATATTCTGTACTGGGTCACCACAGAATGAGCCCAGTTCAGGTTGAAAAAGGTAAAATAAGGAATGCAATTGAATGCAGCATCTACATAAACTCTATTTACTGTATTTATAAAATCTATTTATGTATATTTATTTCTTCAGGGTAAGTGGTCACATGGCTGTACATGAGATCATGGCTGTAGGAAAAGAAAACGAAGACCATTGGCACCGCCAGAGAAAATGTATAAAAATAAAAACTATATAAATGTTGTATTGCTATAACTTCAATGACCTGTAGGATAAAGGTAAATGTTATTTATACCTTGCAATTAAGTTGTAAACAAAAACAAACTATAAAAAAAAAAAAACTGCCAGAAATAGCCTATGCATTCCAAAGTTATGCCAAGGAGAACTACAGATCAGCCAACATTATTGCTTACGCAGCGTATTTCATGCTGCACAAAAATGTGCTGCGTAGTGGGAAACACTCTGCATATTCTCCGATTAGCATACACACAGGCGGTAGCCTTGTGTGTTCAGTGAGGTTTGGGGGCGTGGCCGCACAGCCCCACCCCCAAACCTCACTACCGCCGGGTAGCCCTGTGTGTATGGTCTTTACAGAATACGCAGCGTACTTCCCGCGGCACATTTTGCGCAGTGTGAAATACGCTGTGTTAGCGCTACATGGGACCAAACCCTAAGGCCATATTCACACAGTGGAATATTTGTGAAATGTCTGCTCGGAAAACAGGGGAGAACATGCCAGTGCTAGGACTGTTGGGAAATTTGCTGTCAACAAAGACTGAAATACATTTATGAGCAGATTCCGCCAAAAGAATTGATATGTCAGACATGGCGGAGGCCGGAATTGGGATTTCCATGTCAGATGTTTCCGCCGTGGAAATTCTGCACGGTGCAGCAGAATTCCATTGAAAACAATGGGACTCTTCTGCAATGGAATTTTAAAGCAGAATTTTCCTGCCAAATTTTGCTAAACAAATCTGTCTTGTGAACATGGTTTTAATGGGTATTCCTATCTCTTCACAAACAGAACAGGGGGTATTCCTCTGGTCTGTTTGTGGCTGCCAAAGGTGCTTGGGATGACAAAAACAGCCAAAAAGATTGATTTACGTAAGTTGAATAACTCAGCGGTTTTCTCCTTCCTGACCACCTCTACAGGCTGCAAACAGGCGAGAAGGGGCCAAGAAGCCTTTAGAATATATGGGAGTACTACTTTAAACAAGTTCTTACACAGCTGCATCAATGGGAAAATAAGTTACGGCTCTCAAAATTAGTGTTGAGCGGCATAGGCCATATTCGAATTCGCGAATATTCGCGAATATATGGACGAATATTCGTCATATATTCGCGAATATTCGCATATTCGTTATATCCTCGTTTTATTTTCGCGTATGCGAAAATACGCATATGCGAAAATTAACATATGTGAACATTCGCATATGCGAACATTAGCATATGCAAATTTTCGCACATGCGAATTTTCGCACGCCAGTCTCACACAGTAGTATTACAGCCTTCTTTACACCACACAAGCTGGAAGCAGAGAGGGATGATCACTGTGATGTGTACTGTGAAGAAAAAAAAAAAAAAAAAACGAATATTCGTAATTACGAATATATAGCGCTATATTCGCGAAATTCGCGAATTCGCGAATATGCTATATTCGCGAATAATATTCGAATTGCGAATATTCGCGAGCAACACTACTCAAAATATGGCAAAACATTAGATTATTTCCCAAAGTGTTTTTATTGTGCAAAAAAGTAAGAAGCAAACAAAAAAACAAGTTAAAGGAAATCTGTCATCAGTGTCACCTGCACTAACCTGTCGGTACAGACAAGTAGTACAGGTAACACTGATGACGATACTTACCTGGTCCCCTTCAGTGCTGTGGTTCTCCCACAATCTTCCTCCATATCTTCCATTCCGGGGCTGATTTGAAACATAGGCGGAGCTTAGTGACATCAATACTGCTGTTCTCTGCTGGGTCCCGCTGCTAGCAAACAGCAGCGGTGGCGTCACTAACCTCCGCCCATGCTTCAAGTCAGCCCGGAATGGAAGATATGGCAGGAGATTGTGGGAGAACCACAGCACGGAACGAGACCAGGTAAGTATCATTGTCTCTACTTATCTGTACTGATAGGTTAGTTCCATTCTGGGGCTGATTTGATGCATGGGTGAGCTTAGTGACATCAACACTGCTGTTCTCTGCTGGGTCCCGCTGCTAGCGAACAGCAGCATTTGCGTCACTAACCTCCGCCCATGCTTCAAGTCATCCCAGAACGGAAGACTGTGGGAGAACCACAGCACGGAACGAGACCAGGTAAGTATCGTTGTCTCTACCTATCTGTACCGATAGGTTAGTGCCAGTGAAACGGATAACAGATTTCCTTTAAAGGGGTTCTCCACTGCCCTGCCTTCCGCAGCTCCGCTTGCAGCGTCCGGAAGTTTATTACTCTGAATGCTGTGTGCGGGCTTCCATGTTCGAGGCCACCCCCTCATGACATCACGCCCCCCCGTGACGTCACGTCCGTGCCCTCAACGAAAGTCTATGGGAAGGGGGCGTAACATCGGTCGCGCCCCCTTCCCATAAACTTTCGTTGAGGGGCGGGCGTGATGTCACAAGGGGGTGGGCGTGACGTCACGAGGGGGTGGCCTCGAACACCGAAGCCCACACACAGCATTCAGAGTAATAAACTTCCGGACGCTGAAAACGGAGCTCCGGAAGGCAGGGCAGTGGAGAACCCCTTTAATAAAAGTGAAGATGTTTTCTGTAACCCTAAATGGTGCCATTGAATGCGACAACAAAAAACAAGCCCTCATACGTCAACGAGAAGTAGCAGATGAAAACAGACGAATGAAATAGCCACGTCATAAAGGCCAGATTGGGCTGCAGTGATTAAGGGTTAACAGAGCACTTTCCATGGCATGAAGGAATGAGCCTGGCGAGCCCTGTGTAATGGCAGAACCTGGATATCCTTAATCCAAAACACTTGGTTTATCTCCTTTCAGCTGCCAGATGTTGTAATACATTTGTATCCAGACAACAATCTGTAACCTGTAGCACACGCAGGGTCACATAGCGGAGGCAGCGTCTCGATTTATGAGCCTTTTTCTTAAACTATTTATACTTCAATTAGAATTGTGGAAGTACAACCCAGTATCCTGTATGGAAACACTTCACAGTTATAATGTATTTTTGGAAGAAGCCACAAATGGCCTTGTGGTTTGGAGTTTTCCTATGTTCTCCGTATCGAACTCCGGTAACAGGACAGAAGAAATCTTTGATCTTTACGATCTGAATGTTCACCAGCAGTCCCGAGCAAGAAACTCACTACAGAAACTCACTACTCGCTACAATTAGCGTTGCCACTTTTCTTGCAAAAAAAAAAAATACCGGCCATGCTAATTTGCATAATTATATATGCGTGACATCACAGGATACACATATGCGGGGGAAATTTTGTCCTATTCTGACCCTATAACTTTTTTATTCCTCCTTATACCTGTATGAGGGCTCATTTTTTGCGCCCCGGTCTGTAGTTTTTAATGGTCCCATTTTTATTTTGATGTGACTTTTTGATCGCTGTTTAAAAAAAATGTAATTCGTGAGTTGCAGTTAGTTACTAACTACAACTCCCAGCATGCCCTAAAACAGCCTGTGTCCCAGCAGCTGCCCCAAACGAAAACTACAACTCCCAGCATGTTGAACTATACAGTAGTATATAGTATAGGTCAGTGTTTTATCCAGCGGTTGAAAAAACTACAACTCCCAGCATGCCCGGACAGCCGTTGGCTGGGAGTTGTAGTTTTGCAATAGCTGGAGGCACTCTGGTTGGGAAACACTGGTATAGTATGGTGCAACATTCTGGGAATTGGAGGATTGGTTGGATAAATACCGGCCATTGCATTGCCGGTATTTTTAATATAAAAATACCGACAGGGTGGCCAAAATACCAGCTGTGCCGGTAAAACACCGACCAAGTGGCAACCCTAGCTACATACAGGCCCAGTAAATGATATAGAAGGAGATTTATCATTCTTTTCAAACGTATGGCTTTTATATGACAATTTATTTTTTTTACTTACTTTTGCTCAGATGCGACCTATTTATCAAATAATCGCACAACCTTGATAAATAAATCACACGTAAGCAAAACCCGTGAAACCCGCTTACAAAAGCATTTTTTAAAGCAGAAAAGTTTTCCCTTATGTTAATAGCCGAAGTTCTCTATCTACCCTTTATTACCAGAATGACGGAGAGGGGAGGCGCAGCGCATCAGTGACACCCTGACTGGCCTGCCTGGCACTAAATAGCTGCACTCCAACTATCCCGCAACAACTCATTCACCCTCCTCAGAAATTAAAAAATATTAAAAACATACTATGCTGCACCATGAATATCCGTACTCTAAAGGCTTTTTTGTTTAATTTTGAGCCCGCATTTTGCGACGTTGGTGGGCGGAGTCTTGCATCGCTGCACTGAGGCCGGAGTTTACGTCAGGAAAGAAGACAGCGCAGCACCAACAGGCCCATAAACAATAGTGAAGCCACAAAAAAAAAAAAAACACTCGGCACGTTACCCACCCCAAAATGTGCATGACACTGTATTACTATGGATGTTTCTTTTTTTTTTTTTAAGGAAAAATGTTAGTGCCTTATTTAGTAGCCTGTAAAAATGCTTACACAATTATTTTGTGCCTTATTCTATTTTAACACAAAATAAATTTTAAAATTGAATAGGTACGCCAGCATGTACATGTCCTAAAATTAACAAGGTGAGCAGTGTGTATTTTCAACCTTAAAATTAATAGAGTTATTAGTTATATAATACATTTTTTCTGATTACCGATGACCACAAGGCCGTGACGTCACACGGGGGTGGAGGCGTGACGTCACACGGGGGTGGAGGCGTGATGTCACACGCCGCCGGTCTTGTGGTCGTTGGTAATCAGACCCGAAGCGAACACGCTCCGGGGACTGATTTCAAACGGGGTGCCGCATGCAAGATCCCGGGGGTCCCCAGCGGCGGGACTCCCGCGATCAGGCATCTTATCCCCTATCCTTTGGGTAGGGGATAAGATGTCTAAGCACCGGAGAACCCCTTTAAAGTGGGTGTTAATTTCCTTTTCTGCGGACATATGCACTTTCTGTAAGACGGGTTGGACCTGGAATACATATGCGACTTTTAAATGGAGATGCAACTTTTTTTCTTAAAGCGATTATCGCATTTGATAAATACATGACCGCCAGGAAATAAAAAAAAATATTAAAAATAAAATTACTACGTGAGCAGATTTCAGAAATGTTTTTTGGAATAAGCAAACATCTAAAAGTTTTTTATATAGAAAAGTTGCACGTGCGCAAGTACATGCGACTTTTTTACGCAAAAAGAATCTACTACAGAGCTTGATAAATCTCCTTCATAGTATTTTTCACCTTCAGGTAGTGCTTTGGGGGCCAAAACATAAGACCACTTACTGATGTTCATTGTCTATTCCTTTACTGATAAGAGGCATTAGAGGTGCGATCCCAGGAAGATGCTAGGTTACCTTGCCCAAAGATCTTGGGGATGAAGGTTAAAGGGGTACTCCAGCGCTAAGACATCGTATCCCCATCCAAAGGATAGGGGATAAGATGCCAGATTGCGGGGGTCCCCATAGGCTTGCATTGAGGGGGGGCGGAGCGTGATGTCACACGGGGGCGGGACTGTGATGTCACAACGCTCCGGCCCCCGTGATCGCCAGTAATCAGACCCGGAGGGATCATGCTCCGGGGACTGATTATAAAGGGGTGCTGAGTGCAAAATCACGGGGGTCCCCAGCAGCGGGACCCCCGCGATCAGGCATCTTATCTCCTATCCTTTGGATAGGGGATAAGATGTCTTAGCGCTGGAGTAACCCTTTAAGAAATTTCACGCAAATGGTCCAAATATATAGCTAAAAGTAGAACAGTCCAGGTAAATCCTACACACTGAGTTATACATACTGTAGGGCCAGAGGGGACATTGCATCACACAAGGAGTAGAAGAACACCAATATTCTGTGTCATGCATAAAATCCAAGTACTAATCATAAAGCAGGATATGTTTTGCCCAAAGTATACCCCTGTACATTTTACCAACCCCAGTGGCTGCCTCTTATATATTGTCATTATATCTGTTGTATTTTTGAAAACCCATAGTTTCCTGTGTGATATCCTTTCTTCTTGTTATTGAGTTAAAGGGGTTATCCAGGAAAAAACTTTTTTTTTAATTTAGATCAACTGGCTCCAGAAAGTTAAACAGATTTGTAAATTACTTCTATTAAAAAAAATCTTAATCCTTCCAATAATTATCAGCTGCTGAAGTTGAGTTGTTCTTTTCTGTCTAAGTGCTCTCTGATGACACATGTGTTGGGAGCTGCCCAGAGTAGAAGCAAATTCCCAGACTAAACCCCTGAATAAATACAAACCCCAGACTCGACCCCTCCAAAACTATTACAGTCCCCAGACCAGACCCCCTAAAGATTTATGGACCTGCCAACCCACTAAACTAATATAGATGTCAGGCCAGACAGACCTCCTAAGTCATTTCAGAACCCAGACTAGGCCCCTTGTATATAGACCCAAGACCTCCTAAACTAATAAAGACCCCAGACTAGAGCCCCCCCTAAATACAGACACCAGACCTCTATTATAGTGTTGAGCGGCAAAGGCCATATTCGAATTCGCGAATATTCGCGAATATATGGACGAATATTCGTCATATTCGCGAATATTCGCATACTCGTAATATTCTCGTTTTATTTTCGCATATGCGAATATTCGCATGTGCGAAAATTAACATATGCGAAAATTTGCATATAAAAAAATTAGCATAAGCGAAAATTTGCATATACGAAAATTAGCATATGCTAATTAGCATAAACATTCGCACACTGGTCTCACACAGTAGTATTACAGCCTTCTTTACACCACACAAGCTGGAAGCAGAGAGGGATGATCACTGTGATGTGTACTGTGAAAAAAAAACAAAAAAAAAACGAATATTCGTAATTACGAATATATAGCGCTATATTCGCGAATATTCGTGAATTCGCGAATATGCGATATTTGCGAATAAAATTTGAATTGCGAATATTCGCGAGCAACACTACTCTATTACATTTCCTAGACAAGACTCCTAAACAAATATAGAACTCGAAACAGATCTCCAAACAAACCTCCTAAACTAATTCAGAACTCAGACAGACAGATCTCTTAGGTAAATTCAGACCGCAGAGCAGACCCCCTGATTTAACAAAGATCCCTATCTAGACCACCTAAATACAGACTCCAGACTACACCCCTTAAACAAATATAGATTTATTCTGTCTCTCTCCTCTTTGGAACCTTGCTGCTCCTCCCCATATGTCTGTTACATTTCTCTTTACTGTAATGAAATTATATAGTATTTTCCAATATGTGTTGCATTTGTATTTTTGTATTTGTATTGCACTCCTTGGTTGAACTTAATAGATATGTGACTTAAAAAAAAAAAAAAAAATGTTTTATCCGTAATAACTAATAATGAGCGGCATAGGCCTTATTCGAATTCACGATATTTCGCAAATATATGTGCACATATTCGTCATATATTCACAAAATTCGCATATTCGTTATATTCGTTTTTTTTTTTTGCGCATATGCGAAAATATATGTGTACATTCGTGAATATTGAGCCCTCCCTTCTTTAACCCCTTAACGACGCAGGACGTATATTTACGTCCTGCGCCGGCTCCAGCGATATGAAGCGGGATCGCGCCGCGATCCTGCATCATATCGTGTCGGTCCCGGCGCTCATCAATGGCCGGGACCCGCGGCTGATACCACACATCGCCGATCGCGGCGATGTGCGGTATTAACCCTTTAGAAGCGGCGGTCAAAGCTGACCGCCGCTTCTAAAGTGAAACTGAAAGTGACCCGGCTGCTCAGTCGGGCTGTTCGGGACTGCCACGGTGAAATCGTGGCGTCCCGAACTGCTGATCGGACACCGGGAGGGCCCTTACCTGCCTCCTCGGTGTCCGATCGACGAATGACTGCTCCGTGTCTGAGATCCAGGCAGGAGCAGTCAAGCGCCGATAATGCTGATCACAGACGTGTTAATACACGCCAGTGATCAGCATAGGAGATCAGTGTGTGCAGTGTTATAGGTCCCTATGGGACCTATAACACTGCAAAAAAAAATGTAAAAAAAAAGTGTTAATAAAGGTAATTTAACCCCTTCCCTAATAAAAGTTTGAATCACCCCCCTTTTCCCATAAAAAAAAATAAAACAGTGTAAAAAAAAAAATTTATAAACATATGTGGTATCGCCGCGTGCGTAAATGTCCGAACTATAAAAATATATCATTAATTAAACCGCACGGTCAATGGCGTACGCGCAAAAAAATTCCAAAGTCCAAAAAAGCGTATTTTGGTCACTTTTTATACCATTAAAAAAATGAATAAAAAGTGATCAAAAAGTCCAATCAAAACAAAAATCATACCGATAAAAACTTCAGATCACAGCGCAAAAAATGAGCCCTCATACCGCCCTGTACGTGGAAAAATAAAAAAGTTATAGGGGTCAAAAGATGACATTTTTAAACATATAAATTTTCCTGCATGTAGTTATGATTTTTTCCATAAGTGCGACAAAATCAAACCTATACAAGTAGGGTATCATTTTAACCGTATGGTCCTACAGAATAATGATAAGGTGTAATTTTTACCGAAATATGCACTGCGTAGAAACGGAAGCCCCCAAAAGTTACAAAATGGTGTTTTTTTTTCCGATTTTGTCGCACAATAATATTTTTTTTCCGTTTCGCCGTGCATTTTTGGGTAAAATGACTAATGTCACTGCAAAGTAGAATTGGCGACGCAAAAAATAAGCCATAATATGGATTTTTAGGTGGAAAATTGAAAGGGTTATGATTTTTAAAAGGTAAGGAGAAAAAAACGAAAGTGCAAAAACGGAAAAACCCTGAGCCCTTAAGGGGTTAAAGGGGTACTCCGGTGTAAAACTTTTTTTTTTTTTTTTTAAATCAACTGGTGCCACAAAGTTAAACAGATTTGTAAATTACTTCTATTAAAAAATCTTAATCCTTCCTGTACTTATTAGCTGCTGAATACTACAGTGGATATTCTTTTCCGTTTGAAACACAGAACTGTCTGCTGACATCATGAGCACAGTGCTCTCTGCTGACATCTCTGTCCATTTTAGGAACTGTCCAGGGTAAAAGGAAATCCCCATAGCAAACATATGCTGTTCTGGACAGTTCCTAAAATGGACAGAGATGTCAGCAGAGAGCATTGTGCTCGTGATGTCAGCAGAGAGCTCTGTGTTCCAAAAAGAAAATAATTTCCGCTGTAGTATTCAGTAGTGTTGCTCGCGAATATTCGCAATTCGAATATTATTCGCGAATATCGCATATTCGCGAATATAGCGCTATATATTCGTAATTACGAATATTCGTTTTTTGTTTTTTTCTTCACAGTACACATGACAGTGATCGCCCCTCTCTGCTTCCAGCCTGTGTGGTGTAAAGAAGGCTGTAATACTACTGTGTGAGACTGGCGTGCAAAAATTCGCATATACGAAAATTAGCATATGCTAAATTTCGCATATGCGGATTTTCGCGTATGTTAATTTTGTGTATGCTAATTTTCACATATGTTAATTTTCGCATACGCGAATTTGCGCATATGCGAAAATAAAACGAGGATATAACGCATATGCGAAAATTCGCGAATATATGACGAATATTCGTCCATATATTCGCGAATATTCGCGAATTCGAATATGGCCTATGCCGCTCAACACTAGTATTCAGCAGCTAATAAGTACAGGAAGGATTAAGATTTTTAAATAGAAGTAATTAACAAATCTATTGATTTAAAAAAAAAATAAAAAAAAAGTTTTTCACTGGAGTACCCCTTTAATGGTATAGGGAACTAATGGGCTAGTGCAGTGGTCTCCAACCTGCGGACCTCCAGATATTGCAAAACTACAACTCCCAGCATGCCCGGACAGCCAACGGCTGACCAAGACCAAGCAGACGGCAAGTCAATAGCTGGAGGTGCGGGGAGCGTACAACTAGACATAGCTGTGATGTGTACTGTGAACAAAGAAAAAAAAATTGAATATTCGTAATTGCGAATATATATTGCTATATTCGCAATATTCGCGAATTCGCGAAAATGCGATATTCGCGATGAAAATTCGAATTTCGAATATTCGTGAGCAACACTAGTAATAACTATGTAATGTGCTGTAAGATATTGTGATGTCACAATAGGCATCTTACCTGATATAAACTCTGTTTGTCACATTCTGTCCCTGTAATCTATTCTATTTCACATAGATCCTCACATGTAATGTCAACCACATGCACTGCTTCTTTTACCATAATAAGATTCTTGGCATCTGTTACATGGCATGTGTAGGACTGATAGTCTGCAGTCTTGGAAGCCTGGTGGGGTCGGTTTTCGGAATTTGGGGCATGAAATTCTCAATTCTCATGGGGGAATTTAAGAGAAGTAATACAAATCAAACAGTACCAGGCAATAGCCTACGATATGGAGTATCTGTTATATACATATTGTGGTAGCTTGGGGGTAGTGTTGCTCACGAATATTCGCAATTCGAATATTATTTGCGAATATCGCATATTCGCGAATTCGCGAATTTCGCGAATATAGCGCTATATATTCGTAATTACGAATATTCGTTTTTTTTTTTGTTTTTTTTTTCACAGTACACATCACAGTGATCATCCCTCTCTGCTTCCAGCTTGTGTGGTGTAAAGAAGGCTCTAATACTACTGTGTGAGACTGGCGTGCGAAAATTAGCATATGCGAATATTCACATATGTTACTTTTCGCATACGCGAATTTACGCATATGCGAAAATAAAACAAGAATATAACGAATATGCGAATATTCGCGAATATATGACGAATATTCGTCCATATATTCGCGAATTCGAATATGGCCTATGCCGCTCAACACTACTTGGGGGGTGTAGGG
Organism: Hyla sarda; assembly: GCF_029499605.1. Classification (NCBI taxonomy): domain Eukaryota; kingdom Metazoa; phylum Chordata; class Amphibia; order Anura; family Hylidae; genus Hyla; species Hyla sarda. The sequence goes on from NC_079197.1 coordinate 27,439,026, forward strand.
TGAACAGGGGTGTTGTAACGTAATGTTGCTGGGTATAGGATTAACTCTTGATTGTCGTGACGCCAGGGTGAGGGCTTCCTCTAGCTATATATGTCCTACCGCCACCCATCCCAAGAACGATAGGGAGGAATAAAGGATTGTCCACAGCCGGAATTGTAATAAACTTGAAATAACTTTACTGCAGATTTTATGCAGGATGCAATTAACAACTGTCTTTACAAGAGGACCGGAATTTAGGCTCCTCACAGGTTGGCTGGGACTTTGTAGGAAATAAGCTTTGATGTTTGCTCTACGCTGTTCCTCTGAATTTAGGGGTATATTTAGGTTCAGTAGTCACGTAGGATTTGGTGGGATGGAGTCGGAGTAACTCATGGTTTGGAATGCGGCTGAAGTGGAGGCTTTAGGCCTAGATTGTCTTGTCACTGCGACAACAGATCTGCTTACCTTCATATCCAGGATACAAGAGAGAAGACAGCGCCCTAATATACAGAAGGGGCGGGATCAAAGCTTATTGGTTCCCCAAACCTGTCAGTCCTAGTACAAAGCATTATGGTACATCACATGACCTATCACATGACCCAAAGGTCCTTAACAGATAACAGAATTATTAAATATCACATGACCTAAAGTCCTGTACATTAATTATACTATAATAAAATATATTATATATATACATTTTAATGACATTAGGAGGTGACTAGAGGTTAATCCACCAAGAGAGCCCTATCAGCATGGAGGAACTCTGACTATGGGGACCCACGACTAAGGTACGGGACCAGGTCCAGTACCGGGACACCACAATATTATACAATATTTATAAAAAAAGATTAAGGGCCCTATTACACGTCTCCCACCACGGGAACCCAGCGTTCTAAACATGCTGTTTAGAATGCCGGGTGCTGCATGGAGATCACGGGGATTCCCAGCGGCGGAACCCCCCCGCGATCAGGAATCTAATCCCCTATCCTTTGGATGGGAATAAGATGTCTGTGGGCGGAGTACCCCTTAAAATCATGACAATGCTTCAAGCATCATAGTATGTTTTTTTTTTTTTTTTTTTTAAAGGGGTACTCCACTGGAAAACATTTTTTTTTTATCACTGGTGGCAGAAAGTTAAACAGATTTGTAAATTACTTAAAAACATAATCCTTCCAGTACGTATCAGCTGCTGCATGATCCACAGGAAGTTCTTTTCTTTTTGAATTTCCTTTCTGTCTGACCATAGTGCTCTCTGCTGACACCTCTGTCCATGTCAGGAACTTAATAATGGAAAAGATGACCTTTCATCAGGCGCTCGGAGGTCCAAGGAAATCTCACAACCAGGTCATGGAGGTGTATACGAATTCAAGCTTTATTAGTATACAACAACGCGTTTCGGGGTTAGCATACCCCTTCTTCAGATTGATAGATCTGTCAATCTGAAGAAGGGGTATTCTAACCCCGAAACGCGTTGTTGTATACTAATAAAGCTTGAATTCGTATACACCTCCATTACCTGGTTGTGAGATTTCCTTGGACCTCCGAGCGCCTGATGAAAGGTCATCTTTTCCATTATTAAGCTCATCAACAGGATCTCCCTTTGGATCCATCCTGAAGACCTTTAGGCTTGCACGGATTCCTCCAGGATTACCTCAAACTGAGGTTATATGCGTATATACTATACGCTCCAGGTGAGCGGCCATCTATTAGACCCCTTATATCCCCACTCTATGTGGGTTTTTGCAAAAAAAATTTAGGGTAATGCACTAGGCGCCTCCTTGGGCCTTTTCTCTTTTCTTTTGCTTACATGTCAGGAACTGTCCAGAACAGGAGAGGTTTTCTATGGGGATTTGTTCCTACTCTGGACAGTTCCTAAAATGGACAGAGACGTCAGAGAGAAAGGAAATTCAAAAAGAAAAGAACTTCCTGTGGATCATACAGCAGCTGAAAAGTACTGGCAGTTTTAAGATTTTTTTTAATAGAAGTAATTTACAAATCTGTTTAACTTTCTGGCACTAGTTGATTTAAAAAAATAAAATAAAAATGTTTTCCAGCGGAGTACCCCTTTAATGCAGTGTTTGATCTTGCAGTCTTTTTATTCATACAGCAAGAACAAATAATAAGAAATCACTTTGACAAGAAGTGGATTTTGTCTCCCCAGTCCTCACGCACGCGATTCTTCACTATGTGCCTGATGTTTGACTCTTTAAAATGAACATTAGTCAGCATGAGATTCTCGCAGATCCCTACATTACGCTGTTTCTGGAGTGCATTTTGTTGGATGACTCTTTCTGACAACAACAATAGTGACATGTTTAACTAGTATATTATAGATCTTTCTGCCAGCCTTCTAGGCATTTTAGTCTTTATTCCAAGTTACTACATTGGGCAGGGACTTGCATTGAGGGGGCGGGGTATGACATCATGGGGGCAGGGCTATGACATCACGAGCTCCCGGCGCCGGTTACAGCGTTCAGAACAGTTTGTTCCAAATGCTGAACAGCGGAGTACCCCTTTAAATTTACTATATTGCACTACGGTTACCCTGCTGTCTTCATTATTCTTTGTATGCTGAATTTCTTTTTGCATTATACCTGCACGTGTACTTATTATTTGTACAGTAACCCCCCCGACATGTGATGGCCCCGACATATCATCAAATCGACATACGATCTTCTCCGGGGTCCGGGCCTCGATTTCCGGCATCGCTATTATGTTACTGCGCACGCCGTGCCGGCGCCGAAACGTAATAACTTCACCAGAAAGCGAGGCCCGGACCCCGGAGAAGATGCAGAAGAAGCCGGAGGATCCCGAAGAAGACGCCGGAGCAGCGGGACAGCATCGGGAGCCCCTGGGACAACATCGCGAGTGGTGAGGACGCGGTCCGGAGCGGCGGGGACAGGTGAGTATTAAATGCACTTTTTACATTGCACGAATCCCTCAACATATGATGGATTCGACAAACGATGGGTCGTTTGGAATGAATTACCATCGTATGTTGAGGGACCACTCTACTTTTTTTTTCTATACTATGATGTCACATTGTACTGTCACATCACCATGCAAATTAATCCACTATTTTGATGTCATTTTGTGAATTATTTTTATATTGTGGCATCACTGTTTGTCGGTCATGTACTGTGACATCATTATATATTATCCCAGTACTGTGACATCACTGTATGTATTATCCCTGTACTGTGACATCACTGTGTATTATCCCTGTACTGTGACATCATTATATATTATCCCAGTACTGTGACATCACTGTATGTATTATCCCTGTACTGTGACATCACTGTGTGTATTATCCCTGTACTGTGACATCATTATATATTATCCCAGTACTGTGACATCACTGTATGTATTATCCCTGTACTGTGACATCCCTGTGTATATTATCCCTGTGCTGTGACATCACTGTGTATTATCCCTGTACTGTGACATCACTGTGTGTATTATCCCTGTACTGTGACATCATTGTATATTATCCCAGTACTGTGACATCACTGTGTATTATCCCTGTACTGTGACATCACTGTGTATTATACCTGTACTGTGACATCACTGTCTATTATCCCTGTACTGTGACATCACTGTGTGTATTATCCCTGTACTGTGACATCACTATGTATATTATCCCTGTACTGTGACATCACTGTGTGTATTATCCCTGTACTGTGACATCACTGTGTATATTATCCCTGTACTGTGACATCACTGTGTATATTATCCCTGTACTGTGACATCACTGTGTGTATTATCCCTGTACTGTGACATCACTGTGTATTATCCCTGTACTGTGACATCAATGTGTGTATTATCCCTGTACTGTGACATCACTGTGTATTATCCCTGTACTGTGACATCACTGTGTATATTATCCCTGTACTGTGACATCATTGTGTATTATCCCTGTACTGTGACATCACTGTGTGTATTATCCCTGTACTGTGACATCACTGTGTATATTATCCCTGTACTGTGACATCATTGTATATTATCCCAGTACTGTGACATCACTGTGTGTATTATCCCTGTACTGTGACATCACTGTGTGTATTATCCCTGTACTGTGACATCACTGTGTGTATTATCCCTGTACTGTGACATCACTGTGTGTATTATCCCTGTACTGTGACATCACTGTGTATTATCCCTGTACTGTGACATCAATGTGTGTATTATCCCTGTACTGTGACATCACTGTGTATTATCCCTGTACTGTGACATCACTTTGTATATTATCCCTGTACTGTGACATCACTGTGTATTTTCCCTGTACTGTGACATCACTGTGTGTATTATCCCTGTACTGTGACATCACTGTGTATATTATCCCTGTACTGTGACATCATTGTATATTATCCCAGTACTGTGACATCACTGTGTGTATTATCCCTGTACTGTGACATCACTGTGTGTATTATCCCTGTACTGTGACATCACTGTGTGTATTATCCCTGTACTGTGACATCACTGTGTGTATTATCCCTGTACTGTGACATCAATGTGTGTATTATCCCTGTACTGTGACATCACTATGTATTATCCCTGTACTGTGACATCACTGTGTGTATTATCCCTGTACTGTGACATCACTGTATATTATCCCTGTACGGTGACATCACTGTGTGTATTATCCCTGTACTGTGACATCACTGTGTGTATTATCCCTGTACTGTGACATCACTGTGTGTATTATCCCTGTACTGTGACATCACTATGTATTATCCCTGTACTGTGACATCACTATGTATTATCCCTGTACTGTGACATCACTATGTATTATCCCTGTACTGTGACATCACTATGTATATTATCCCTGTGCTGTCACATTGTGCACCAGGGAGATCAAAATAAGCAAAAATGTTTTAATGTTATAAACTGAAGGTTGTCCTGGTAAAGTAAGGTCATCATATGTGGCTTCACAGTTACTTTTTATGCCCCTGGTGACTGTTTACTATGCTCCTCTACCCCTATAGCTGCCCCCTTGACTCTATATAGCCAGCACAACAATACAGAACTATGGAATTTTTTGGCCATAAAACACACATATGTAGAATAATATACTATAGCTATATGTAGACTAACTATTTCAGTATAGATCTAGACTAACTAACTAAACTCCAATAATCCTCTGTAACAGTACAGAACCCAAAAACAGAAATATTGAGTTCCCCTCCTTTTGTCTTACATATCTTCCTTTCATTAGAAGGAGCACAATGGTATATGTCCAGTAACCATAACAGTACCGCGACGTACCGCGAGTCTGATGGATTCCGCATGAGATTACTGCCATATTATTTACTGGTCACCAAGACAATGAACAAAGCCGCAGTTATTAGGGAACAGGTATGACGCTCCATTGTTGAAGAGCTGGGTAATCTGCGATGGAGCATAATAATAATAATAATAATAATAATAATAATAAGCTGTTCCATTCTTTATCCTTTACATAGGACATATAAATGGCATCTATATAATTTCACTTGTCAGACCTGTCACCTGTTTACTCCTGACATGGTAACAAATTTTTCGGGGGGAACCAACTAGACCAATGTGATCTGACTGTTCTCTAAGGGGAAGATTTATCAAAACCTGTGTAGAGGAAGAGTGGTGCAGTTGCTCATGGCAACCAATCAGATTGCTTCTTTCACTTTTCACAGGCCTCTTTAAAAATGAAAGAAGTGAGCTGATTGGTTGCTATGGGCAACTGCACCACTCTTCCTCTACACAGGTTTTGATAAATCTCCCCCTAAGTCACAATTATAGCCAAAACACAATGGGGGGTATTTATCAATTTTGCCTGTTGACAGTTTCTTTTTACCCTTTTTTTTTTTCACTTTGTTTTTGGTGGACGTGCACCAAATTTATCATTTGGTGCATGTTGTTAGTAATTTTGGCTCAAATGTTGAAATCAGCCGTTCACAGCGCCTTTTACACAGAACTTACCGCCACAGAGGACGCGTATTTTACCCTGTAGAGCAGCCATTTCGGAGTCCCTCCTGCAGTATATCAGCAAGCGACATGAGTTATTTTCTTTTGTGGGGTTTAAGTTTTTTTTTGTTTTGTTACTTTAGTGCAGTGGTCTTCAACCTGCGGACCTCCAGATGTTGCAAAACTACAATTCCCAGCATGCCCGGACAGCCGTTGGCTGTCCGGGCATGCTGGGAGTTGTAGTTTTGCAACATCTGGAGGTCCACAGGTTGGAGACCACTGCTTTAGTGCTTTACCTTTCCTGAACCTGTGCGGCCATGTCCAATGCTGGCTCAACGGAGGGTGAAGGTTCCTCAGAGACAACTATGTTGCAGGATAGTATTGAGCAGCCCTGGAGGCGTCGCTGCTTTCACAAAAAAAAAATTTTAATGTATTTTGACGCCTTTACATTTTCTGACATTGCTAAGTGTGTTTTCCATGTGCAAAATTTCTTGGCGGTGATTTGCGCCAAAAAAACTCCTAAAGGCGCAAAATTGTGCCAAAGATCGATTGGCGTAAATTATGAATTACTGACTAAAGTTAAAATCACATACAGGACCGTGTGATTTTGAGAAAGTTGTAAAAATGACAGTGGAGAAGAGAAAAAACGACACTGCGCCAAAGTATTGCACCAAAGTTACGTGAGAAAAAAACAACACATAAATCCTTTTATAAATACCCCCCAATGCAACTAAACTAAGACAAAACAGTTGTGAGATTCATGTATTTAATTCCGTACATTGAATAAATGTCCACAGTACTGGGAGCAAAAGTATGTGAACCCCTGAATTTAAAGAGTACCTGTTATTTGGAAAAACTTTTGTCCTAGTGACCTGTCCCAGTGATCGAGAGACATTCTATAGATTTACATTGCGATCACGTGACACGGAGCCAGGAAAAAACACGCTGAGCATAATCTTCTCCCGACTCGTTCTCCTGATCGGTGGAGGTCAAACCCCCGCTGATCAAAACTTCTGACATGTCACTAGGACATGTCATATTTTTTTTTTCCCAAAAAAAAATAGCACATAAGCCCCCCCCCAAAAAAAAATAAAAAAAAATAAAAGAAGTAACAGATCTAATGCAAATATAATCATAAAGCATACAAAGAGAAAAGAAGGGTCATTTCAAGTGGCAAAGAGATGGTCAGGTAAGCCACCACCTGATGTTTCACTCACAGAATGTTTTTTTCCTTGGCCATTCTTTGCACGAAACATCGGTGGTGGTGGCTTACCTGACCATCTCTTTGCCACCTGGTAAATAACCACATTTATGGACCTAATTTTGTATTTCTCTACCGCAGGTTCTTATTATTAGTATATGATTTATTTGCATACACACTTGTGATTACTCCTGTTTGTACTTTCATTACTGGGAGGTTAGGGTGTTATTTACATCCCCCCCATTTCGTTTTATTATTAGTTCTCTCTGCTGCCCCCTCTGTCCGTGTCAGGAACTGTCCAGAGTAGGAGAAAATCCCCATAGAAAACCTCTCCTGCTCTGGACAGTTCCTGACATGGACAGAGGTGTCAGCAGAGAGCACTGGGGTCAGACTGAAAAGAACTACTCAACTTCCTCTGAAGCATAAAGCAGCTAAGAAGTACTGGAAGGGTTAAGATTTTTAAATAGAAGTAATTTACAAATCTGTTTAACTTTCTGGCACCAGTTGATTAGAAAAAAAATTGTTTTCATCCAGAGTACCCCTTTAAAGAGTCCATATTGCCCTGTGTACAGGCAGCATCTTTGATGTACTGAGGAATTTTTTTGAAAAGAGACAATGGAATAGATGATTGTATTGTACGTTAGGTTATTGTATTGTACACATATTGTATATTTTCATAGTCTGCCATCTCTAGCAGGTACAACATAACCATAGGAAGGCCTGATAAGTAGGGGCTCCATAGAGAGTAGTGGGGTCTGGTGGATTCATTTCTATGATCAAAATATTCCTTTAAAGGAGTACTCCAGCGAAAATGAACTTAGTCCCTATCCAAAGCATAGGGTATAAGTAGCTGATTGCGGAGGGTCCGACTGCTGAGACCCCCCCACCCCCCCCCCCCACCCCCGGTGATCACCGGGACGGGACCCCGGCACTCTCAATGAGGAGCATGTGTCGTCTACCAGTACATGACATGGGCTCCATTTATTTCTATGGGGGCACTGATAATGCCCGAGAGCTGTACTCTCCAATCCCTTGGAATGAATGGAGCGCATGCCGGCACACTGAGCCAGGTCCCGTCCCGGAGATCGCAGGGGGCCCCAGCGACCCCCCTGCGATCAGCTACTTATCCCCTATATTGTGGACAGGGGATAAGTTACTTTTTCCCCGAGATCCCCCTAAATTACATTCTTTCAAATTCTTTCAAATAGGGGTTTTGTAACTAGGGGTATGAGGGCATTCTGTCACAGTTATGGAGGCACTGTTGCTGGTACTGTAAAGGTGACATCTGTCATGACTAAGGGGGCACTGTGTCTACCACTGTAATGGGGATATTATGTCAATGTTATGGGAGCATTTTATCAATGAGAGATTTTGTCAATGTTATTTTGAACTTTGGTCAGACTTGTTAGAGAGACATTCTTTGACTGTTCTGGAGGCACTGTTGCTGGCACTGTTATGCTGCCACTATGGGGGTATTGTGGCTGGGACTGTATTGAGGACATGCTGTCAATTTGTTTTTGGTACTATGTCTGGTGCTGTCATGGGGACATTCTGTTACTGTTAAGGAGGCACAATGGCTGTCACTGTTGTAGTTACAGTTTGTTAATATTATGGGGCGATGTGGCCAGCACAGTTATTACAACATTTTGTTAATGTTATAGGGGCACTTTAGCTGGTACTATTGCAGAATCCTAGTATCATTCTCCAACTGTTGTAGCTTAAGGTTGTTGAGTGAAATTTTCTCTCCAAGTATCTAAAAATGTTATCTATCATGAGTCTCACATACATAACTATATCTCTGTGTACACTGAGATAGTTAGGGTGTAAAAGGGTTAATGTTTTGCCTTTACTGCCATTATTAGTGGACTACACATAAAAAGGATGCATGGAACTTTGGTCACATGACCCTCCTTCAGACTAGTTTTAATCTAGAAGCTGCTGGAAGGTTTTTAGAGAGGTGTCTCCCAAGTACAACCCTCTTTCCCCAGAGGGCTGGAACCGAACTAGTAAGTCTGGCCCAAACCAGAGAAGTGATAACATTTAGTTAGGACTGTGTCCTGCAAGGCCATGTGTAGCAAGTTAACTAAGCCCTTTCTCTGCCAGATTCGAGTTGCTAAAATCTAACTTTAGCCAGGTCTAGGTTGGTCACGGTGATCATGGCACCTTGTGGAGTTCAGGAAGTTTACCCAAAACTATCTCCAGTCCACTCTGAGAGGGAATTCTTCTCAATTATCCTGTTCCTGCAGCTGGAGGGAGAATCTAGCCAGAAGATGAAATAGCTGAGCAAAGACTCTTCTGTCAACCCTTAAAGGGGTACTTTGCCTCTAGACACCTTATCGCCTATCCAAAGGATAGGTGATAAGATGTCTGATCGCGTGGGTCCCGCTGCTGGGGACCCCAGCGATCTCAGCTGCGGCACCCCAAACATCCGGTGCACGGAAAGAACTTTGCTCTGTGCCGGATGACTGGCGATGCGGGGTGGAGGCTCGTGACATCACGGACCTGCCCCGCTCATGACATCACCATCATCACGCCCCCTCCCATAGACTTGCATTGAGGGGGTGTGGCCGGGATGTCACAAGCAGGGCGTGTTACCATGACGTCACGAGCCTCCGACTCTGCACACGACACTATAAATGAATGCCGAACGCTATTGGGGACCCCCGCAATTAGTCATCTTATCCCCTATCCTTTGGATAAGGGTGGAGTACCCCTTTAAATCTTTGTGGGCTTCCAACCAGAGTTAGTGCTGCGTGGCTTACACGTCATGATCGTCTTTGTCTTATACCCTATATCAACACTAAAGTATGTAGAGCATGTTCATAGACTTTTTATGTTAGCATTACTGCTAACAAAGCAACTAAAAGCATCCATCCTAAACAACAGTAACTTTGCAACCCAGTGTTTGGAAAAGAAAATGGTCTGGTTGTGCACAGTGGATTTTAGTAAAGTTAACCCCTCAGACACCTCATCTAAGTGTATCCTAGAGTCAGGAATTACCTACACTTGTTCAGACCCCTTTCCAAAAGTTACATGGGTCCACAGGGTGGCATACAGGGTTAGTCATCCTAGACCAGTGAGTGCCCAAACCGTAATGCCCGCCAACTTTTTTTTCCCTCAAAGTGCCAGCACAGCAATTAAATCTGAGGTTTAAGTTTAGAAAAAACAACTTAGGTAGACAGTATGTTCCCCCACATTAGGTTGTAGTTCCCCCACATTAGGTAGGCAGTATGTTCCCACACATTAGGTTGCAGTTCCCCCACATTAGGTTGGCAGTATGTTCCCCCACATTAGGTTGTAGTCCCCCCCCCCCACATTAGGTGCAATATAGTTCCCCCACAGACATACAGCCTTTAGCCATATACAGTGTATGGCTGGAGGCTGTATGCCTGTGTACTGCCTCACAGTGCTCCGTCCACCACTCCTCCGGTCAGGGGTCACGACCTACTGCTATGGCCTATAGGTCATAGCAGTAGGTCCCGGGACCAGAGGAGCGGTGGTCGGAGCACCGAAGCTGAAGTGTAGCTGGTAACTTACCATGCCATCCAGCGCGCGTCCTCCTTGATGCTCCGCTCCTCCGTTCCTATGGGCGCACGCACAGGGTGTCAGTGATGTCCTTGCGTGCGCTACCTCCCAGCGGCCCCTGCATTTTTAAAGTTAACGCGGGGCCACAGAAAGGTAACCGGGTCATCCTTGTGTCCCCAAAAAGATCTTTCGGGACACAGGGATGTCCCGGTTTGCCCAGTCTCAGTGCCATCACTGTCCTAGACTATACTCAAACTTTACCCAAGGGACTACAACCTTCAGCTGCTCTGGACTAGTCAACCCATCCTCCCCAGGGGCACTACACTTTTATGAGGACATTCTATCTGTTATATAGAACTGTGATGTGGTCTTCTGGGGACAGTTTGTCACCATTACAGGTACTGTGGCTGGCACTGTTATATCGGAACTATGAAGGTGTAAAAAAAGGAAAATTGAATCTACATACATCACACATACTTTTTGCAGTGTGAACCCTTCCTATCCTGTAAGCTTCATACCTGCAGGCTCCATGCTTCCCAATAATAAGACATAAATAGTGATTATTGTTGGGTATAGACTCATGGATGCGGCTAGAACAAACAGTGTATATGTTCCAGTAGTTGAGGCCCAGTCAAAACCTTCTGCTAACCATATGTAGGCACGAGCTTAATTTATGTTCAGCTTCAAACTTATACCCAGAGGTCTAGTGTATAGAATATTTTTTCACAATACCACTTCTGTGACCATAAATATACATTGAACATTCTCACGCCATATTTCCTTTATCTGTAGTTCCCATTAATCCAGGGGCTGATGTAGATAGTTCAGGACCCCCTTGCAGTGACAGTAGAGCGGGCCCCTTGCCCTCTGCCAGGAGTTAGTGTAACAAAACATAATATAAAAAAAAAGAAAAGTACGCATACTGTATTTACACAATTACAAATATATATATATATATATATATATATATATATGTACAATAGGGAAACAGATACATGTATGCAAACTGCACATGTATATTGTATATGCATATTGTATAGCTTATGCAATATACATTAAATCAGCGGTCTCAAAACTTCTACTCCCAGCATGCCCGGACAGCCGTTGGCAACCCAATGATTTAAAAAGGTACTGTGCAATTCTTCACGTCTCCTGTGGTGGCGCTGCAGGGGAATTGCCCACCAGATTTAGTCGCTACCAGATTCGGTCATTTCAGGTGAACTCTTGAGGTCCCAGGAGTGAGATGCTCTGTGCTGAGCTTATCATTGAGATCCCCTTTAACTACTCATGATCCTACCTATACAGTACTCCAAAGCACAGGGCCACCATCAGGGGGGTACAGCTGATAGCCCTGTAAGGGGCCCAGACCCCCAGGTGGTCCGGCTGGCACCAAAACTCTTTTTTTAATGTTTTTATTTTTTCTGACTCACTGACTGCTGGGGGGGGGGATCGTAATTTTACACTGACTGACAGCCAGTCAGTCACACTGTCCCAGCCATGTATACCTCTGCGCCCTGCGGCAGTGGTTGCCGGGAATTACTAATGTGCCACGTCCACAGAGCTATGACACTGCGTGCCAGCCCTGAAATCAAAGGAGAGCGGCGCACCAAAGGAGAGCCAGAGTGGCAGCCCAGTGACCGACCGACTGGCTGGCTAGGAAGGTAACCACAGCAGGCTGCCTTCAATGCTCCGACCAGTGCTCCTCCAGTCCAGGGGCCTATTGCTCTGACTCATGGGCCCCGGACTGGAGGAGCAGTTGTTGGAGCACAGACATACTGTCCAAATGCAATGGTGTCCGCTCACCTCCGGAGGCAGATCCCCAACATATACTGTGAATGGCTGGAGGCAGTATGTCTGTGGAGGCCCATGGGGCCTGTAATTACTAATGGGGTACAGGGGGTCTATAACTAACTATGGGGGCACAAAATGGGGCCTATAACTAACTATGGGGGCACAAAAGGGGGCCTATAACTAACTATGGGGGCACAAAATGGGGCCTATAACTAACTATGGGGGCACAAAAGGGGGCCTATAACTAACTATGGGGGCACAAAAGGGGGCCTATAACTAATTATGGGGGCACAAAATGGGTCCTATAACTAACTATGGGGGCACAAAAGGGAGCCTATAACTAACTATGGGGGCACAAAAGGGGGCCTATAACTACCTATGGGGGCACAAAGGTGGCCTATAACTACCTATGGGGGCACAAAGGGGACCTATAACTACCTATTGTGGCACAAAGGCGGCCTATAACGATGTATGGGGGCACAGAGGAGGTGTACAACTATATATGGGGGCACATAAGAGGGTCTACAACTATATAGAGGCAATAAGCCTAAAATGTTTGTCTGGTTGCTTTGAAGGTTCTGTGGAGACAAGTCTTGGTCAGGAGAAGTTTTCATAATTCCCCGGGCCGGATAATGGGGAAGAAAAAGGAAACGTGAACGACTCCGATCAGAGAAAACGTCCCCTGTGAGTATCTAAAAGTAACTGTTATCACTTATACAGTCTGCAGAGCGCTTTCTGGTATCTATCTCTGTATGGTCAGTGGGGGAGATTTATCAGAACCTGTTCAGAAGAAAAATGGAGCAGTTTCCCATAGCAACCTGTGGTGTCCCGGTACAGGACCTGGTCCTGTCCCTTTGTCTAAAGTCCCCTCCCCTCCATGACAGTAGGGCTCTCCTTTAGGGCTGACCCCTAGACACCTCACATGAATGGTATTTAATGTATAAATATTTATATTTAATATGTTATATAGGAATACCTCTGTATAGGAGTTAACGTGCCTTAACCCCTTAAGGACTCAGGGTTTTTCCGTTTTTGCACTTTCGTTTTTTCCTCCTTACCTTTTAAAAATCATAACCCTTTCAATTTTCCACCTAAAAATCCATATTATGGCTTATTTTTTGCGTCGCCAATTCTACTTTGCAGTGACATTAGTCATTTTACCCAAAAATGCACGGCGAAATGGAAAAAAAAATCATTGTGCGACAAAATTGAAAAAAAAAACGCAATTTTGTAACTTTTGGGGGCTTCCGTTTCTACGCAGTGCATATTTCGGTAAAAATTACACCTTATCATCATTCTGTAGGTCCATACGGTTAAAATGATACCCTACTTATATAGGTTTGATTTTGTCGTACTTCTGGAAAAAATCATAACTACATGCAGGAAAATTTATACGTTTAAAAATGTCATCTTCTGACCCCTATAACTTTTTTATTTTTCCATGTATAGGGCGGTATGAGGACTCCTTTTTTGCGCCGTGATCTGAAGTTTTTATCGGTATGATTTTTGTTTTGATCGGACTTTTTGATAACTTTTTATTCATTTTTTTAATGGTATAAAAAGTGACCAAAATACGCTTTTTTGGTCTTTGGAATTTTTTTGCGCATACGCCATTGACCGTGCGGTTTAATTAATGATATATTTTTATAGTTCGGACATTTACGCACGCGGCGATACCACATATGTTTATTTATTTATTTTTTTACACTGTTTTATTTTTTTTATGGGAAAAGGGGGGTGATTCAAACTTTTATTTGGGAAGGGGTTAAATGACCTTTATTAACACTTTTTTTTTACATTTTTTTTGCAGTGTTATAGGTCCCATAGGGACCTATAACACTGCACACACTGATCTCCTATGCTGATCACTGGCGTGTATTAACACGCCTGTGATCAGCATTATCGGCGCTTGACTGCTCCTGCCTGGATCTCAGGCACGGAGCAGTCATTCGTCGATCGGACACCGAGGAGGCAGGTAAGGGCCCTCCCGGTGTCCGATTAGCTGTTCGGGATGCCGCGATTTCATCGCAGCGGTCCCGAACAGCCCGACTGAGCAGCCGGGTCACTTTCAGTTTCACTTTAGAAGCGGCGATCAGCTTTGACCGCCGCTTCTAAAGGGTTAATACCGCACATTGCCGCGATCGGCGATGTGTGGTATTAGCCGCGGGTCCCGGCCGTTGATGAGCGCCGGGACCGCCGCGATATGATGCGGGATCGCGGCGCGATCCCGCTTCATATCGCGGGAGCCGGCGCAGGACGTAAATATACGTCCTGCGTCGTGAAGGGGTTAAATTAATTGTATTATGGTCATGTGATACCCAGAGTTCACTGGTTCAGGACTGACAGGTTATGCTGACCAATGAGCTATGTCCCACCCCCTTAATATTTAAGGGTCTGCAGCCATCAGATCGCTTCTTTCATTTTTCAGGGGCTTTCTTAAAAATTAAAGAAGCAATCTAATTTGTTGCTATAAGCAACTGCTCCATTTTTCCTCTGCACAGGTTTTTATAACCCTGGTATGTGGGAATATTTTCAAATTTTAGGGTGGTTTCACAGTATTAAGAATAGGGTATATTAGATTATAGCAGAGCGTGACGCAGTAAAATACTTTGCAGCACAGTGTTTTACTGCACTTCAAACTGCTATAACGTAATTAGTAATATATCATTAGAAAAAAAAGGGTTGGGGGGTGGCCCTGGGGGCGGACTCGGGGGAAAGACACTGCTGGGGCCCTGGCCTTGAGCTGTGTAAGGGACCCCCGAAATTGCTGATGGCAGCCCTGCCAAAGCGCAGACACTAGTAAAGGGAACATTTCCGACAAGTAATATAAGATGGGATTTCTATTATTGGGATTTCCTAATATTACCTTATGAATTTAAACCAGAGCTCCTTTTTAAGATGTTTACTCAAAGGGGTTGTCCGAACGTGGCCTTTATGATGTGTCAATGAGAACAGTCCGAATCTGCTGCCAACTATCAAATTGAAGCCAAATGTTTTTCATAAATGAAGTAATGGGAGGGATACAGTATATTGGGGGAGGTTATGATTATGAATTGGACATAGAGAATTATAATTGCTGGAAATTCAGAATTATTACTCATTTGTATAGGGCTTTTTTATTCTTTCTCCATATTTGTCTATAATATTAATTATATTAAAGGAGTAGTCCAGCCCTGAAAAACGTATCCCCTATCCTAAGGTCATGGGCACACAAGGCTCATTGATACATAGGGGGGGAGTGAAAGCTAGACAATGTGGTCTGATCCCATAGAAGAGCTGGTGTTGCACAAATTGCTGAATTGCTTTTCCTTATCCACAGAAAAGGGTAGAACAGGCTGATCAGTGGGGCCCGATTACTGGGACCCCTACTGATCCTGAGTAGTCCTCAGTATCAATGATGTGCACTGCACCCATTCATACAATAGGCGGGTGTCTCAATGGTTCAACCCCCAACAATCAGCCTGTTAATCCCTATCCTTAATGGTGTTAATGTTAATCCTTAATCCCTACCCTATCCTTTAATGGTGTCTGTGATAAAAGAGATGACAACAGGATACTTTAAGAAAAGAAGAGGCAGTGTAATGCTCTAGCAATGGTCTTCTGGAAACCTTGAGTCCTGGTTTGTACTGTAAAACATACCACCTACTGTCACGATGCCGGCTGGCAGGTAGTGGATCCTCTGTGCCAGAGAGGGATTGGCGTGGACCGTGCTAGAGGATCGGTTCTAAGTCACTACTGGTTTTCACCAGAGCCCGCCGCAAAGCGGGATGGTCTTGCTGCGGCGGTAGTGACCAGGTCGTATCCCCTAGCAACGGCTCAACCTCTCTGGCTGCTGAAGATAGGCGCGGTACAAGGGAGTAGACAGAAGCAAGGTCGGACGTAGCAGAAGGTCGGGGCAGGCAGCAAGGATCGTAGTCAGGGGCAACGGCAGGAGGTCTGGAACACAGGCTAGGAACACACAAGGAAACGCTTTCACTGGCACTAAGGCAACAAGATCCGGCGAGGGAGTGAAGGGGAAGTGAGGTGATATAGGGAAGTGCACAGGTGTAAACACTAATTGGAACCACTGCGCCAATCAGCGGCGCAGTGGCCCTTTAAATCGCAGAGACCCGGCGCGCGCGCGCCCTAGGGAGCGGGGCCGCGCGCGCCGGGACAGAACTGACGGAGAGCGAGTCAGGTACGGGAGCCGGGGTGCGCATCGCGAGCGGGCGCTACCCGCATCGCGAATCGCATCCCGGCCAGAGGCGGGATCGCAGCGCCCCGGGCCCGGAGCGCTGCAGTGAGAGGAGTGTAGCGAGCGCTCCGGGGAGGAGCGGGGACCCGGAGCGCTCGGCGTAACAGTACCCCCCCCCTTGGGTCTCCCCCTCTTCTTGGAGCCTGAGAACCTGAGGACCAGACTTTTGTCCAGGATATTGTCCTCAGGTTCCCAGGACCTCTCTTCAGGACCACAACCCTCCCAATCCACTAAAAAGAAGGTTTTCCCTCTGACCTTTTTAGATGCCAAAATTTCCTTGACGGAGAAGATGTCCGAGGAGCCGGAGACAGGAGTGGGGGAAACAGATTTGGGAGAGAAACGGTTAATGATAAGTGGTTTAAGAAGAGAAACATGAAAGGCATTAGGAATACGAAGAGAAGGAGGAAGAAGAAGTTTGTAAGAGACAGGATTAATCTGGCGCAAAATCTTGAAAGGACCAAGATAGCGTGGTCCCAACTTATAGCTAGGGACACGGAAGCGGACATATTTGGCGGAGAGCCATACCTTGTCTCCAGGGGAAAAAATGGGAGGAGCTCTTCTTTTCTTATCCGCGAATCTCTTCATGCGTGAAGAAGCCTGTAAGAGAGAATTTTGGGTCTCTCTCCATATGATGGAGAGATCACGAGAAATTTCATCTACAGCGGGCAGACCAGAGGGCAAGGGGGTAGGGAGGGGGGGAAGAGGGTGACGGCCGTACACCACGAAAAACGGGGATTTGGAGGAAGATTCAGAGATTCTGAAATTATACGAGAATTCGGCCCAAGGTAGAAGATCTGCCCAGTCATCCTGGCGGGAGGAAACAAAATGTCGTAAATAGTCACCCAATATCTGGTTAATTCTTTCTACTTGTCCATTGGATTGAGGATGGTATGCAGAAGAAAAATTTAATTTAATCTTGAGTTGTTTACAGAGAGCCCTCCAGAATTTAGACACAAATTGGACGCCTCTATCCGAGACGATCTGCGTAGGCAAGCCGTGAAGACGAAAAATGTGTACAAAAAATTGTTTAGCCAACTGAGGCGCTGAAGGAAGACCAGGAAGAGGGATGAAATGTGCCATTTTGGAGAATCGATCAACGACCACCCAAATAACAGTGTTGCCATGGGATGGGGGTAAGTCAGTAATAAAATCCATACCAATCAGAGACCAAGGTTGTTCGGGAACAGGCAGAGGAAGAAGAAAACCAGCGGGCTTCTGGCGAGGAGTCTTATCCCGGGCACAGATAGTGCAGGCTCGCACAAAGTCCACCACATCAGTCTCTAGAGTCGGCCACCAATAGAAGCGAGAGATGAGTTGCACAGATTTCTTGATGCCCGCATGACCTGCGAGATGGGAGGAGTGACCCCATTTGAGGATTCCGAGGCGTTGGCGTGGAGAAACAAAGGTCTTTCCTGGTGGAGTTTGCCTGATGGAGGCTGGAGAAGTGGAAATCAGGCAGTCAGGAGGAATGATGTGTTGAGGAGAGAGTTCAATTTCAGAAGCATCTGAGGAACGAGAGAGAGCATCGGCCCTAATGTTCTTATCAGCAGGCCGAAAGTGAATTTCAAAATTAAATCGGGCAAAGAACAGAGACCACCTGGCCTGACGAGGATTCAGCCGTTGGGCAGACTCGAGGTATGAGAGGTTCTTGTGATCGGTGTAAATAATAACTGGAAATCTTGATCCCTCCAGCAGATGCCTCCATTCCTCAAGTGCTAATTTAATGGCTAGAAGCTCTCGATCCCCGATGGAGTAGTTCCTCTCCGCCGGAGAGAAGGTCCTAGAAAAAAACCCACAAGTAACAGCATGCCCGGAAGAGTTTTTTTGTAGAAGGACAGCTCCAGCTCCCACTGAGGAGGCATCAACCTCCAATAGGAAGGGTTTAGATGGGTCAGGTCTGGAGAGCACGGGAGCCGAAGAGAAGGCGGACTTGAGTCGTTTAAAGGCGTCTTCCGCTTGAGGAGGCCAAGACTTGGGATCGGCATTTTTTTTGGTTAAAGCCACAATAGGAGCCACAATGGTAGAAAAATGTGGAATAAATTGCCTGTAATAATTGGCGAACCCCAAAAAACGTTGGATGGCACGGAGTCCGGAGGGGCGTGGCCAATCTAAGACGGCAGAGAGTTTATCTGGATCCATTTGTAGTCCCTGGCCAGAGACCAAGTATCCTAGAAAAGGAAGAGATTGGCATTCAAACAGACATTTCTCAATTTTAGCATAGAGTTGATTGTCACGAAGTCTCTGAAGAACCATACGGACATGCTGGCGGTGTTCTTCTAGATTGGCCGAAAAAATTAGGATATCATCAAGATATACAACAACACAGGAGTATAACAGATCACGAAAAATTTCATTAACAAAGTCTTGGAAGACAGCAGGGGCGTTGCACAGGCCAAAGGGCATGACCAGATACTCAAAGTGTCCATCTCTGGTGTTAAATGCTGTTTTCCACTCATCCCCCTCTCTGATGCGGATGAGGTTATAGGCGCCTCTTAAGTCCAATTTAGTAAAGATGTGGGCACCTTGGAGGCGATCAAAGAGTTCAGAGATGAGGGGTAAGGGGTAGCGGTTCTTAACCGTGATTTTATTAAGTCCGCGGTAGTCAATGCAAGGACGTAGAGAGCCATCTTTTTTGGACACAAAGAAAAATCCGGCTCCGGCAGGAGAGGAGGATTTACGGATAAAGCCCTTTTTTAGATTCTCCTGGACGTATTCAGACATGGCAAGAGTCTCTGGGGCAGAGAGAGGATAAATTCTGCCCCGGGGTGGAGTAGTGCCCGGGAGGAGGTCGATAGGACAATCATAAGGCCTGTGAGGAGGTAGAGTCTCCGCTTGTTTCTTGCAGAAAACATCCGCGAAGTCCATATAGGCCTTAGGGAGACCGGTTACTGGAGGAAGCACAGAGTTACGGCAAGGGTTACTGGGAACCGGTTTTAGACAGTCCTTGGAGCAAGAGGGCCCCCAACTCTTGATCTCCCCAGTGGACCAATCCAGGGTTGGGGAATGAAGTTGAAGCCAGGGAAGTCCAAGGAGAATTTCCGAGGTGCAATTGGGGAGGACCAAAAGTTCAATCCTCTCGTGATGAGATCCGATGCTCATTAGAAGGGGCTCCGTGCGGAAACGTATGGAACAGTCCAATCTTTCATTGTTTATACAATTGATGTAAAGGGGTCTGGTGAGACTGGTCACTGGGATGTTGAACCTGTTGACGAGAGAGGCCAAAATAAAATTTCCTGCAGATCCAGAGTCTAAGAAGGCCACAGAAGAGAAGGAGAAGGCAGAGGCAGACATCCGCACAGGCACAGTAAGACGTGGAGAAGCAGAGTGGACATCAAGGATTGTCTCACCTTTGTGCGGAGTCAGGGTACGTCTTTCCAGGCGGGGAGGGCGGATAGGACAATCCCTCAGGAAGTGTTCGGTACTAGCACAGTACAGGCAGAGGTTCTCCATGCGGCGTCGTGTCCTCTCTTGAGATGTCAGGCGAGACCGGTCGACCTGCATAGCCTCCACGGCGGGAGGCACAGGAACAGATTGCAGGGAACCAGAGGAGAGAGGAGCCGAGGAGAAGAAACGCCTCGTGCGAACAGAGTCCATATCTTGGCGGAGCTCCTGACGCCTTTCGGAAAAACGCATGTCAATGCGAGTGGCTAGGTGAATAAGTTCATGAAGATTAGCAGGCATTTCTCGTGCGGCCAGAACATCTTTAATGTTGCTGGATAGGCCTTTTTTAAAGGTCGCGCAGAGGGCCTCATTGTTCCAGGATAATTCAGAAGCAAGAGTACGGAATTGTACGGCATACTCGCCAACGGAAGAATTACCCTGGACCAGGTTCAACAGGGCAGTCTCAGCAGAAGAGGCTCGGGCAGGTTCCTCAAAGACACTTCGAATTTCCGAGAAGAAGGAGTGTACAGAGGCAGTGACGGGGTCATTGCGGTCCCAGAGCGGTGTGGCCCAAGCCAGGGCTTTTCCAGACAGCAGGCTGACTACGAAAGCCACCTTAGACCTTTCAGTGGGGAACTGGTCCGACATCATCTCCAAGTGTAAAGAACATTGGGAAAGGAAGCCACGGCAAAGCTTAGAGTCCCCATCAAATTTATCCGGCAAGGATAGTCGTAGTCCAGAAGCGGCCACTCGCTGCGGAGGAGGTACAGGAGCTGGCGGAGGAGATGGTTGCTGGAGCTGTGGTAGTAACTGTTGTAGCATAACAGTCAGTTGAGACAGCTGTTGGCCTTGTTGCGCAATCTGTTGTGACTGCTGGGCGACCACCGTGGTGAGGTCAGCGACAACTGGCAGAGGAACTTCAGCGGGATCCAGGGCCGGATCTACTGTCACGATGCCGGCTGGCAGGTAGTGGATCCTCTGTGCCAGAGAGGGATTGGCGTGGACCGTGCTAGAGGATCGGTTCTAAGTCACTACTGGTTTTCACCAGAGCCCGCCGCAAAGCGGGATGGTCTTGCTGCGGCGGTAGTGACCAGGTCGTATCCCCTAGCAACGGCTCAACCTCTCTGGCTGCTGAAGATAGGCGCGGTACAAGGGAGTAGACAGAAGCAAGGTCGGACGTAGCAGAAGGTCGGGGCAGGCAGCAAGGATCGTAGTCAGGGGCAACGGCAGGAGGTCTGGAACACAGGCTAGGAACACACAAGGAAACGCTTTCACTGGCACTAAGGCAACAAGATCCGGCGAGGGAGTGAAGGGGAAGTGAGGTGATATAGGGAAGTGCACAGGTGTAAACACTAATTGGAACCACTGCGCCAATCAGCGGCGCAGTGGCCCTTTAAATCGCAGAGACCCGGCGCGCGCGCGCCCTAGGGAGCGGGGCCGCGCGCGCCGGGACAGAACTGACGGAGAGCGAGTCAGGTACGGGAGCCGGGGTGCGCATCGCGAGCGGGCGCTACCCGCATCGCGAATCGCATCCCGGCCAGAGGCGGGATCGCAGCGCCCCGGGCCCGGAGCGCTGCAGTGAGAGGAGTGTAGCGAGCGCTCCGGGGAGGAGCGGGGACCCGGAGCGCTCGGCGTAACACCTACCTACCCATTTTAAGACAATACCCCCCTCCCCCCCTTTCAGGGCAATGGGATCCCCTAATGAAAGTGACCCACAATTTTACATATGAAAAAAAAGTCCAGCTCTCAGAGTAAAGGTCCAAATCCACAAATTTTGAATCAAACACAATGAGGGGGAATGTATCATTGATTTTATACTGCCTATTTGGTGGTAAAAAAGTCACAATTGTTTGCGCAATGCATTTAAACTCATTTGAAAGTAGTCTGGAATGGTTAGCTTTTTGCAGTGGTCGGGGACTTTTAAACTGCAACTTTTTTTTTTAATTGTCGCAAATTTTGGAGCAAGCATGTACATTTTTCTGCACACCTCATACCAGTCAAAAAACTATTTATGAAGAACGTGCACCTCTGATAAATGTGAAGGAAGAAGGGTAGAAAAAACTTGCTTTACACAGACAATAAAAATTCCCTGCAATGCTCTTAGTCATAGACTATGACTAAGAACACTGTGTTTGAAACCTGTTGGTTCTGTACGGGGCCACTTTGGCTTTTACAACTTTTATGGTTTAATAATATTTGACCAAGGTTTGGGCCTTTCCCCTGGATCCTTTTCTTTATTTGAAAATACAAATATGGGGTGCTCTGACCTTCCGTCTTCCAGTTATGGCCGATCAGTCTATATTGTGGTATAATTGTTGGTTATAATATGACTGTATTACATGATATTAAATAGCTTCATGAATAATTTAAAGGGGTACTCCGCAGCTGTGGACACCTGCGATCTCCCTGCTGCACCCAGCGTTCGCTTAGAGCGTCGGGTGCAGTGCCAGAGGCTTGTGGAGTCATGGTCATGCCCCGCTCATGACGTCATGGCTGTGCCCCCTCAAAGCAAGTCTAGGGGAGGGGGCATGACAGCCGTCACGCCCCCTCCCATAGACTTGCATTGAGGGGTCGTTGCCGTGACTTCACGAGCGGGGTGTGACTGTGACGTCATGAGCCGCCGCCAGCATCGCCAGTCATCCAGCATGGAGGTAAGTTCGCTTCGGATAGCGGATAAGATGTCTAGGGGAGGAGTACCCCTTTAAAAAATACCTGTCACCAAATAAACTGTTCTAAACTAACTCAGGCTATATTCCCTAACTACTCCCAACACCCCTCCAGCCCTTAAAACAATTTCAGAGCTTCAAAAAGCTCTGTATCTTACCTTTATTCTTGCTCACATAGTGCAATTTCCAAGCAGGAGAAAGTGGGCGTTTCCCAGCAGGCATCACTGAAGCCTTCTGGAGGACCACTTCCGCCCTCGCATGGTTGCACTGCTGTGATGAATAGAAGACTCTGTGCAGCTTTCAGTGAGGCTCTATGCAGCTTTCAGTGAGGCTCTATGCATGTTTCAGTGAGGCTCTATGCAGCTTTCAGTGAGGCTCTATGCAGCTTTCAGTGAGGCTCTATGTAGCTTTCAGTGAGGCTCTATGCAGCTTTCAGTGAGGCTCTATGCAGCTTTCAGTGAGGCTCTATGCATGTTTCAGTGAGGCTCTATGCAGCTTTCAGTGAGGCTCTATGCAGCTTTCAGTGAGGCTCTATGCATGTTTCAGTGAGGCTCTATGCAGCTTTCAGTGAGGCTCTATGCAGCTTTCAGTGAGGCTCTATGCATGTTTCAGTGAGGCTCTATGCAGCTTTCAGTGAGGCTCTATGCATGTTTCAGTGAGGCTTTCTGCAGCTTTCAATGAAGCTCTTTGAAGCTTTCAGTGAGGCTCTGTGCAGTTGTCAATCAAGCTCACTGAAGCCTTCTGGAGGACCACTTCCGCCCTCGCATGGTTGCACTGCTGTGATGAATAGAAGACTCTGTGCAGCTTTCAGTGAGGCTCTATGCAGCTTTCAGTGAGGTTCTATGCATGTTTCAGTGAGGCTCTATGCAGCTTTCAGTGAGGCTCTATGCAGCTTTCAGTGAGGCTCTATGCAGCTTTCAGTGAGGCTCTATGCAGCTTTCAGTGAGGCTCTATGCAGCTTTCAGTGAGGCTCTATGCATGTTTCAGTGAGGCTCTATGCAGCTTTCAGTGAGGCTCTATGCAGCTTTCAGTGAGGCTCTATGCATGTTTCAGTGAGGCTCTATGCAGCTTTCAGTGAGGCTCTATGCAGCTTTCAGTGAGGCTCTATGCATGTTTCAGTGAGGCTCTATGCAGCTTTCAGTGAGGCTCTATGCATGTTTCAGTGAGGCTCTATGCATGTTTCAGTGAGGCTCTATGCAGCTTTCAGTGAGGCTCTATGCATGTTTCAGTGAGGCTCTCTGCAGCTTTCAATGAAGCTCTTTGAAGCTTTCAGTGAGGCTCTGTGCAGTTGTCAATCAAGCTTAGTGCAGAGACGCACTTCCTGAGTTTGGACTCCTGCCAGGTGGGGAGGAGGCAAAACTCACTATATAAATTGTGGCAGAAAACAGAGCGGAGCCACCTAGTGGGCGATTTTTCTGTTACATTTTAAACGTATATATGTTGATCATTTTAAAACCAAGTGAATGGGAAAGTGTCTGCTAATTACACGAGGAACACTACATTAAAAGTTTTATTTGGTGACATGTACTCTTTAAATATAATATTTAAAAAAAATTGTTATACATGACAAAAATATGAGATCTATCCATTGCCTGTCTATCTCTATCTTGCGATGAACACAGCACTTGGTGCCAACAACTCACATTCAAGTACAGTCCATATAGGTAAAATGATGAAATAGCTGCAGCCGGGATCACTATTTTTCACTGCCGTTGGAGTGGCGCATTATTTCTTCATTTTATTTATCTATCTGTCTATCTCTCTCTCTCTCTAGTTATCTATAAGATGACATGATGTTCTGTTTAGCTTTGGAACAGGCTTTTTCTTTATCGATATAATCATCTGCATACAACTCCGTAACACCAGGGACCGCCGCAACAACAAGGTTAACATTAAAGAGAACCATATTACACTGTCCCTTTGAATGTAGGTTGGAGAGAAAAAAGTTTAAGTGAACCTTTTGCTCACATGTGGTTAGCAGAGGGCAGCTGTCTGCAGCTTGTCGATATGTGAAGAAAGGATTCTGCTAGGGATGGATGTGTTTTTATAGAGGCCTCCATCTTTGCCTAAGCTGACTACTCCATTCCTTTTCCTTTGTGGCCCTATGGGACCTGCCCTTTTTTTTTTGCTTTCTATTAACCCCAGCAGAAGATCTAGGGCAGTGGTTTTCAACCTGCACACCTCCAGATGTTGCAAAACTACAACTCCCAGCATACCCGGACAGCCAACGGCTGTCCGGGCATGCTGGGAGTTGTAGTTTTGCAACATTTGGAGCTCCACAGGTTGGAGACCACTGATCTAGGGGATCAGTTGTGGTGTTTAGACCATGAATTCAATGAAGGGGGTTAGAGTTACATGGAAGTACATTACGGCTTGGGGTTGCTAGTAGAAGCATATTTTCATACAGTAGTAAATTTAAACGGGTACTCCCGTGGAAAACTTTTTTTTTTTTTTTTTAAATTAACTGGTGCCAGAAAGTTAAACAGATTTGTAAATCACCTCTATTAAAAAAATCTTAATCCTTCCAGTACTTTTTAGCAGCTGTATACTAAAGAGAAATCCAAAAAGAAATGCATTTCATGTGATGTCCTGACCACTGTGCTCTCTACTGACCTCTGCTGTCCATTTTAGGAACTATCCAGAGAAGCATATGTTTGCTATGGGGATTGTCTTCTTCTCTGGACAGTTCCTAAAATGGACAGCAGAGGTCAGCAGAGAGCACTGTGGTCAGGACATCACAGAAATGCATTTCCTTTTGGATTTCTCTTTAGTATACAGCCCCTAAAAAGTACTGGAAGGATTAAGATGTTTTAGTAGAAGTGATTTACAAATCTGTTTAACTTTCTGGCACCAGTTGATTTAAAAAAAAAAAAAAGAAAGTTTTCCACAGGAGTACCCCTTTAACCCCTTAAGGACTGAGCCCTTTTTCACCTTAAGGACATTTTTTGCAAATCTGACCACTGTCACTTTAAACATTAATAACTCTGGAATGCTTTTAGTTATCATTCTGATTCTGAGATTGTTTTTTTGTGACATATTCTACTTTAACGTAGTGGTAAAATTTTTTGGTAACTTGCATCCTTTCTTGGTGAAAAATCCCAAAATTTTATGAAAAATTTGAAAATTTTGAATTTTTCTAACTTTGAAGCTCTCTGCTTGTAAGGAAAATGGATATTCCAAATAATTTTTTTTTATTCACATATACAATATGTCTACTTTATATTTGCATCATAAAATTGATGAGTTTTTACTTTTGGAAGACACCAGAGGACTTCAAAGTTCCGCAGCAATTTTCCAATTTTTCACAAAATTTTGAAACTCGCTTTTTTCAGATACCAGTTCAGGTTTGAAGTGGATTTGAAGGGTCTTCATATTAGAAATACCCCATAAATGACCCCATTATAAAAACTGCACCCCCCAAAGTATTCAAAATGACATTCAGTAAGCGTTTTAACCCTTTACGGGTTTCACAGGAATAGCAGCAAAGTGAAGGAGAAAATTCACAATCTTAATTTTTTACACTCGCATGTTCTTGTAGACCCAATTTTTGAATTTTTGCAAGGGGTAAAAAGGAGAAAATTTTTACTTGTATTTGAAACCCAATTTCTCTCGAGTAAGCACATACCTCATATGTCTATGTTAATTGTTCAGTGGGCGCAGTAGAGGGCTCAGAAGGGAAGGAGCGTCAAATGGTTTTTGGGGGGCATGTCACCTTTAGGAAGCCCCTATGGTGCCAGAACAGCAAAAAACCCCACATGGCATACCATTTTGGAAACTAGACCCCTCGGGGAACGTAACAAGGGGTAATGTGAACCTTAATACCCCACAGGTGATTCACGACTTTTGCATATGTAAAAAAAAATTTTTTTTTTACCTAAAATGCTTGGTTTCCCTAAAGTTTTACATTTTTAAAAAGGGTAATAGCAGAAAATACCCCCCAAAATATGAAGCCCAATTTCTCCCGATTCAAAAAACACCCCATATAGGGGTGAAAAGTGCTCTGCTGGCGCACTACAGGTCTCAGAAGAGAAGGAGTCACATTTGGCTTTTTTGAAGGAAATTTTGCTCTGGGGGCATGCCGCATTTAGGAAGCCCCTATGGTGCCAGGACAGCAAAAAAAAAAACACATGGCATACCATTTTGGAAACTAGACCCCTCGGGGAACGTAACAAGGGGTAAAGTGAACCTTAATACCCTACAGGTTTTTTACGACTTTTGCATATGAAAAAAAAATAAAAAAATTTACCTAAAATGCTTGGTTTCCCAAAAAATGTACATTTATACAAAGGGTTAAAGCAGAAAATACCCCCCAAAATTTGAAGCCCAATTTCTCCCGATTCAGAAAACACCCCATATGGGGGTGAAAAGTGCTCTGTTGGCGCACTACAGGTCTCAGAAGAGAAGGAGTCACATTTGGCTTTTTGAAAGCAAATTTTGCTCTGGGGGCATGCCGCATTTAGGAAGCCCCTATGGTGCCAGGACCGCAAAATAACCCCACATGGCATACCATTTTGGAAACTAGAGCCCTCGGGGAATGTAACAAGGGGTTAAGTGAACCTTAATACCCCACAGGCGTTTCACGACTATTGCATATGTAAAAAAAAATAAAAAAATTTTTACCAAAAATGCTTCTTTTCCCAAAAACTTTACATTTTTAAAAAGGGTAAAAGCAGAAAATACCCCCCAAAATTTGAAGCCCAATTTCTCCCGAGTACGGCGATACCCCATATGTGACCCTTAACTGTTGCCTTCAAATACGACAGGGCTCCAAAGTCAGAGCGCCATGCGCATTTGAGGCCTAAATTAGGGATTGCATAGGGGTGGACTTAGGGGTATTCTACGCCAGTGATTCCCAAACAGGGTGCCTCCAGCTGTTGCAAAACTCCCAGCATGCCTGGACAGTCAACGGCTGTCCGACAATACTGGGAGTTGTTGTTTTGCAACAGCTGGAGGCTCCGTTTTGGAAACCGTGGCGTACCAGACGTTTTTCATTTTTATTGGGGAGGGGAGGGGGGCTGTGTAGGGGTATGTGTATATGTAGTGTTTTTAACTTTTTATTTAATTTTTTGTTAGTGTAGTGTAGTGTTTTTAGGGTACAGTCGCACGGGCGGGGGTTCACAGTAGTTTCTCGCTGGCAGTTTGAGCTGTTGCAGAAAATTTGCTGCAGCTCAAACTTGCAGCCAGATACTTACTGTAAGCCTCCGCCCATGTGAGTGTACCCTGTACATTCACATTGGGGGGGACCTCCAGCTGTTGCAAAACTACAACTCCCAGCATGCGCTGACAGACTGTACATGCTGAGCGTTTTAGTTTTGCAACAGCTGTAGGCACACTGGTTATGTATCACGGAGTTTGTGACCTTACTCAGTGTTTCAAAACCAGTGTGCCTCCAGCTATTGCAAAACTACAACTCCCAGCATGTACGGTGCATGGTGTAAGGTGACTGCTGGGAGTTGTAGTTTGCAACAGCTGGAGGCACACCGGTCGTGAAACACTGAGTTAGGTAAAAAAAAAAAACTCTAAGTTTCACAACCAGTGTGCCTTGAGCTGTTGCAAAACTACAACTCTCAGCAGTCACCATCAGCCAACGGGCATGCTGGGAGTTGTAGTTATGCAACCAGCAGATGCACCACTACAACTCCCAGCATGCACTTTAGCTGTTTGTGCAAGCTGGGAGTTGTAGTTATACAACAGCTGAAGGTACACTTTTCCATAGAAAAAATGTACCTCCAGCTGTTGCAAAACCATAAGTCCCAGCATGCCCATAAGGGAATGCTGGGAGTTGTGGTGGTCTGCCTCCTGCTGTTGCATAACTACAGCTCCCAGCATGCCCTTTTTGCATGCTGGGAGCTGTTGCTAAGCAACAGCAGGAGGCTGTAACTCACCTCCTGCTGCTGCTCCATCGCAGGCTGTCCCTCGCCGCAGCCGTCGCTCCTGGGGCCCCGATCCCAACATGGACACCGGGGATCGGGGTCCCCAGCACCCGGGGTCGTCTTCCCGCACCCGCTCACGTCCTCCGGAAGAGGGGCGGAGCGGGTGCCGGAGTGACGCCCACAGCAGGCGCCCTGATTGGTCGGCCGGTAATCCGGCCGACGAATCAGGGCGATCGTGAGGTGGCACCAGTGCCACCTCACCCCTGCAGGCTCTGGCTGTTCGGGGCCGTCAGAGACGGCCCCGAACAGCCAGTAATTCCGGGTCACTGGAGACCCGATTGACCCGGAATCGCCGCAGATCGCTGGACTGAATTGTCCAGCGATCTGCGGCGATCGCCGACATGGGGGGCATAATGACCCCCCTGGGCGATATGCCGGGATGCCTGCTGAACGATTTCAGCAGGCATCCGGCTCCGGTCCCCAACCGGCTAGCGGTGGGGACCGGAATTCCCACGGGCGTATGGATACGCCCTGCGTCCTTAAGGACTCGGGATGCAGGGCGTATCCTTACGCCCTGCGTCCTTAAGAGGTTAAGGCATACCTATTGACATCCTATCATCTAAGGCTTGGTTCACACCACGTTTTGTTAAATACGGTTCCTGTATACGGCTGGGAGGAGGGGGGGGCGGGGCTTAATCGCGGCGCCCGCACTCAGCTGTATTCGGGAACCGTATTTAATGTATGTCTATGAGCCGACCGGAGTGAACCGCAGCCTCCGGTCGGCTTAGTTTTCGGCCGTATGCGGTTTCCCGACCCGACCACGTTTTTGCCTACGGTCGGGAAACCGCATACGGCCGAAAACGAAGCCCACCGGAGGCTGCGGTTCACTCCGGTCGGCTCATAGACATAAATTAAATACGGTTCCCGAATACGGCTGAGTGCGGGTGCCGCGATTAAGCCCCGGCCCCTCCTCCCAGTCGTATACGGGAACCGTATTTAACAAAACGTGGTGTGAACCCAGCCTAACAGAGATCCTTATTCTGGCCTTAGGAGTCCATGGAGTTCAAAAATCTGAATCCATATAGGGAGTACAGTAAATAGATCCCTATTATGGATCTATATTTGTAAACATTATTGTCTTTGCAGTTTTCATACACATGTAAGCTGCAGTCACACTAAAGTCTAAAGTCTAAAGGGGCGACACGCCTTCTTTACCGTGAGGACTGTGAATTTATGGAACGGTCTACCTCAGGAACTGGTCACAGCAGGAACAATTAACAGCTTTAAAACAGGGTTAGATACATTCCTGGAATAAAATAACATTAATGCTTATGCAGAATTATAAAACTACATCCCTTCCCTTATCCCCTTACACCCTTCACTTCAATTCCCTGGTTGGACTTGATGGACGTATGTCTTTTTTCAACCATACTAACTATGTAACTATGTAACACCACGTTTTTGCAATACAGTTCCCGTATCAGGTTTTTATTGAAAAACTAATTTCTCAAAACTGGACTAAACTGTATGAAAACATGTGTACAAATATTAACACCCGTATACGTTTGAAAACCGGATGTGGTTTGAAAAATGATGCCCGGTTGCATCCGTTTAAAAAAAAAAAAAAAAAGTTTTTAACTTTCAATTTCCTTCGGTGTGCACTGCACATGTGCAAACTCAAAAACCGCATTGTGCAAACCGGATGGAACTGTACGCACTTACGGTTCTCTACGGTTCTCATTGTCTCCCATGGTAAAGGAACCGTATATGGTTTCAATACGGTTTTTCACCCGGACAAAAAACCGTGGTAGGCAACGGTTTTGGGTACGGGAAAAATACGGACAAAACCGCACAGGGTGCAAAACGGACACAACCGGATGCATCTTTTGGCATACAGTTTTCAATGGAGAGTCAATGCATACAGTTTTCAATACAGTTCCGTACGGTTTTGAAATTGAAAACGTATACAGGAAATGTATATCCAAAACATGGTGTGACTATAGCCCAAGGCTACTTTCACACTGCCGTTAGTGCCCAGCAGTGTGAAGGACGTTGGAAGATAGCGGGAGAAAAAATTGTGCTTGCGCCGTCTTTTTCTCCCGCTATCTTCTGGTGGAATAACGGCCGCAATAACGGACGTCAGAGAATCCTATTCAGGTGAATGGGATCCTCTGTGCCTGTTATGCCTCCTGTTGGGCTCCTCAAAACTGATGTAAAATTGAGACATTAGCCAATTTATCCTTATATGATATATAATGACTAAGTTGTGATTACACAGAACCATCTATTATATACACATACATGTGGTTTTAACAATAAACAATAGTTTTTTGATGTTATGACAGATGTTAGTTGAGACGTCATGGGTACCTGCCCACTGACGTCACTAACATTTGGCGCCAGTTTATGCTTTTAAACCAGTCTACTTGTCTGTTCCTTGTAATGCCATATTCACATTGAGAAAGAGGTTGCCACCTCGAAACGCGTTTGTGCCTTTGGTTATTAAAATTTCCTCTAAATACTACCTGCTTGGACTAAGTCCTTCTACAGTGGATCGCGCCAGGTACCCGGATTTTTTTCTACCCACCTACCCATATTTATTATAGTGCTCCCTGAATGTACATGGAATATTATCTGGATAGTGCAAAAAAAAAAGTCATAAAGAATAGCGTAAATGTCTCTGTTTATCCAAATTGCTTTGAACCTGAAAGAAATGGAAGAGCATATAATGTCTGCATATAAATCCTCAGTCTGGTGGAACATGGAAGACCATGGAAGTTGGAGGAAGCCAATGATAGAGGGACATGGTTTATTGGGGATCATAATATTGTAGGAAACCCCACAGGGGCACGGTTTTAACTGTCCTCGTGTGCCCTTTGGAGTCTCTAAGTCATGCATGCCAAAAAAAGCTATGACGGAGCAAAGAGTCATTGACTCCTTGCCTTGGCACTTGCCTTTGTGGGCTGGAGGCTGAGGGTAAGTGTAGAACATTTGTGGTCTGGTGCACACAATAACATTACCCAATGTGAGTATCTACACGAGAAAAGACCAGGAGTGCTCTACATGGGAAAAAGGAAAAGGTAAGTTTGTTTTCTTTCTTTTTTTATGTTGGCAAGTGGTGACCTACCTAATGGGGAAACTACCTACCGGAGACACTACTGGGAAAAATACCTACTGGGGACACCTACCTATCTACAGGGGGCACCTACCTATTTATTGTTGACATTACTAGGGGGTCCTACCTAATGGGGAAACTATCTATCTAATGAGGGCACTCATCGAGAGAAGAAATCACCTACAGTACTCGGGAACTTGTCTACCTATTAGGGGGACATACTTAAAGGAAAACTGTCAGCTTGCTCCCCCCACACTAACCAGCAGTACTGTTTGATAGTGCGGGGGACGCTGATCAGTTTGATGCCTACCGTGCCCGGATCCACCCGCCATTCGTCCGAAATTTTCTGTATATGCTAATTAGGTGCTAACTGGAACAGGCGGCGTAACTGGCACTCTGATGGCAGCGCCGCTCGCCCGCAACACCGGCCAGTTCATCAATATTCCTCTCCTCCCTCCGCCTCTCCCTCTACATTACAGAGCGGGGAGAAGAGGGAGAGGCAGAATATTGATGAGCTGGGTGGTGCTGAGGGCGAGCGGCACTGACGTCAGTGTGCCAGTAACCCCACCTGTGCCAATTAGCACCTAATTAGCATTTATACTGCACGCTCATAGCATTTATACTGCACGCACGCTCATAGCATTACATTGCACATATGCCAATAGCATTCATAAGGCACGTATGCTCATAGTCTCATGTTAAACTCACGTTTCATAGCATTATACTGCATGCAGGCTCAGTAACAATATGGCACATATTCCTTTAGCATTTATACAATACGCTCGCTCATAACATACATACTGCATGCACACTCATAGCATTTATACTGCACATTGGCATAGCATTGATACTGCATGCACGCTCATAGCATTCATATTGCACGCACGTTCATAGCAGTTATACTGCATGCATGCTAATAGCATTTATAATTGCACGCATGCTTATAGCTTTATATTGTACACACGTTCATAGCGTTTGCACTGTACGGATGCTCTTGGCTTCCATGCTGCATGTACACTCACGACATTCATACTGCTCATAGCATCTATACTTCACACACGTTCACAGCAGTCATTCTGCACATACGCTCAAAGCAGTTATTTTGCCCGCACCTTCACAGCATTTATACGGCACATTTGCTCATAGCAGTTATACTGCACATGCTTATAGTATTATATTGCACTTACATATATAGCATTCATATTGCATGTTCCCTCATAGCATTGATCCTGCACTTATGGTTATAGCATTTATACTGCACAGACGCTCATAGCATTTATACTACATTTACGCCCACAAACATGTGTGCTGCATATACGCTCACAGCGTTTGTGCTGTTCTTTCGCTCATAGCATATATACTGCACATATGCTCATAATATTGTTCTGCACTTCCGTTCATAG
The DNA here is from genome assembly GCF_029499605.1 of Hyla sarda. Taxonomy (NCBI): domain Eukaryota; kingdom Metazoa; phylum Chordata; class Amphibia; order Anura; family Hylidae; genus Hyla; species Hyla sarda. The sequence continues at coordinate 27,472,134 of NC_079197.1, forward strand.
GATTTGTTCTGTACATACGCTCATGGCATTTAACTGTGCATACGCTTATGGCATTTATACTGCATGTATGCTCATACTGTATGTATGCTTTTAGCATTATACTGCACGGATGCTCATAGTTTTATAATGGAGTATATTGCTCTCAGCCTTCATACTGCACATAGGCTCAGGGTTTTCATATCGCACATACGCCCACAGCATTTGGACTGTTTCACGCCGTTTGGTGTGGTGATGTACATAAGTGCATAGCTTTACTTTGGTTATAGTTCATAGCATTTTGGATGGGAGTAGCGCATAGCAGTTATGCTGGGCATACATTTATATCTTTATACAGTTCACATGCTCATAGCAGTCATTCTGTTCATACGCTCATAATATTTACATTGGTCATACGCTAGTAGCATACGGTACATACAGTCGTAGAATTGAGACTGCACATATGCTCGTAGGGTTATTCTGTATATAGCATCTTTACGTTACATACGCTCGTAGCATCTATACTGTACTTTTGTTCGTTAGCATTCATACTGTACAGACCCTCATAGCTTTCAAACTATTTAATAAAAAAATAAAAAGAATATTGATACATCCAGCGTTTCTAATATTTATGGTCATAGCAGCATATGTAAATATTCCAAGTCATTAGAATGAGTGAACGTTTATAGTATTTGTTAATGTGGAACGTTTTTTGGTAACATGTATGGGATGTAAACGCTCACAGAATTACATACGTTCTTAGCATTCATAGAATGCATACCTTCATTACATCTATAGTACAGATACACTGCATCAGCATTTTAATGGGTTCACGTTTATAGTGTTTAAGTAATATTGTAGAATGTGGGTGTGTTTATAAATTTATACTGTGCGGCCTAAGAGGATTTCGGTTTCCAGGTCATTATAGCTTATATTCTAGCTGAGAGTTGCTGCGTCAGGTTGGTATAATTGTTATTGAGGCATTACATAACTTTAAAGGGGTACTCCGCTGCTCAGCATTTGGAAAAAACTGTTCCGAACACTGGAGCCGGCGCCAGGAGCTTGTGACGTCATGCCCCGCCCCCTCAATGCAAGTCTATGGGAGGGGGCGTGTCGGCAGTCACGCCCCCCCCCCCCCCCATAGACTTGCATTGAGGGGGCGGGGCTATGATGTCATGAGCTGCCGGCTCCAGCGTTCAGAACAGTTTGTTCCAAACGCTGAGCAGCGGAGTTCCCCTTTAAGCATTATTCAGAAGTTGTCACAGACGATAGCATACATGTTAGGCCTGCCATACCTACAGGTTAATGCACTGCGTAATTATTGACACAGTCATTTGTATGCCCTGGCACCTCAAGGCGGGAGGGTTACGACATTATGTGGCTCCTGGTATTCTGTACTATCCTTCAAGTTCAGGTGTTTGGATGAGGTAAGTGATAATTGTTTTTTATTACTGCCAGGTTTTTTGGCCCTCTATAGGCATGCCCACGGTTGCGGTTTTGGGCACACTTCTGACCGCTGTAAGTATGGTATTTTTATTCTTGCTATTGTTGTTATATTCAACAGTATTGGTAATTATTATTATTATTATTGGTGTCATTTGTAGTGTTATTATTATTAGAATTATTATCATGTTATAATTGTTACGGTTATCGTTATTACGGTAGCGTTATTACGGTTATTCTTATTACTGTCATCATTATTATGGTCATCGTTATTACTGTCATCGTTGTTGTGGTTATCGTTATAACCGTCATCATTATGACCGTATCTTTATCACTGTTTATAGTTATTACCATTATTTTGTGTTATTGTTATTGCAGTGATTAGTCTCAGGCATCCTGTTCACGCTGTAGTCTCGACCACAATGAGGACTTTGAGTCCTTCCAGCAGCTAAGACCTTGGCATTGCCCGACTGCTTAGTACATCTACCGTCAAGAATGCTGATGATACAGGTGCAAAGTAAAAAATGTCACTGTATAAATTTCCCAATTTGTCTTTGAAGCATTGCCTATAAAACTGGTGACAACCCCTTTTGGAAGATGAAATGGCAACTCAATTGGGTGTCAACTACAACTTCCAAAAATAACTTTCAAAATAGTTAAAGGGTTACTCCGGCACTTAGAAATCTTATCCCCTATCCAAAGGATAGGGGATAAAATGCTTGATCGCGGGGGTCCCGCCGCTGGGGACCCCCGTGATCTTGCATGCCGCCCCCCGTGCACGTGTTCGCTCCGGGTCTGATTACTGTCGATCACGGGGCCGGAGCATTTTGACGTCACGGCTCCGCCCTGTGTGACATCATGCTCCGCCCCCTCAATGCAAGCCTATGGGAGGGGGCGAACACGCTCCGGGGACTGATTTTAACGGGGGGCGGCATGCAAGATCACGGGGGTCCCCAGCGGCGGGACCACCACGATCAGGCATCTTATCCCCTATCCTTTGGATAGGGGATATGATGTCTAAGTGCCGGAGTACCCCTTTAATAGAATTTCTGAATATCAACTTTAACTTCAAGATAAAAAAAACAGGATCATTTGCCAATAGCAGATGATATATAGGCTGATCAGTTCTGGACCATATTAGCAGTCCTTAAATGTTACTAGACAGGCTTTAATCCATTGGCTGCCAGTGATGGTTTGCGGTAAACACTAACTTATTTTGGGAGCCAAGTGGTTAACTTCAAAAAGAGGCTTCCTGATCAGCCCGCGATGTTATACAGAACAATATATTACAAGCTCTGCCAGAGGAGAAAATGAAATTTACTGGTCTCCATGCACAAGCAGAGAACATAAATGTGTCACATTAGGATGCAGGGATTGAGTTTCCGAGCTCGGCTTCTAATATTCTGCCCCCTGGCAATGCTTTGAGTTTTTCCAGTGATGCTACAGGGCAGCTCACGTTTCTTTCTTGTACAGACATATGGGTCAGCTGGCAGACATACTAACCATTGCTCTTGAACTGGTTCCTCGATAACATGATAATATATGTGCCCGGTTTTCCAGGACACTTCTGGTTTTTGCCAATAAATTCCGTTTTTGAGCTCAAAATGCTCAGAGGGGTATGAGGCACGGGGTTTAGACTTATACTCGATTTTCTAATACAGAAGACAAGGGCACAAAAGAATAATTCAAATGAAAAAGTTTAACAACAAAACAGCGATTTAAAGGGGTTATCCACCATAAGGCGATTGTAGTACGTACCTACCAGACAGTAATGGACATGCTTAAAGGGGTACTCCGCTGGAAAACATTTTTCTTTAAATGGGCACTGTCAGATACAGTATAAAGCAGTGATGGCGAACCTTTTTGAGCCCGAGTGCCCAAACCGTAATGCACGCCAACTTTTGTCCCTCAAAGTGCCAGCACAGCAATTAAATCTGAATACTGAGGTTTAAGTTTAGAAAAAACAACTCATACAGTTGTCATAACTAATTAAAACATTTTTGTCATAAAAGAAGAACACAACAACTGTGCTGTGTGTTTGAGGGGTGCTGTGTGAGGGTCTGCTGTGTTTATGTAGGTGTGTGGGCGGATGGGGTGCTGTGTGGGGTAGGTGCTGTGTGTGTGGGGGGTAGGGGCTCTGTGTGTGTGTGGGGGGGGGGGGGGTAGGTGTGCTGCAGGTTATTTATTTTTAATAAATTTAGAAATGCTCATTTATTTATTTTTAACAGTTATTCCCCCCCCCCCCCCCCTTCCTCTCTTCTTCTTACCTTTGGAGAAGGAGGGGGAGGACACAGTCATATGATGGGGAATATAGACTATAGGAGAGGCACCAGCTATATGAGTGGTACTGCTATATGAAATTCATGTAGCCCATGTTTCCCCTCATGTAGCCCATGTTCCCCTCTCTTACTGTCCCTGTCCTCCCCTCATATAGCCTATGCCCCCCTCATACAGCCCCTGTCCCCCCTCATACAGCCCATGTCCCACCTCATACAGCCTATGTCCCCCCTCATACAGCCCCTTTCCCCCTCATACAGCCCCTGCCCCCCTCATACAGCCTATGTTACCCCTCATACAGCCCCTGTCCCCCCTCATACAGCCCCTGTCCCCCCTCATACAGCCCCTGTCCCCCCTCATACAGCCTATGTTCCCCCTCAAACAGCCCCTGTCCCCCCTCATACAGCCTATGTTCCCCCTCATACAGCCCATGTCCCCCCTCATACAGCCTATGTTCCCCCTCATACAGCCCCTGCCCCCCTCATACAGCCCCTTTCCTCCCTCATACAGCCTATGTTCCCCTCATACAGCCCCTGCCCCCCTCATACAGCCTATGTTCCTCTCATACAGCCCCTGCCCCCCTCATACAGCCTATGTTCCCCCTCATACAGCACCTGTCCCCCCTCATACAGCCTATGTTCCTCTCATACAGACCCTGCCCCCCTCATACAGCCTATGTTCCCCTCATACAGACCCTGCCCCCCTCATACAGCCCCTGTCCCCCCTCATACAGCCTATGTTCCCCCTCATACAGCCTATGTTCCCCTCATACAGCCCCTGTCCCCCCTCATACAGCCTATGTTCCTCTCATACAGCCCCTGCCCCCCCTCATACAGCCTATGTTCCCCCTCATAAAGCCCCTGTCCCCCCTCATTCAGCCTATGTTCCCCCTCATACAGCCCCTTCCCCCCTCATACAGCCCCTGTCACCCCTCATACAGACCCTGCCCCCCTCATACAGCCTACGTTCCTCTCATACAGCCCCTGCCCCCCTCATACAGCCCCTGCCCCCCTCATACAGCCTATGTTCCTCTCATACAGCCCCTGCCCCCCTCATACAGCCTATGTTCCCCCTCATACAGCCCCTGTCCCCCCTCATACAGCCTATGTTCCCCCTCATACAGCCCCTGCCCCCCTCATACAGCCCCTGCCCCTCTCATACAGCCTATGTTCCTCTCATACAGCCCCTGCCCCCCTCATACAGCCTATGTTCCCCCTCATACAGCCCCTGCCCCCCTCATACAGCCCCTGTCACCCCTCATACAGCCTATGTTCCTCTCATACAGCCACTGCCCCCCTCATACAGCCTATGTTCCCCTCATACAGCCCCTTTCCCCCTCATACAGCCCCTGCCCCCCTCATACAGCCTATGTTACCCCTCATACAGCCCCTGTCCCCCCTCATACAGCCCCTGTCCCCCCTCATACAGTCCCTGTCCCCCCTCATACAGCCTATGTTCCCCCTCAAACAGCCCCTGTCCCCCCTCATACAGCCTATGTTCCCCCTCATACAGCCCATGTCCCCCCTCATACAGCCTATGTTCCCCCTCATACAGCCCCTGCCCCCCTCATACAGCCCCTGTCCCCCCTCATACAGCCTATGTTCCCCTCATACAGCCCTTGCCCCCCTCATACAGCCTATGTTCCTCTCATACAGCCCCTGCCCCCCTCATACAGCCTATGTTCCCCCTCATACAGCACCTGTCCCCCCTCATACAGCCTATGTTCCTCTCATACAGACCCTGCCCCCTCATACAGCCTATGTTCCCCTCATACAGACCCTGCCCCCCTCATACAGCCCCTGTCCCCCCTCATACAGCCTATGTTCTCCCTCATACAGCCTATGTTCCCCTCATACAGCCCCTGTCCCCCCTCATACAGCCTATGTTCCTCTCATACAGCCCCTGACCCCCCTCATACAGCCTATGTTCCCCCTCATAAAGCCCCTGTCCCCCCTCATGCAGCCTATGTTCCCCCTCATACAGCCCCTTCCCCCCTCATACAGCCCCTGTCACCCCTCATACAGACCCTGCCCCCCTCATACAGCCTATGTTCCTCTCATACAGCCCCTGCCCCCCTCATACAGCCTATGTTCCTCTCATACAGCCCCTGCCCCCCTCATACAGCCTATGTTCCCCCTCATACAGCCCCTGTCCCCCCTCATACAGCCTATGTTCCCCCTCATACAGCCCCTGCCCCCCTCATACAGCCCCTGCCCCCCTCATACAGCCTATGTTCCTCTCATACAGCCCCTGCCCCCCTCATACAGCCTATGTTCCCCCTCATACAGCCCCTGCCCCCCTCATACAGCCCCTGTCACCCCTCATACAGCCTATGTTCCTCTCATACAGCCACTGCCCCCCTCATACAGCCTATGTTCCCCTCATACAGCCCCTGCCCCCCTCATACAGCCTATGTTCCCCTCATACAGCCACTGCCCCCCTCATACAGCCTATGTTCCCCTCATACAGCCCCTGCCCCCCTCATACAGCCTATGTTCCCCTCATACAGCCCCTGCCACCCCTCATACAGCCCATTCCCTTCATACAATTAATCCTCTCCTTGTCATTATTAAATATTTGAATATGAAATGGGGAGGAATAATCTTAATTCCCCCTCCCGATTTCAGGTACCTGGCCTGCACTCTGTTACTTCCTCCCACGCGGCTCCTGCTTTACCATAGAGCGCTGGGAGGAAGTGACTTCCTGCCAGTGCTAAGCACTGCTGGGAGACAGTCACAGCCCGGTGCACTGTACGGGAACTGGCTTCCACCGCAGGGCTTTAAAATGCTGTGCCGAGCCGCCTCGTGATGCCGGGCAGAGCCACTGTGGGAAGCCAGGCCGAGCTGCTGCATGAGCCTGTGACCGTTTAAGCAAGTAATCGCCAGATTTGGTCAGATGGCAAACTATGGCCACGTGCCCACAGAGGGGGCTCGGCGTGCCACCTGTGGCACGCGTGCCATAGGTTCGCCATCACTGGTATAAAGCATGCAAAACCAATAGGTTTTGCAATTGCTTTCATTAGAACATTTTCAGTATTTCATACTGAAAAAGCCAGTCAAACAACGGTCTCCCATAGACTTGCATTGAGGGGGCATGGCCTGACAGCACAAGGGGGCGTGGCCAACCCCCACAGCACGGGCCCGCGTGCACAGCATTTGGAACTAAATGTTCCCGAAAGCTGGCTAGTGGAATACCCCTTTAAGGTTCTCTGGCGACACTAGACTTATGTTACTACTTACTAACTACTTAGTAACATACCTAGCCTCCCTGACATGTTTCGCTCCACCAAGTGTCTTCAGAGGTGGATATAAATCGCATAAACAGCCCTGGAAATAAGGTGGATATAAATCGATATAAACAGCCCTGGAGCCTAACATCCCGAAGGTCTGACACATCTGCCATCTTTGTCCTAAAATATCTTCTAGTCTGATTTTATATCCACTGGTAATGCCAATGGGGCTGCCAGATGTCCCAATACTATCTGTTCCAAACATGGAACGGATATGTTGAATTTCATATCTTTCATTACATTGCTTCCCATTGACATAAGCGGCATCAGAAGAGTCTGGCAGCCTCCCATCTCCTCGTTCAACATGCGCGTTCTGTTCAGCCGAATGGTCCAAATGGTGGCGACAGGGCTGATAAGCGTCTATGGTCAGTTCAGACTTGTAAATAATGGCTTACATGTTGGATGCCAGAAACCTTTGCTTTATTTTTAGTCCTGTAATTGCTGTATAAAGTGAGAGCACACAATCGTGTCTGCTGACAGCTCCCTAGTTATTCTCTATTATCTGTCCCACAATAACCTATTATACACAAGAAGCCAGATTACCTTGTAGTGACTCAGAGCGGCCAACGTGTTCTGGAACAGGAGGGAACCCAAAATAAACATATAGCATTGTACAATAGTAATTGTATTTTTTATATATATGATATTTTATATTCTCCTTCTTACTGGAATGGATTGTTTAGGAAATGTTAAAAGGATTAGAAAAAAGGGATATATATATATATACTATTTTGTGACTCCCTGCAATTGTGAGATTGTGTACAGGGGTGGACTGACAACTCATAGGGCACCCGGGCAAAAGATGATCACGGGGCCCCTGTGCGCTTACCAATGTGTGAGCCACACCTATACAGATGCTCAGCCCACACACACAATCAATGAAGAAAATATAGAAAAATGAACTTATATTTAACCCCTTAGGTAAACAGCCCATTTTGGCCTTAAGGACCCAGACAATTTCATTTTTGCATTTTTATTTTTTTGTTTTTCCCAGGAGCGTGCACCCAGATGACGTTGCAATACCTTACTACTTTGGGGCAGCAAAAACTAACTACTGGAGGGCTGCAATACCCAACAACTGTGTGTGTGTGTGGGGGGGGGGGGGGGGGGTTGGGGGTTTGCGATACCTTACTACTGTGAGGCAGTAGAACCTAACTGCTGGAGGGCTGCAATACCTAACTAACTACTGGGGGGGGGGGGCAGTACTTGTCTAAATACTGGGGGTCTGCAATGCCTAACTACTGGGGCTGCAATGCCTATCGACCTGCTGGGTCATCCCTACCTATTTAAGTGCTTCATACTTTTCTACCTACTAGGGGGATTCCCTACCTATCTACCTGAAGTATTCCATACCTACCTACTGGGGTCATCAACCAAATTGGGAGGATTCGGGGAAGGGGGCACCAAAATGCCCTTCACCTGTGTAGGCTAAAAACCTTTCCCCGGCCCCGCCAATGTGTCTACAATTTCCCTGCTAGAATCACTGATATTGCAGTTTTTATTTTCTGTCTATAGGGAGCTGTGTACGGTGAATCATCAGATGTAAGCTGAGCACATGGCGCATTTGGCCTTTATTGGGGCAGAATTTACTAGTTATTATTTTCATTATGTAATACACTTGACAAAGTTGTTTTTCATACTACAGAGACAAATAAGGAAATGATGTAAGACAGTGAGTCCATGGCTCATTGTGTAACTAAGTCTTTAATCTTCTGTCACACTGGAATAATTCAATGTACAATGTCATGGTTTAAATTATAGTAACAAAGTGGAACTTTGCAGTTTCCCAATTCTTCAAGAGTTTATTGTACCATCAGTATTGTTCTTATGCTCCTTTTTTGTTTTCATATAGTGTATATTTTGTGGCATATAGTTGTTGTTGATACTATAACATGGCTGGACAAGTATGAGTTAATGTATAGTGATAATGTATAGTTGTACCTGAAGAATTAAGATGTGTTTTAGATATGCGGTGACTATGGAACCAAGCAAAGAGGGGTTGGGTTCGAAATGCGCCAGCATCCCCTAGGCATGTTTCTGCTTCTATGTTTTTAAAGCGTACCTTTGATATCATAGAAAAAAAATAATGCTTCTATATGTTACTCACTAGGTCATGCAGATTGTTTACATGTCTTTTTTGTGTCTAGCTTCTGTATTTGGCTCACAAATCCCTCTGTTCTGCTGCTCACTCATTCTGACATATGGAGGGGCAAGCTGTGCATAACTAGCTTGCCCCCTGACTGGTGAGCAGTAAGAGGTTAAGAAATATACAGGCAAGGTTTTTAGCCCCCTCCCCCGCCTGTAAAACTTGCAAATGGCTACAGTGGTATGTCCCATGGGTGAGGGGGGAAGGAGTGCACCAATCAGGGGTTTAATAGTTTCCCGGGCTTTCAGAGGCCCTCCCCTGGGTATTTATAGCTGTGGTGCCTCCCTTCCCCCCTCAATCTGCCCAGGACCCGGAGTTTTGCCCTCCCTCCCTCCCTTTTTGTATCTTTGTTTATTGTAAGTCACAGCTTGGCGGTAAGAAGACGGTGAAAGCGGGGTCAACCCGGGGTAGACCTCCACACAGGACAGTGTGGCAGCACCTCTCGGGTTGGCAAGAAGCCAATCGGTGTCTTTGTTACAGTTAAATTGTTATTTATATAAGTAATTTTATAAATAAAGCTGTGGCCTATCCCCACCCACGGAAAAGTTAAATTGTTGTTGTGTCAGTTATTATTTAAGTATTTATTGTAGTAAGGGGGAGGGGTAGTTATAGCCTGCTAGGAGCTAATTGTGTCTCAGCAGTCTGATCCACTGCTCAGGAAGGGGCGTGTCTGAGGCAAGCACTGAGCCTGCCCTCACTCACCATGCATTCACTTCCTCCCTGAGTCTGCTGTGATGTGCTGGGTCTCTACATCCAATCACTTCAGGCTGCTCTGTACCCCAATAGACAGGACAGGAGTGAGCACAGAGGAGTGCTAGTCCCACCCCTATGAAAGATGATACTACAGCTGGAAAGGATTATGTTCTGGATCATATGGGGACCCCAGTGGTCTTTTCTATAAGTTATGATTTCTATAAAAAGGAGAAAACATTTTTTACGACGTATATTAGAAAGGTTAATGTTTTGCTAAGATGTACAACATATAAAAGTTTTGGATTTTGACAGTGCCCATTTACAGAAATTAAATAAAACACTAAAGTATGAACAAATAAGGTAATATGAGGGCTTGTGTTCCGCAAGTTGAACTGGTATTTTTCTGTGGCGACATTTTGAAGTACAAATCACTTTTAGTCATAGTTTGTTTTTGTTTTTTAGGGGAAAAAAAGGCAATTCTGACATTTCTATGGAATATCGTTTTTTTTGTTTTTATTTACCGTGCTGTATAAATAATATGTGAAACATAAACTTTACTCTGTAGTGTAAAATACTAAATGTGTTGTATGTTTTGCAGAATAAAAAGCATATTAAACAGAGAATGTAACGTGCACAAAATAATCCACCAAACACTAGGAAACAGCACAAAACCAAGAAACTTATATTAACTTTACTAAGTACCACAAACGTACCACAAAAAGAATAAAATGAAGTAAAACCACATATATCAGTTCGTTGCAATAAATCCACAGAATAAATATCTTTCACAGTAGAATGATAAGACTAAAAAATAAAAAACTGTAGTAATCGGTCAATAGTGAATAATAAAGAGCTTTAGAGCTACATCCCCATTCCACCATTCCTGCAATAGTAGAAAGTTATATAAGCATAAACTTTAACCAGATGACCCTACAATATAGGTCCACTGGGGAACAATGTTATGATAAATAGGTACAAAAAAAAAGTACAAAAAATATATAACAGACTGCAATCCCCATCTGCTCGCAGCACAAGAAGCCCTACGCGTATTCATAACTTAATAAATATTATGCCTCTTGGGAGAACAAAGCTAAAGTCAAAAGTGGAGGTAAAAAGATGGAGCAAATAAGAAGTGCGGTAAATTATTTATGTGCTATGGCCGGTATAGTAACTAGAGATGAGAGAGTAAATTCGATTCGTCACGAACTTCTCGGCTCGGCAGTTGATGACTTTTCCTGCATAAATTAGTTCAGCTTTCAGGTGCTCCGGTGGGCTGGAAAAGGTGGATACAGTCCTAGGAAAGAGTCTCCTAGGACTGTATCCACCTTTTCCAGCCCACGGGAGCACCTGAAAGCTGAACTAATTTATGCAGGAAAAGTCATCAACTGCAGAGCCGAGAAGTTTGTGACGAATCAAATTTACTGTAAGTTCGCTCATCTCTAATAGTAACGCATTGTCAAATTACATAGGAATAAATGTGAGTTTATAATTGAAAAACATCCAATAATTTTTTTTGTGTGACCAATTGTATTGATCCCTTTAATTTTATCATGAAATGTATGGCGCAACCAAAAAAAAGATTATTTGTAGCAGGAAATCGAACATAAAATGTAGTTTTGCTACTTTTTGTTGTTGGGGGGGGGGGGGGGGTTATGCAATATACTTTATGGTATAACAGACATGTTCTCTTTGTTTTGTGGGTTGACACGACTAAAATTATACCCATATTTACCCATATTTTTTTTTTATTGCCCTGTTCTGTCCCCATATAACTTTTTTTTTTATTATATAGGTGTATGAGGGATAATTTTTTGCATGCTGATCTGTAGTTTTTATAGGTACTACATTTGCATAATTGTGACTTTTTTGTCACCTTTAAAGGGTACTCCGGTGGAAAACTTTTTTTTTAAATGAACTGGTGCCAGAAAGTTAAACAGATTTGTATATTACTTCTATAAAAAAAAAATCTTAATCCTTTTAGTACTTTTTAGCAGCTGTGTGCTACAGAGAAAAATCTTTATTTTTTTTAATTTATTTTTTGTGTTGTCCACAGTGCTCTCTGCTGACACCTGATGCCCATGTCAGGAACTGTCCAGAGCAGGAGAAAATTCCCATAGCAAACCTATGCTGCTCTGGACAGTTCCTGACATGGACAGAGGTGTCAGCAGAGAGCACTGTGGACAACACAAAATAGAAATTCAAAAAGTAAAGAATTTCCTCTGTAGCATACAGCTGCTAAAAAGTACTAAAAGGATTAAGATTTTTTAATAGAAGTAATTTACAAATCTGTTTAACTTTCTGGCACCAGTTCCTTTAAAAAAAAAAAAAAAAAAGGTTTCCAACGGAGTACCCCTTTAAAGGAGTTCTGTAGTCAAAGATAACTTGTCCCCTATCCAAATTTTAGGGAATAAGTTATATATTGCAGGGGGTCCAACTGCTGGCCCTCTGGATAGGGGATAAGTTATTTTTTACTGCACTACTCCTTTAATTCCCTTTTTTCTTGGATTTGATGTGACCAAAAATCTGCAATTTTGGACTTTTATATTTTATAATGTTTACACTGTTCACTCTACGGGATCAATAACATTATATTTTATCAGCTTGGACATATCAATATTTATTTATTATTAATTACATTTTTTTTTTTTTTTTACATATTTTAGCATAACAAGTTAAAGGAAATATGGAGATTTATCAAAACCTGTCCAGAGGAAAAGTTGCTGATTTGCCCATAGCAACCAATCAGATTGCTTCTTTCATTTCTCAGAGGCCTTTTCAAAAATGAAAGAAGCGATCTGATTGGTTGCAACTCAGCAACTTTTCCTCTGGACAGGTTTTGATAAATCTCCCCCAATATTACTATAATCTACATAGAAAAGAGTGAAAATAATTCATGTGAGAAATATGGTGATGATTACATAGCTGTGCTTTTTTGTTGGCTGTTCAAGGACTATTCATGGGTTTGTGGCCAGTGCTGCCATTGTAGAGCAACATTCAGACTACACAAACTTAGTGCTGTAAAGGATTTGCCTCCAGATTGTGATGATCTTTAGAAAAGAACATTTCACAGCTTTTCTATTTGCTCTTTCCTGTCCATATTGACTTCTTCATGTCCTCTGATCTCTTCTCTTCCTCTCATCTCAGTCTGTTTTCTCCAAACTCTCAGTCTATTAAGGAACCAGACCTCATCCATCTGACTGAATCCAATTTTCCTCCTAATTAAAAGAGTCTTAGATAAACAGAGTCATTGGCAGCGCTCTCCTCTTGGCTGTCAGCTTCCCTTACTTCATCAACCGCTCTCTTCTCTAGACTCTTCGTGACCTCATTCCCTCATCATGTCTTTGCCAGAGGTCCATAGTGTGGCGTCGGGGTGTGAGGTGCAGGGTAGATGTTATAACCCAAGGGGCAGATGTTATTAACCCCTTCTTGCCGTGATGCCAGGGCGTGGTTTACCCTTAACCACCCGAAGGTAAAACCGCTGGTCCTGGGCATGGCAAGGGGGGCAATGAAGACACCAACGCCAAGTTATGGACAAACGGTAGCTTTACTGAGGGTAGACAGATGCCACAGTTTATGCAGCACAGCCAATATCCCAAGGAGGTGACCGGTGACACAGGGGGACCTCGCAGGCTTGCTGGGACTTGCAGTAGTTAGACAGACTTTGGTGCAGGCCACGGTGACTAAACAGTAGACTTGACTTGACTGAATTAATGACTGGCAATTACATGACTTTGGCTTACTTGCAATTGACAGGTGGCTTCAGACTTTAGGATGAGGCTTCCATTACACCGGACACACACACTGAGACGACTTGACTGCACTGGACCTCAGGAACTAAGAGGGAGATTGCAGCGCCTACCCTGGTTATATAGGAGGGGCTGTGCAAGGAGCCCATAGGTCACTTGGGGGGGTCACCTGGTCACTAGTGCCTCCTGAGTAACAATCAAATGGTATAACAATTAAAGAAACAGTACATTATTACGGTAATACCACAACTAATATACACTGGGGACATGGAGAGACTCTGTCTGACAGGGCAGGAGAAGTATGGGGAAACACCATCCCATACTGGGCCACCACAAAAGCACAGCAGTAGTAATTACATCTCCTCACAATGGTGCTGGGGTTTAATGACTTCCATAGGTGTGAGGAGTCCATCCCAGGATATCCTGTATGGGGAAAATAACTGATGCATTGAGGCAAGAGGACACCCCTCTGGCATACAGCAATATATCACTACCAGACATCTTATCCCCCATTCAAAGGATAGGGGATAAGATGTCTGATTGTGGGGGCCCTGCAGCTGGGACCCCCACAATCTGTGCAGCACCGGCATTGGTTTAGAACGCTGGGTGCGGGTGGGGGGATCATGACATCACGGCCATGCCACCTCGTGATGTCATGTTACACCCCCTTAATGCAAGTCTATAGGACTCCCTATAGACTTGCATTGAGGGGGCATGATGTGACGTCACGAGGGGGCGTGGCCCTGATGTCACGATCCCCCGCCGCCCGCTCCAAGCGTTCGGGGCAAAATGTTCTGGACACTGGGGCAGCAGAGTAACCCTTTAAGGTTCACATGCGGTAGGTTTTTTAAATCTCAAATATTGATCTTTGACCTTACATGTTGATTTTGCTGCAGGTTTTTGGTGCCAATTTATTGCAATTTTCAACAGCGCTAGAATAAAAAAAATGGAAAACCCATGGGGAAAATCCCCAACAGAAGTTGGCATGCTGCAGATTATAAAATCTGTCAATTTCCGTGGATGAGAGTTTGTAAAGTTTATCCGCTTGCCTGTTAAAGTATAACTGTCATTAGCAAAAACCTTTTTCTGTAATGTAGAAAAAAGCAATATATCTATATTTGTAATATACATTGGTTAAAAAATGTGTATATTTTTTGTCCCTGCAGCTATTGCCTGTGTGTCTCTGTGAATAGTCCAAACACAGGAAGTGAGAGTGGATAAGCAGGACTTTGTACACTGAGGACAAGCAGGGCTCTGTACACTGAGGACAAGCAGGGCTCTGTACACTGAGGACAAGCAGGGCTCTGTACACTGAGGACAAGCAGGGCTCTGTACACTGAGGACAAGCAGGGCTCTGTACACTGAGGACAAGCAGGGCTCTGTACACTGAGGACAAGCAGGGCTCTGTACACTGAGGACAAGCAGGGCTCTGTACACTGAGGACAAGCAGGACTTTGTACACTGAGGACATGCAGGGCTCTGTGCACTGAGGACAAGCAGGGCTCTGTGCACTGAGGACAAGCAGGGCTCTGTGCACTGAGGACAAGCAGGGCTCTGTACACTGGGGACAAGCAGGGCTCTGTACACTCAGGACAAGCAGGGCTCTGTACACTCAGGACAAGCAGGGCTCTGTACACCGAGGACAAGCAGGGCTCTGTACACTGAGGCTCTATCATACTCTCCCAGGTCACACAGCAGGCTGATTGACAAGCCAGAAGCCTACACAGAGCTCCGCTTTTCCTACCCTCACTTCCTGTATTTGTTCTCCTCATAGAGACACACAGGCAATAGCTGCAGGGACAGCATGTTTTCACAATTTTTAACCAATGTATATTACAAATATACATATAATGGTATTATCTACATTATATAAAATGTTTTTGCTAACAACAGGTACACAATGTAATCTACTATGTCTTAGCCTGTGCAAATCTGTAGGTAAAATTCACAACAATTTTGCCTTACCTTTAAGCTAGGGTTCGACACAGGTTTCTGCCCTGTGAACATAGCCTCAAAGTGACTTTCATGTTGCCTGAAACAATGCGTTACCAGGCCGGTTCTACAAGCCACGGTTAATAAATCTCTACCTTTTTGGGTATAAGATCTATCATTCAAGGCTGGTAGGACGAGGAGAAGACACGGGGGACCTCCCTGGTGACAGATTCCCCTTAAAGTTGTATTTTACAGGTAGTGTTGAGCGGCATAGGCCATATTCGAATTCGCGAATATTCGCGAATATATGGACGAATATTCGTCATATTCGCGAATATTCGCATATTCGTAATATTCTCGTTTTATTTTCGCATATGCGAATATTCGCGTGTGCGAAAATTAACATATGCGAATGTTTGCATATACAAAAATTAGCATAAGCGAAAATTCGCACACCAGTCTCACACAGTAGTATTAGAGCCTTCTTACACCACATAAGCTGGAAGCAGAGAGGGATGATCACTGTGATGTGTACTGTGAAAAAAACAAACAAAAAAAAAACGAATATTCGTAATTACGAATATATAGCACTATATTCGCGAATATTCGCGAATTCGCGAATAAAATTCGAATTGCGAATAATCGCGAGCAACACTATTTACAGGTAGGCTTTATTTATCTTAATAACATTAATGCACCATCACATGCACTAGATGTTTCTGGCATCTCTGCTGAGAGGGGACAATGATGTGTATCATGCACAATATTTAATGCTTGGCTAGAAGTTCTTAATATTGTCATTTTTCCTTTCGTAGGAACAGTATAAAAGTGTTCTCTCTGATATGACAAATTTTCACCAGCCAGGTTGATCCTGTTGTATCTGATATGCCTGATGAAGCATCCATAAGTTGTGGTAAGGGTGTGATGAGGCAGATGAAATTACCCTGGGTGCAGATGGCATTAACCCCTTGTGTTCGTGACACCAGGGCATGGTTTAACCACTTCACCACCCGAAGGTAGGCCGCTTGATCCTGGGCTAGGCACGGGGGCAAATTATGACTCCGATGCCAAGTTATGGAACAACGGCAGCTTTACTGAGTCAGACAGATGTAACAGTCTATACAGCTTGGCTAGGCCCACAAATGTGACCAGTGACTTCTTGCTGGTACTTTTGGTGGACTGGGACAATTTGCTGCAGAGCCACGCTGACTTGAGACAGATTGACTTGGACTGACTTGACTGACACTGACTATACCCTGTTTGTAGCTTACCAGGTTTTGACTTGGACATGGAGGGTAGTGGACTTGTGGATCCGTGGCTGTGTGGTAGACTTTAGGCCTCTTCTGGACTCCAGACACACTGACAGGACTTGACCTTACTGCAACTCAGCTAAGCAGAAAGAGAGTGAGCAGAGGCTCCACCCAGGGTTTATATGGGGGAGAATCTGAGGGGTCTCATAGGTCACCCTGTAGGTCACATGGTCACTGGGTTACAATCACATGACAACATTAATTAAAGGCATAACACATTTATATGAAATAAACTTTACAACACAGGCACTTAGGAATATACATAGGGTACAGGTGCAGGGGGAGCTCATGGGTCACTGTATGGAGACTGCCTGACAGGGCAGCAAGGGTACAGGGGTGCAACTCCTGTACTGGGCCACCACAACTCCCCCTCTTAACAACAGCCATCCTCGGCACCCAGTTCTGGAGGGTTGACGACATTAAAGTGGCCACTGGGGCCTGGTGATACAAACAGTTCCTGGGACATTGATACCAAATGTCCTTCTCAGGTCTGAGGAATAAATAACAAATAACTGGGGACGAGTCCATGTAGCATTGGTGAGAATGTACCTTACAGGCTCCTTTGTTAGCAAGGGTATGGATAACTGGGATGGTTAGACATGTGAAGCTTTTGAGTCTTGCCACTGCATACATAAACACATTTGATTCGGATCGGGCTGCCGAAGGCTTTCTACCCGAATGCCTTAGCTGCTGGGGCCCATCGGCTATAGCCACTTCTCCCCAGAACATTATACATAAGGATACACATTTTAGATAACATAACAATATTACCTTAATACATAGTAGCTCTGTCACGTGTCTATCTAGCTCCTAGGAGAACTCTTTGGCCAGTAGAGCACCCTGTAGACGATGGACAGGAAACTGGTTAGACATTTGACATTATTGACTACTATGGACTGGGATTATAGACTGATTAGCTACAATCCTACCAAGGCATGAAATTTGACTAGGTTATACACAAAGCCCTATGTACTATGTAATGTACTATGTACATTAGAATTATCTATGCTAGACTGACTAGATATCACGGTATTTTATACTGATAACTTAATACAAAGGTACTATTGCTATTCTCTGTACCTGGCTGGTAACTGTCCCTGTGTTGACCTTTGGGATCTGCACAGCACAACTTCGGAACCTCTGGAGCCTCAGCCGATCCTTCTTCAATGAATTCAGGAGCTGGAATTGATTCAGGACAAGATGGATTCAGGATCACTGGCAGTTGCACTGGAGACACTGGATATATTGGAGACAATGGTGGCACTCTGGAGACAGGCGTATTCACTGGAGCCAATGGAGACAGAGCAGGGACTGGAGTGTTGACTAAGGTTGGTTGGGTTAGTCCCTGGGTCCGAGGCACACAGAAGAATGCTGACTGACTTAGGGAGAACATAGGAAAATCCATGGACGGGTGGATTCCTTCGCAAGGAACATACTCCCTCGCAGGTCTGACATCTGGAGTAGGCGGTGCTGGGAGCACTGGTAATTCTTCTTTAAGACAGATCTTGAGGCGATTCTGGTGAGCCTCATACCCGAGTTTCTGTACATCGGACTCAGGATAGGATATGGCCATCACCGTATAAGGTTCTGTATCCCAGAGGGAATCTAACTTGTTAGTTCTCGGGAACTTCCGCAGCCAGACTTTATCACCCACCTGGAGTGGTTTGGCAGAGGCATGACGGTTGTAGTCTTCTTGTTGCCTTTGTTGGGCCTCGCCCATTTTCTTACTGACAATCTCCTTGGCCTCTTTAATCCTTCTCTGATGGTCAGAGACCCACTCCAGGGATGCTTGTGGAGAATTGTTAATTGGGGCCTGCAATCCAAACGTTCGGTCTTTCGGCAGTTGCCCATGTCGACCCATCATCAAGAAGAAAGGCGTGTATCCGGTGGAGTAGTGTACTGTATTATTGTAGATTTCCAACAACTCGGGCAGTAACCGGGGCTATTCTTCTTGACTTGACACAGAAGCTGCTCACAGCATATGTATGAAGACTTGGTTGATACGTTCACAGAGCCCATTCCCCTGAGGGTGATAGGTGGTGGTCCGGAGTTTCTTGCAGTCGTGGAATTGACACAGTTCTTCGGTCAGTTAAGACAGATTCTGGACACACAAGGGTTTGCACCCATTTGGAGTCGAACATCTGGGCTGCTGTATTGACTGTGACAACCCACTTGGAGTAATCATCCAGCATGGTGAGAGCATAGGTATACCCGGACCAGGTAGGAGACAATTTCACATGGTCTAGCATAACCAACTGGTTGGGTCTGTCACTCTGGATGGAATGAAGGGGTGCTCTTGTGTCCTTGCGTGCATTCTTGGTGACTTTGCAGACAGCACATTCACTGCACCATTTCTCAATGTCGCTCCGCATTCCGATCCAATAGAATCTTTGCCTGACAGTGGCTTCGGTCTTATGGACTCCAAAGTGTGCCGATTGGTCATGGCATGCGTTGAGGACCATCGCTACATCTCTTCGGGGAACAAGAATCTGATGAAGTTGATCACCAGAGACCAGATCCAAAGAATTTCGGTACAACAGTCCTTTGTGCACAAACAGTCGCTTCCTTTGTCGCCACAGACATTTCAACTCATAATCACACTGGGCCCGGCGTATACGGGTTGGTACCTTTTCCCCAGAAGGTAGTCCAACAGATCCCCCATGACTCGACTTTCATCTTGGAGAGTCTTCCAGGTATATAGGTCTTCTTTAACCTTTTGGAACCTGGGTTCACCGTCCATGAGGGCGGTCACAGCATTCTGTTTGATAAAATGGGGGCATCTTCACATCCTCCCACACGTCTTTCGACAGGTGGTTCTTCGCCGGGGGTAAATCGAGACATCGGTACATCGGCATTGACATTTGACTTGCCGCTCCTGTACTTGATAGTGAAGCTTTAATTAGCTAATCTTGAAACCCAACGCTGTTCGATGGCACCCAACTTGGCAGTGTTCAGGTGGGCCAGCAGGTTATTGTCTGTGTAGACAATAAATGGTGTGGCGGCCAAATAGTCTTTGAACTTTTCTGTCATGGCCCATACCAGGGCGAGAAGTTCCAATTTGAAAAAGCTGTAATTAGCATCGTTCTTCTTTGCTCCTCGCAGGTTACGAATAGTGTAGGCAATTACTCGCTCTTGTCTTTCTTGGACTTGGGACAGGACAGCTCCCAGACCTTCAAAACTGGCATCAGTATATAGCCAGAACGTCTGACTGTAGTCTGGATACGCCAAGATGGGTGGTTCAGTCAGAAGACGTTTAAAAGCTCGGAACGCTGTCTCTTTGGCCTATTCAATAGGTAGTCTTTCATTATAATTCTCCTTCGCTGTACCCCGTAGGAGAGCTGTGAGGGGTTCTTCAATTTGGGTGAAGTGTGGGATGAAGCCGTGGTAGTAGCCGGCGAATCCCAGGAAGCTCCTGACATCTTTTGCCATGCACAGGGTAGGCCAGTTCTTGACAGAACCCACCTTTTCAGGGTTTGGCTGGACTCCCTCTGTGCTGACAACATGTCCCAAGTAATGGACTTGAGGTTTGAGCAAGTGACATTTCGATGGTTTGATCTTCAACCCATGCTTGATCAAGACTTGAAAGACATCTGACAGATGACTGAGGTGTTCCTGGTAAGACTCAGAATACACAATGACATCTTCCAAGTACAACAAGACACTTTGGAAATTCAAATGACCCTGGCACCTTTCTATCAGACGCTGGAACGTAGCAAGGGCATTACATGGCTCGAACGGCATACTTTTAAACTCGAACAACCCCATGGGTATCATGAAGGCGATCTTCTCCCGATCCTCCATGACGGTGGGAACTTGGCAGTATCCGCTAGTCAAATCCATTGTGGAGAAGTAAGCAGCAGACCCGAGGGCCGTAAGCGTCTCCTCGATCCTTGGCAAAGGATAAGTGTACTTATGTGTGACATTGTTCAGCTTCCTGTAGTCGACACAGAAGCGGATGGTTCCTTCTTTCTTTTTTACCAGGACAAGTGGTGCCACCCAGGGACTCTGACTTTCTTGTATTACATCCGCCTCTTTCATGTCGGTCAGCATCTTCTTGACAGTCTGGTACATGCCTGGCGCGACTGAGGGGTGCCTTTCCTTGATAGGTGGGCTGTCGCCTGTGAGGATACGGTGCTGGTTCATTGACGTCTTCCTAAAGTCTGTGAGGTGTTTACTGAAAGCTTTGTGATACATTTTGGCAACATTGATGACTCCAATGACCTGGTCTTTCGGGGTAGTGTCATCCCCAACTTGGAGCTGGGCTCTGGGGGGGGGGGGGGGGGTTAGCACTGTATCTCTCCGAAAACTTGAGCTGCATGCTGTTGGGCCACCAGATGTTCTGTCACAATGTCTTTTGGCTCCAAGAGGTACAGCTAAGCCACTTGAGTGTATTTGGGTAAGACAGTAGCAGAACAGACAAGTTCACTAACCGCACTGGTGACTGTTTTCATGAGGGCTGGTCCTCAACCTCAGGGTGAATCCTTTTAAATCCCAGGTGATCCCAGGGGTGACCTATGGGCTCCCTGCTAGTCTCCCCCATATAAGCCCTGGGTGGAGCTATCTCTCTCTCTTTCCTTACAAGTCTTTGCTGAAGTCAAGTCGAGTCCTAGAGAGTGTCCAGAGTCATAGGAGGCCTCAAGTCCAGTCTGCAGCCACAAGCATCTACAAGTAAGCCACAGTCTCAGTATTGTCAGTCATCAGTCAAGTCAACGTGGCCTGCATTAAATTGACCCCATCTACTACAAGTCCCAGCCCTTAAGGTCTCTGTATCACTGGTCACCTCCTTGGGCCCTGGCTGAACTGTATAGACTTTACCATCTGTCTACCCTCAGTAAAGCTACCGTTGTCCGTAACGTCGGAGTCATTATTTCCCCCCCTGCCTAGCCCAGGATCCAGCAGTATACCTTTACGTGGTATCGAGGATAAATCACGCCCTGGCGTCACGAATACAAGGGGTTAATGCCATCTGCCCCTAGGGTAACCACATCTGCCCTCATCAATCCCCGTTACCGCACACATTAGGCAATTACCTTTACTGTTAATACTTCAACATAGAGCGCTCTTTACTTCTTTTATAGTTTCTCTCTGATGTTTAGATGAAGATTTAGTAGCTTTGAAAGTCATTAAAATTGCTGTAGACAGTGTTAACTGTAAGGGTATATCCAGATGTGGCAGTCAGGTAATTTTTTTGGCACAAGTTCATGCTGCAGTTTGGTATTGTACTAGTTGGCAATAAACATATCACAGTGAGGTGAAGGCTACATGTAAATATACTGTAATATGGAACAGTAATGCAATCATACAACATGTCTAACTGCATTATCATCCATATATTTTCATCACTGCAATGTTTGCAGTCACCATGGCAATTTCGGTAGGTGGTGGTCCTTGGAGTTAGTGTAAATGTTTTTTTTCTTTGTATTGATGGTGTCATCAAGGTATTGATCCCCAGATATGTCAGATATGAAATAGCAGGGTGAAGAGCATGGCAGCACGCTTCACTTCCCGACTTGTCACGCAATCTGTTTTACTGCAGGAGTGAGGCTTTACCCATGACTTATAATGGAGCATATCTCCTGCAACCAGTCAGATTGAGCGCCAAGCTGGGGAGTAAAGTGCTCTGCCGTCTGCTTATCCTGGCTATATCTATTGATCACAGGGGTATAAGCACTGAAGCCCCAACCGATCTGAACCTTGGCATGTCTGTGCGGCATGTCAAAAGCACTTTTTAATGCAAACAACTGTAACACCATAATGGGAAATCCAGAAGGATAGGGCATAGGTAGCTGATCACAGGTCCCCCCCCCCCCCCCACGCACCGGAATCTCCTGAACGGGCCCCGGCACTCAGTGAGGAGCGTGATCTGCAGCCGACACACTCTCCATTCACTTCTTTGGGAGTGCCCAAAAGACCAGTGTACAGCACTCGCTAGAGTCCTCGTTTAATGGTTACATTCACACTAGATGCTGCTGCTTGAATATCATGGTATCAGAAGTATTAAAATGTTTAACAGTATAAAATCTGTTTTTCTGTTCTCTTCACAGGAGACCCTCCTAGGCCTGTATTACCTCACACAGAGAGTACTAGTTTTACAATTTCTGCCATAAGCTGGTGATTGTCTCCTCTCTTAGACCCTGTTATTGAGTATTCTACCCTCCAGACCATCTCATTACTACCATAAGGGTATTTTGAGTTCCCATGCTCCATTTTCAGAATCTCTACTTCACCAGTCACGCTCCAGGCCCTACTATCTAGGCCACGCTGCAGGCCTCATAATCTAGACCACGCTCCAGGCCCCACTATCTAGGCCACGCTGCAGGCCTCATAATCTAGACCGTGCTCCAGGCTGCGCTATCTAGGCAACGCTGCAGGCCTCATAATCTAGACCACGCTGCAGGCCCCACTATCTAGGCCATACTGCAGGCCTCATAATCTAGACCAAGCTCCAGGCTGCACTATCTAGGTCACACTGTAGGCCCCACTATGTAGGCCACGCTGCAGGTCCCACTATCTAGACCAAGCTCCAGGCCCTACCATTTAGGCCACACTTCAGACAGTACTGTCTAGACATGCATCAGGCCCACTATCTAGGCCACCCTCCAGGCCCACTATCTAGGCCACCCTCCAGGCCCACTATCTAGGCCACCCTCCAGGCCCACTATCTAGGCCACCCTCCAGGCCCACTATCTAGGTTACACTCCAGGCCCACTATCTAGGCCACCCTCCAGGCCCACTATCTAGGCCACCCTCCAGGCCCACTATCTAGGCCACCCTCCAGGCCCACTATCTAGGCCACCCTCCAGGCCCACTATCTAGGCCACCCTCCAGGCCCACTATCTAGGCCACCCTCCAGGCCCACTATCTAGGCCACCCTCCAGGCCCACTATCTAGGCCACCCTCCAGCCCACTATCTAGGCCACCCTCCAGACCCACTATCTAGGCCACCCTCCAGGCCCACTATCTAGGCCACCCTCCAGGCCCACTATCTAGGCCACCCTCCAGGCCCACTATCTAGGCTACACTCCAGCCCCCACTATCTAGGGTACGCTCAAGGTCTAACTGTTCAGGTCACACCAAACATATCCAGACTATTTCACAAATTTTGCAATAAATAATATTAAACTGAAATAAAGAATAGTGAAAAAAGTGGAATACTCCCCCAAAGAAAGATCACACGAACACTGTGTAGTACGCTGAAGGACATTCTTCCAGTAGTTTGATTGATTCTTTAAAAATATCTGACATTTCTGTGAAAACAGTCCTTGGCGAAGTGATGTGTGCAATGTAGAGAATGCACAAGCCAAAGCCTGAACATTAATAAGAAGCATGCCATAAAGTACAAGCCACAGCAGTGCTAGTGGTCAACACCTATCTGCTGTGCAAAATCTCCGGTGAGTCCACCCAGGGCCATACCTGTCCTAAGGTGAGATAAGTATCTCGCCTCATGCGGCAGATTGCAGGGTCCTGAGGGGTGGTAGGTTCCATGTAGTGGCTGTAATCCATACTGTCTAGCATCTTCTGCTACACACCACTCCCCGTGTCTTGTTCTGTACTGCTGGCTCAAAGACCTGCCATTGATGGCTGACCATACATTGGACTGGGACTATATATAGAGGTATACAGAACACTTTGCTAGTCCTGTTATAAGCTGCAGGTTTTCTGCACACAAACCTTTCTTACCTAGGATTTTCAATGAGGGAGCGGCATTTCAGTTTTCACTGCAGGTGAAAAAAAAGACATAATTAAAAGACAAATGCTACAAATAATGAACATGTTAGGTCTGTTCTTGGAAAAAAATTTAAGATTTTGCAGTTTTCAGGTTTGGAAACAGTTAAATGGTTAACCCCTAGGGACCTATAACGTAAATGTGCGCTTCATGCACTGTGTGTCCCGGATTATATCAACAGCCGGGACTTTGCCACTAATGGCAGAAATCAGTGATCATGTTGTGGTCCTTTTGAGACTCATCAGACAACCAGCAGCGTGATTGCGGGGGTCCAATGAATCAAGTTGGCAACCTGGAGCACTCCCCACCTACTTCATGGTCGGCTCCGGTGATCTTCTTGTATGGTCTGTCTTCTTGTCATTGGTAGTACCCTACAATATCTTATATAGTACCTACATAGATTGCAGCTAAATATTTTTGAGGACATTTAACTTGCACGAATTGTGCTATGCTACTTGAATTAAGCTGCACGCATCACACCTGGTCACAGTACTACAGGTATACCCCAGGCTAAATCTGATTGACTATGGTATGTCTAGTGGAGGGCCTGAGATACTAAATAATTATGGCACAGGGATTTTCTTTAGTTTTCTTAAATGTTTGTGTCATATACCACACCTTGCATGGGGTTTACGTGACCTAGGACTATGCAGAAGAATGCTGCAGTTAGGGCCCTGGTGAAAATGTAACATGATACTGTCACAAATTGGTAGCTGCATCTTCTGCAGTTATAGCAGCTTCTACTCTACAAGATTTTGGAGGGTGTCTGTGGGAATTTAAGCATTTACCAAACCCAGACTCGTCCATCAGAACCAAATAAAGAAGTGTGATCCGTCACTCCACAGAACACGTTTTTTACTCTCCAGAGTCCAATGTGGCGGCGGCTCCATCTGATGCTTGGCATTGTGTTTGGTTATGTAAGGCTGGCATGTGGCTACACGGCCTTGGAAAACCAACCATGACACTCCTGGTGGGGCATGGATTTTGTGCTGATCTTGATGCCAAATCAGCAGAGCGCTGGTGACTTTGATGCACTATGCGCCTCAGCACTTGGTGACCCTGCTCTGTAACCTTACATGCTCTGGTTCCTATTCTCTTCCATGTCTCAGTAATATCACTCATAACTGATGGGGGAAGAACTAGGAGGGGAAAAACTAGAGGAACAGACTGCTGTAGTTGAAGCTTTTATTACAGCTCCACACTGGTAACGGGGATTGACATGAGTGTGGTGTCCCAGTACCGTAGTGCGTCCTGTCAGGTAAACATTACTTCAGGTGCCTATGATGGGGCCTGCTGCTCAGGTGATGTTGTGATATTCATTGTAATATTTGTTCTGTTAATTTATATTATGTTGCACTGTACCTTTAATGGGGTACTTCACTGGCCAGCGTTCGGAAAATTTAGTTCTGAATGCTGTGTGCACGATGCGAGGTTGGCCACACCCCCTCATGATGTTTGACCATGCCCCCTCAATGCAATTCTATGGAAGGAGGCGTGGCCGACCCCCGCAGCGAACGCACAGCATTCGGAACTAAATGTACCGAACACTCGCCAGTGAGTACCCCTTTAAGGAATGTACTGGATATCTGTGAGGAGGTATGAGGCAGAGTACCCATGTCACCCTGATTTCCCAATGGGAACCCCCCAAGTTGCCTTGTATATAGTGTAGGGGGGAGGAGTTATTCAATGCTAGTTCTGGCCTAGCTCTAGGTTAGTGTGCTGTGAGCAGAGCTCCATGTGAGCTGCAGTGTGGAAAGGAGTCGGAAGAAGTATGAGGTGACTCCAAGGGAAGTCTTAAAGAAAACCTCTCAAATCAACCCCGCCATTCTGCTAATTAACGGTGCCCTGGCGTCACGATTTGACAAGTATATCTTGCACCCCCGCGTGACCACATGAGGGATTCTAATCTCGGCACTGGGTTGGGGAACATGGTAATGCTATATAAACAGGAAGAAAAAAAATTATTTATTTGGCTCATCTTGGCTTTTTTTTTCTATATTGCTGTGGCACTTATACTGACAAAAGAGACATCAGGAAGTGTGGCCATATTTCAAGTCACCTCAGAATAAGATGAATGTCCATAGGAGTAATAAGTATATAGGGCAAGGCCACTCTCAGCAGCTTCACACAATGGTTCAGAGAAAGGCTACCAAGGGAGGGCCCCCCTCAATGACATCTGTATGCTCTCACAGGGCATATGAATAGGAATTGTCTGTAGGAGACAACTATTTAAAAGGATGTTCCTGTTTGATCATGTTGTGGTGTACCCCTAGGAAATTATGGAACAGGAATAGTAGGTGAAGATTTGACCACTGGGAGCCATGCCACTATGGAGAACAAAGGAACCCTGAGGGTAAATCCTGCAAAGAGAACTAAGCTGACACTGCTATAACTCATGGACTGGTATATAGAGACCACACTGAAGCGAGAATTGATGGGACACAGTCAACTCGGGGGTGCAAAGCCCTAAACAGACAGTCTGTAATGAAAAAAACTGTGTCCCTGTAGCGGAATGTGACCCTCCGCACTTTTCTGCTTTACAGCCAGCTCCCTCTCACTCCCTAACCACTAATCCTAACCCATATCCCTAATCCTAACCCTTACCCCTAATCCTAACCCCTAATCCTAACCCATTTCCCTAATCCTACCCCTAATCCTAACCAATATCCCTAATCCTAACCCTTACCCCTAATCCTAACCTATATCCCTAATCCTAACCCTTACCCCTAATCCTAACTATATCCCTAATCCGAACCCCTAATCCGAACCCCTAATCCTAACCCATATCCCTAATCCTAACCCTTACCCCTAATCCTAACCCATTTCCCTAATCCTAACCCCTAATCCTAACCCATATCCCTAATCCTAACCATTACCCATAATCTGAACCCCTAATCCTAGCTCTTTACCCTAATCCTAACCCCTAATTTTAGCCCTAATCCTAACCCTAACACTTACCCCTAATCCTAACCCTAACAGCGATTAGCACTGAGAGGGGCTGAGAGCGCTGAGCTCAGGATCTTAGGTCACATTTGGCTACGGGTCTCAGTTTTTTTCACTTCACCGGCAAAGTGAACAGAAATTTTCCCAACTGGAAATCAATGCGGAAGGTAAAATCTGCAACGCTATCAGCTACATAAATTGACCCTTAAACTAGAGTTGCCACCTGGATGATATTTTACCGGCATAGCCGGTATTTTAGCCACCCTGCCAGTGTTTTTATATTAAAAATACCGGCAATGCAATGGCCGGTATTTATCCAACCAATCCTCTAACTCCCGGAATGTTGCACCATATACTATACCAGTGTTTCCCAACCAGAGCACCTCCAGCTGTTGCAAAACTACAACTCCCAGCATGCCCAGACCCTGTATTGAGGGTCGTAGTTTTGCAACAGCTGGAGGCACCCTGGTTGGGAAACACTGACCTATACTATATACTACTATATAGGAGTTGTAGTTTTCGTTTGGGGCAGCTGCTGAGCCACAGGCTGTATCAGGGTATGCTGGGAGTTGTAGTTAGTCACTAACTGCAACTGACGAATTTAATAAAAAAAGAGCGATCAAAAAGTCACATCAAAACAAAAAATTTGCCCTCGTACAGGCCCGTATAAGGAGAAATAAAAAAGTTATAGGGGTCAAAATAGGAAAAAATTTACCCCACACATGTGTATCCTGTGATGTCACGCTTAAATAGTTAATTATGCAAATTAGCATGGCCGGTATTTTTTTGCAAGAAAGGTGGCAACCATACCCTAAACGCAGCTGGGCAACAGATCTTTGCGTGGCTAGTGCCCAACACTGTCACTAGCTTTGTTGCAATGACTGGACCCCCTTGGGTTATCCTGGCGACCCCTATAACACACAGATGTCTTCAGTACTTGTACGGTACATTGTATTGGACCCCCGATCAGTAAGTGATAACATACAGCAGGCAGAAGTCTTTGACATGTATACAGAACACAGTCAGATTTACTGAGGCACAATACACAGCGTACGCCATAAATGATAATAAACGGATGTATTGTGTCACAGTGAATGGGACTATTCATAGACCAGATCTGAATGACGCTGAAAATGCCGCAGTGTTGGGTCTATGGAGCGCGTGCGGTGTTAATGGCCATTTCATTCGGCTTGTGTATATTTGGGAGCCTGAATGAGAATATTTTAGGAAGCAGATGAGGGAATCACAGTTTTAGATTTCCAGCTCTACTGGAATTTCTGGCGGGTGATTTATGGCACTCGGAGAGCTAAGTATAAGAGGGTGCAGAGTGTTCGTATCAGTCACGCATACTGCAAGGTGGGAAGTATGAGATCTGCAGAGCAGGAAGAGTGACTGTGAATTCCATCACATTGGCGGACGCTGGACGCCTTATATCAGCTATGGGCGTCTTTTATCCAGGGAATCACTACTGAAAAAATTTATTCTTTAAGGCAACACAGGCAGCTGCAGAACCTCTTGTCCAGGCCTGGTGCAAGGATTTTTGCCACCCTAGGTGAAAGTTTATTTTACTGCCCCTTGACTTCGCCCATTGGCTGTGACCCTTCACATCCCCCACCTTACTACTGGGGTGATACACTGTAACAAACCCCCTCCTCATGTAATCTCCTTAATACTGGGGTGACACACTGTAACAAACCCCCTACTCGGGTAATCTCCTTAATACTGGGTGACACACTGTGACAAACCTCCTCCTCATGTAATATCCTTACTACTAGGGTGACACACTGTAACAAACCTCCTCCTCATGTAATCTCCTTACTACTGGGGTGACACACTGTAACAAACCTCCTCCTCATGTAATCACCTTACTACTGGGGTGACACACTGTAACAAACCCCCTCCTCATGTAATATCCTTACTACTGAGTGAGGGGGGTGGAGGCGTTGCAGGGTTTTGCTGGATGGGCGGGGAGTGCTTCAGATGCTGGCTAACTTTATTGCTGCGGGGGGCAGAGTGGCGCCCCCATAAATAGTGTGCTCTAGGTGGCTGCCTATTTTGCCTATAGGCAGAGCCGGCCCTGCTCTTGTCTGTGGGTTATAAACCTCACAAGTAAACCGCATGGCAGTATTTCCCAACTAAGGTGCCTTTGGCTGTACGGGCATGCTGGGAGTTGTACTCCACCTCCGAGCAGGCACGGCTTATGCACACTTAACCCAAAGGTTATTGGGGAAATTTAGTGCACGAAAGTTTATGAAGAATTGTGCACATTTTTATAAATTCTGCCTTAAAAAAAGAAAAAAAAAAAAAGAAAATGTTTCCATAAAATAACGGTGGTTTAGTTGTTGAGTTAATTCAGGGGCTGCCTCTAAAGCTTGGTGCTTGCAAAAACTATTCTTTTTGGAGTTAGAGTTGTGCTTTAAATGAGAACTTCAGCAAAAATGTAATTATCCCCTATCCACAGGATAAGTAGCTGATATCGGGGGGGGGGGGGGGAGGTCGACTGAAGGGATAGCCCCCCGCAGCTGCGATCTCCATGAGGGGACCTGGTGCTCAGTGAGGGGCACATGCTGCAAATGGCAGCCTCTCCTATGAAAGCGTCGAAAAGATCCGAGCATCCGAGCTTTCAGGCAGCTTTGGCGCTCCCGTAAAAATGGATGGAGCACGTGCCGTCTACTGGTAAACGACACATGCTCCTCAGTGAGAGAGCTGGGGTCCCGTCCCGGAAATCGCGCGGGGGTGATGGGGGGGGGGGGGGGGGGTAGAGTCCCACCAGTGTCCCACCAGGTGGAAAAGTCTATACAGTTCAGCCAGGCCCACGGAGGTGACCAGTGACTCAGACACCTTAAGGGTTTGCTGGGACTTGCAGTAGATGGGGTCAGTTTAATGCATGCCACGTTGACTTGACAAATGATGACTGTGACTGACAAGACTGTGACTTGTAGCTGGTGGCTGCAGACTGGACTTGAGGCTCCTATGACTCTGGACACACTCTTAGGCTCAACTTGACTGGACCTCAACAGGAAGCAAAAGAGAGAGCAGAGGCTCCACCCAGGGCTTTTATGGGGGAGGCTCTGGGGGATCCCATTGGTCACCCTTAAGTCACCTGGTCACTGATACCTCCTGGATAACAATCACATGACAACTCACATGGTAAACAGTCTTAAAGTGACAACGTTTTCTTCACACATTACACAGTATAATACATAACAAACATATTTACATGGAGGACACTGAAGGGAGGCTGCCTGACAGGGCAGTAAGGGTGCGGGTAACTGAAATCACATTGTTCATCCCAGTTACCAAGAAAGAGGGACAAAATACTGTGGTATTCCTACAATTTAGTTAAATACACAACAGCATTTTGTTGTTATCATAGTAAAGAAGCTGAATTTTACTGCTCTGTCTGGATATATGTATATTACGTATGGTCTCTTTTCTGTGATTTCTGGAGTCATTTTTGTCCCATTTTCAGTGATTTTTTTCTATCCTCCTATGCTTTATTGTTTTCTGTTTTCACGGACAATACGATCAATTTTGTTGCAACGTCAGTAGCAACAGCGACACCTTCAGGTATGAAATGGAATAACCTCCTGTTCCATAAAAGTATCGTCACTGAAGAGGTGCTGCCAAGGTTTTGAATTGTGATGACAACAAATTAAAGAGAACCTGTCATTAGGTAAGGGCCTCCTAACATGTTGATAGACCCTAAAAGGGACCGTAACCATGAGAATGATAGTACCGTTAATATAGAGCTCCCGTGCACTGTTTATCTACAATGTCAGTTTTAACGCTATGCAAATGTTACTTTACTGGGGGTGTTAGTTTACTCCTTAAAGACCACCTGTCATCAAACCATATTTTCTAAACTAACTCAGATTATATTCCCTAGCTACTCCTAACACCCCTCCTGCCCTTAAATTTTCCCCAGCTTTAAAAAGCTGTGTATCATACCTTTCCCCTCGCTCACATTGTGTAAGTTCCCGGCAGGGGAAAGTGGGCGTTCCCCAGCAGGCGCAATGTCACTGAAGCCTGCGAGAGCTGTGCCCTGCCATGCCCCGCATGCACTTCCTGAGTTTGGTCTCCTGCCAGGCTGGGAGGAGACCAAACTAACTGTTTGACTTTTGTCAGAGAACAGAACAGAGCCACCTAGTGGTTGTTTTTTTTAAATCACGTTAAAAACATATAAAAGGTTGAGAATTTTAACAGCAAGTAAATAGCAAAGTGTCTTATAATTACATAAAGAATAATATATGAAAAGCTTAGTTCGGTGAGTCAGGTACTCTTTAACCCCTTAACAACTACGGACGTAAATGTACGGCCTGGTTTGGCGGGACTTCCCGCACCAGGACGTACATTTACGTCGTGTGTATGACCGCGAGCATTGGAACGGTGCTCGCGTCATACACGGCGGGTTCCGGCTGGCCGACATCCGCGATCACGCGGATGTCCGACATTAACCCCTCAGATGCCGTGATCAATACAGATCACGGCATCTACGGCAGTGCAGCACTTTGAATGGATGATTGGATCGCCCGCAATGCTGTCACGGCGATCTGATCATCCAGCATGGCGGCCGTAGGTCCCCTCACCTGGCTCCGGCCGTCTCCCGGGGTCTTCTGCTCTGGTCTGCGATCGAGGCTGGGCTTAGTATTCATGAGGAGGCATTGTTAGAGTAGCAGGTGGGCGTATTGGTGCACCTAGGAGTAAAAGAATACCCCCAGTGCACCAAATAGCCTCGTCCTATTGGAAAGTCCCACTAAAAAACTACAACTTCGAGCATGTGAAATGAAAACTACAACTCCCAGCATGTTGCACTGTATAGTAGTATATATTATAGGTCAGTGTTTCCCATCCAGGGGTGCCTCCAGCTGTTGCAAAACTACAACTCCCAGCATGCCCGGACAGCCAACGCTCTGGTTGGGAAACACTGGTATAGGTTATGATGCAACATTCAGGGAGTTGGAGGGCATGATGGAAGTCCGGGCATGCTGGGATTTGTAGCCTTGCAACAGCTGGAGGCACCCTGGTTGGGGAACACTGGTGGGATGTTCAGACAGACCACATATAACAGAGCTCATGCCCATGAAGAGTGGTAGAAGTTGTGCTGCCCAGTAAGGAGCGTTACGAGATGCTATTACATGGCTCCTTAGAAAATCATGCCAAGTGTAATACTGGTTCAGTTTCAAAGGAGTGTTCACTTCCTCAGGGATGTTTGGAAGCCATAGGACAATAGGAGGGAAGCTGACCTGCAGCATGTGTTGGGTGTTGTCAGTCAAACCTCATCCAAGTCTAGGTACAGTAAATGTCAAACTCAGAATGAGATCGTATCTAGATCATCAAGAACAAACATATAAAGGAAAGTTTAAAGTGTGTCTAATATAATACAGAAAAAATAATATATTCTCTATTTTACTCACTAGGTCATGCAGATGCTTTACATGTCTTTTTTGTGTCTAACTCATGAATTTGGCTCACAAATCCCTCTTATTCTGACATCCACTGCTCAGGAAGGGGCGTGTCTGAGGCAAGCACTGAGCCCACCCTTGCTCATCATGCATTCACTTCCTCCCTGAGATTGCTGTGCTGTGCTGGGTCTCTTCATCCAATCACTGCAGGCTGCTCTGTTACCCCCTCCTCTCTGTTTTCATGCTGCAGTCTGATAGGACAGGAGTGAGCGCAGGGGAGTGCTAGTCCAACTCTCACTTACCAGACTTTGTCCCTGCCTGTGCTTCAGCTGGGACAAAGATGATGCTGCAGCCGGACAGGATTATGTTATGGATGGTATGGGGACCCCTAGTGGTAATTTTTTTTTTATATATAAGCCGTGATTTTTATAAAAAGGAGATAACATTTTTTATGAAGTATACTAGAGAGGTGAATGTTTTGCCAAAATGTACAAATTAAAATGTTTGATTGAATGGGTTTCAGTTTCTATTTCAATGGGTACTCCACTGGCCAGCGTTCGGAACATTTAGTTCCGAATGCTGTGTGTGCGCTGCAGGGGTCGGCCACGTCCCCTAAATACAAGTCTATGGGAGGGTGCCGTCACGCCCCCTCCCATAGGCTTGCATTTAGGGGGCATGGCCTGACATCACGAGGGGGCATGGCCGACCCCTGCAGCGTGCACACTGCGTTCGGAACTAAATGTTCCAAATGCTGGCCAGTGGTGTACCCCTTTAAAGGGGTATTCCAGGAAAAAACTTTTTATTATATATATCAACTGGCTCCAGAAAGTTAAACAGATTTGTAAATTAGTTCTATTAAAACATCTTAATCCTTTCAGTACTTAAGAGCCGCTGAAGTTGAGTTGTTCTTTTCTGTCTAAGTGCTCTCTGATGACACCTGTCTCGGGAACTGTCCAGGAAAGAGTCTTCTAGGACTGTATCCACCTTTTCCAGCCCACGGGAGCACCTGAAAGCTGAACTAATTTATGCAGGAAAAGTCATCAACTGCCGAGCCGAGAAGTTCGTGACAAATCGAATTTACTGTAAGTTCGCTCATCTCTAGTCCCCTCCATAGGCTGATAGGGGGAGACTTATTAAAACCTGTCCAGAGGAAAAGTTGCTGAGTTGCCCATAGCAACCAATCAGATCGCTGCTTTCATTTTTCAGAGGCCTTTTCAGAAATGAAAGAAGCGATCTGATTGGTTGCTATGGGCAACTCTGCAACTTTTCCTCTGGACAGGTTTTGATAAATCTCCCCCATAGCCCACCACTCACCAATGTTCCTTTATTGTGGGCTGGGCTGTATTCACTCACACTCAGTCTTTTCTGTACTGGCAGTGGGTATGTAAACAGGTCAGAGGTAGCTCTATGTTTTGCATGGTGTACACCAAATCTATGCATTGGACGTGACAAATGTGTCGAGAAACTAGATCGCAATGTACCTAGGGGAAACATTCGACCCTGCCCTACCTGGAATCATTCTAATGTCTGAGCTACCTGCAAGTTTCATAACATTTAGGAAATTCATAGGGCGGCACTTTTGAGCATAAACAGGTGTTAATGGATTGTTAAACCTATATACATAGACAGGTGCACACAGGTCTACATACTGGTTATAACTTCATACAAACCACAAATTGCTTTAACCCCTTAAGGACGCAGGGTGTTTCCGTTTTTGCATTTTCGTTTTATCCTCCTCACCTTCTAAAAATCATAACGCTTTCAATTTTGCACATAAAATTCCATATGATGGCTTATTTTTTGCGCCACCAATTTTACCCAAAAATCCACGGTGAAACGGAAAAAAAAATTCATTGTGCTTTTAAAACTGAAGAAAAAAATGTCATTTTGTAATTTTTGGGGGCTTCCATTTCTACGCAGTATTCTGTAGGTCCATACGGTTAAAATGATACCCTACTTATATAGGTTGGCTATTGTCGTACTTCAGAAAAAAATCATAACTACATGCAGGAAAATTTATATGTGAAAAATTCTCATCTTCTAAAGTTTTTCGTTCTGAAGTTTTTATCGGTACCATTTTTGTATTGAATCTGACTTTTTGATCACTTTTTATTAATTCATGATATAAAAAGTGACCAAAAATACGCTATTTTGGACTTTGGAATTTTTTTGCGCTTACGCCATTGACCGTGCGATTTAATTAACAATATATTTTTATAGTTCGGACTTTTTTTTTCACTTTTTTTTTTGCAGTGCTATAGCTCCCATAGGGACCTATAACACTGCACACACTGATCTTTTATGCTGATCCCTGCAAAGCCATAGCTTTGCATGGATCAGCGAGATAGGGGCTCGATTGCTCAAGCCTGTAGCTCATGCATGGAGCAATCAAACCCAGATCGGACACGGCGGAGACAGGTGAGGGGACCTTTGACCGCCGCGTCTGAAGGGTTAATAGCACGCGGCACAACGATCGGTGTCATGCGCTGTTAGCACAGGGTCCCTGCTATGAATAGCAGCTGGGACCGACCCGGGGTGATGCAGGGTCAGGGCGTGACCTCATTTTAAACACCGGGACCGGGCGTAGGGTGTACAGGTACGCCCTATGTCCTTAAGAGGTTAAAGGGGTTATCCAGGGTAAAAAAACTTTTTTATCTTATATATCAACTGGCTCCAGAAAGTTAAACAGATTTGTAAATTACTTCTATTAAAAAATCTTAATCCTTCTAATAATTATCAGCTGCTGAGTTGTTCTTTTCTGTCTGACAACAGTGCTCTCTGCTGACATCTCTGTCTGTCTCAGGAACTGCACAGAGCAGAATAGGATTGCTATGGGGATTTGCTTCTACTCTGGATAGTTCCCGAGACAGGTGTCATCAGAGAGCACTTAGACAGAAAAGAACAACTCAACCTCAGCAGCTCATAAGTACTGAAAGGATTACGATTTTTTAATAGAAGTAATTTACAAATCTATTTACATTTCTGGAGCCAGTTGATATATAAAAAAAAGTTTTTTCCTGGACAACCCCTTTAAAGTGACACATGCAAGAAAGGAGTTATTAGTACTGTACAATGTATAGACAGGATCCTAATGTATAGATAGAGCAGAGGACCTGTGAGAGGTCTCAAGGACCTGTAAGTCTGTCACGTTATATTATGCAGTCACAGGATTTGTTGTCACATGTTCTCCTAGAGAGCACCAGCTTAACCTATGACCCGCAGCTTGACCAATGGGCCTTAGTCCAGCCCCCCCCCCACTATAAAAAGGGGTGCCATTACAATTCACTCTCTTCTCTTCCTTTACTGAGGACCAGCCAGTGCAGAGATCTCAGTGCTAGTGATCAGCTACCTACAAGGCCACAAAGCTACAGTCATTCCAGTAGGTCAAAAGTCTATGCTTGCTGTCACTACAAGAAGTCAAGTCCTGCACATAGTCAAGCCTCAAGATAATTGTCTCAGGTCTATTAAAAAGTATAATTGGTCCGAACAAGCTGCAAGGTTCTTCTGAGTTCCTGGCCACCTCTCTGGGAATCTGGCCTAGCTGTGAAAATAATCCCATTTGTCTTAAACTCAGTAAAGCCTACATTGAACCATAACTGGTTGTGGTCTCTCCTTTCCTTAACTAGCCATTGGAATAGCGGAGATAATGTTCATGTGGTTCGGGTACCAAAAACCACTCTGGCGTCACGAACACTAGGGGTTAATATCATCTTACCCCAGGGGTTAATACCATCTGATCCCACCACCTACACCGCTACTCCCGTGGTCCCGCCATACACCGGTGGCTCACCACAGAAGGAAGGGATCAGTGTCCTCTGATTTTGCATATTTGCGAATATTTGCATATATTCGCGTAAAAAAAAACAAATATTCGTCATTACTAATGTATATCACTATATTCTAAATATTTGTGAATATTCGCGGTAAAAATTCACATTTCAAGTATTCCCGCTCAACAATAAAAGCCATTACATATAAAACAGACATTTAATAACATTTAAAAGTATCCCATGAAAGGGGACACCAAAAACAAACTGGAGGGGGCAAGACGCTCTCCCTCCTGGAGCACAGAAAAACTGTGTAACAATCCAATACTGCAATATACACAGATCATATAGTAACCCACACTGCTGTAGATGGTAAAAATATAATAATAATAATGATATGCACAATAGCTAGCACATAGCAAGTAACAAGATAAATGAATAAAACCTACAATATGCAGAGTAACCTAAAGCATGACCAGCTTGGGACACCCTCCTAAGGGTCAATGAGAAGGTTATGAATAGATCCTAAATGTATGCATTACATATAAAGACAGATTCCAGCCAAAGGTATGTGAACCATAGGTGTGGCTCTTCACCTCTCTAAGGGTGCATGCACACCACCTTTTTGTTATACAGTTCTCGAATACGGTTTCAAGTTAAAAACTGTATGGAACTGTATAGAAAACTGTATGCATTGACTTAACATTGTAAACCGTATGTCAAACGCATCATCCAGTTTAGTCCGTTTTGCATCTCATACGGTTTTGTCCAGTTTTTTCCCCGTACACAAAACTGTAGTCTATCACGTTTCTTGGTCCGGGTGAAAAACTGTATTAAACCGTATACTTTTTTTTTTACCATGGGAGTCAATGGTAACCGTACAGAACTGTATGTGCGAACGGTTCCATCAAGTTTTCACCATACGGTTTTTGACTTTGCAGTTTTTTTTCTTGGAATTTCAATCAAACAAGTGAAACTTTATTCAAAATGGAGTGAAAAGTTAAAAACGTTTTGATACAGTTTAGTCAGGTTTTGAGGAATCCGTTTTCCATCAAAAAACTCTATACAGGAACTGTATTGCAAAAACGTGGTGTGAATGCAGCCTTAGGCTGGGTTCACACTACGGTTTGTAACTACGGTTCCCGTATACGGCTGGGAGGAGGAGGGGCAGGGCTTAATCGCGGCGCCCGCACTCAGCCGTATTCGGGAACCGTAGTTAATGCATGTCTATGAGCCGATCAGAGTGAACCGCAGCCTCCGGTCGACTGCGTTTTCGGCCGTATGTGGTTTCCCGACCGCAAGCAAAAATGTGGTCGACCACATAGACATACATTAACTACGGTTCCCGAATACGGCTGAGTGCGGGCGCCGCGATTAAGCCCCGCCCACCCCTCCTCCCAGCCGTATACGGGAACCGTAGTTACAAACCGTAGTGTGAACCAAGCCTTAGTCAGATTGACCAATCAGCCTTCCTAACGGACAGTACAAATGTAAATAGGGCTTCCTTAATCTTTAAGAGGTACTCTGCTGCTAGACATCTTATCCCCTATCCAAATGATAGGAGATAAGATGTCTGATCACGCTGGTCCGGCTGCTGGGGCCCATAGCAATCTCCCGCAGCAATCGGCATTCTAAACAAACTGTCATGGCCACGCCCACACCCCCTCGCGACGTCACGCCACACCTCCTCCATTCATGTCTATGGGAGGGGGCGTGTCAGCTGACACGTCCCCTCCCATAGACATGAATGGAAGGAGCGTAACGTCACGAGGGGGGTGTGGGCGTGACGTCACGGCCTCCGGCTCTGAGTGTTCTGAACAAAATGTACCCCTTTAAGTACTACAAATATGGCTACCTGAAGAAACCTCCCATTCAGTGTTCTACACTGAAGAGATGATGCCCTATAGAGAACTTCAAATTGGGCTTCCAATGATGTTTATTTTCCCTTACACCATCTTTTTTGTGGCCCTTGGGTACAGGAGCGTCCTCCTTTGACTACCCTAATTCCCAGAGCCTCATGGCAATCGCATGGTCAGTCTCTATCCCACAAATGCCCTTTACATTCAGTTGTGTTTATATAGACCAACACCATGTAACTTTTGATGTGGAAATAGCATAAGAAAACATGCCGTTTTGCCTAAAAAGAAACATTACCCACTAATTTTAATAGGAGATGTGGTACTGCGTCTACATTTCAGTTTTTCTAGGCTGTCTTGCTTTAAATGTTTTTGTCCATCTGCACACCCTCTTTTGGACTCCTGCCCTCTATGTATTCACCTTGTTCTGTTCTATGTTACTTGACCAAATTCAAGTTAAAGGGGTACTCCGGTGAAAACCTTTTTTCTTTTAAATCAACTGGTGCCAGAAAGTTAAACATATTTGTAAATTACTTCTATTAAAAAATCTTAATCCTTCCAGTACTTATTAGCTGCTGAATGCTACAGAGGAAATTCCTTTCTTTTTGGAACACTGATGACATCACGAGCACAGTGCTCTCTGCTGACATCTCTCTCCATTTTAGCAACCATGCATAGCAGATGCATAGCAGATGTATGCTAAGGGCAGCATGGTGGCTCAGTGGTTAGCACTGCTGCCTTGCAGTGCTCGGGCCTTAGGCTCAAATCCCACTAAGGGCAACAATAAATAAAGACTTATTATTATTATGATAACGTCAGCAAAGAGCGCTGTGCTCGTGATGTCATCAGAGACCATTACAAAAAGAAAAGAATTTCCTCTGTAATATTCAGTAGCTAATAAGTACAGAAAGGATTAAGATTATTTAATAGAAGTAATTTACAAATCTGTTTAACTTTCCAGAGCCAGTTGATTTAAAAGAAAAAAGGTTTTCACCGGAGTACCCCTTTAAGTCACAAAAAGTGATAATGAATAAAATAGATCCATTTCCATTACCACTTCTGCTGTCTTCTTACTCCTGGTTAAGGAATAAGACCAGGCCAGCAGACTTTAGCCTACCCATAAACATAAAGCAGGCAGCTGCCCCTGACCCACTGGCATCATGTAATCTGGGCAATTGCCCATTTTCCCTTCCATTCCCTCTAATGCCAACCCGGCACTTAGGATGTATGCTTTTTAATTGGGTAGGGGGCACATAGAGGGGCACAGCATGATAAAGAGAGCCATGGCCCCTCTGCCCCCTCCAGTGGCGCCAATGAACCTGCCTGAGGTGGTATACAGTTCACAGTCTGCCTTATTTATATCTAATCCTTCTGACATATTATGATATAAATATAAAACTATAAAATTAATAATAACTCCAATCTAAAGAAAACCCTCTCACTGCTCAGTGCTGTATAAATAGCAAATCTAATAACATGTTTCGTAAAACATTGGATGTGTGAAATGTGCAATAAACTCTACAGTTATCAGTCATGGAGGATTATATGACACTGGGTATGGGATCATTTCTCCGCTCTTGATTATGGCATCATCTAATTCAAATACATTACCGCAACCAACGATCAAGCTGAGAGAAGATCTGTAGATATCTAAGCAAGAGCCACCAGGGTGCAAGGGCCCTGTCAGAAGTAAGAGTAGCTCAGCCAATCAATGGCCCTTCTGAAGATGAGGTTTAGGCTGCTTTCACACTATGAGTATTCATCTGTTATTAAACATTCGTTTTCTGTATTGTATAATTAAAAAAACGGATGTATAATAACGGATGAAATAACAGGTGCCGGTGTTATTTTATGGCCATTTTAACAACTCTGCCTACAGACTCCCGCAGCTGGGACTACTACTACTAGTGGGGAAACACTGAAGTGCTGGCCAATGAAAGAGGTGAGAAAAGGTGTTGTTTTTTTTTTTTTCTTCAATTGTTTTTTAAATCATTTCCAGCCTGTAAACAATTTTGTAAAACTATTGGAAAAATCCTTTAAAGGGGTAACCCGCCCCTAGACATTTTATCCCCCACCCAAAGGATAGGGAATAAGATGTCTGATCGCGGGGGGTCCCGCCGCTGGGGACATTAGCAATCTCCCTGCTGCATCCGCCATTCGTTTAGAGCGTCGGGTGCAGTGCCGGAGGCTTGTGATGTCACGGTCATGCCCTGCTCGTGACGTCACGGCCACGCCCCCTCAATGCAAATCTATGGGAGGGGGCGTGATGGCCATCACGCCCCCTCCCATAGACTTGCATTGATGG
Source organism: Hyla sarda (assembly GCF_029499605.1). Classification (NCBI taxonomy): domain Eukaryota; kingdom Metazoa; phylum Chordata; class Amphibia; order Anura; family Hylidae; genus Hyla; species Hyla sarda. Next base: position 27,512,948 of record NC_079197.1, read on the forward strand.
GGTGTGGCCGTGACGTCACGAGCGGGGCGTGACCGTGACGCCACGAGCCTCCGCCCCGCATCGCCAGTCATCCGTCACGCAGCGAATTTCGCTCCGTGCACCCAGCAGCGGGACCCCCGCGATCAGACATTTTATCCCCTATCTTTTGGATAGGGGATAAGATGTCTAGGGGCGGAGTACCCCTTTAAGATTTTCAGATCTATGCAGAGAAATTGCAGAATCATAGAAAAAAGATGTAGCACTATCTGCTAAAAAGAAATGCCGTCATTGTAGGTCTGTAAATAATAAAGAGTGGAAATTTACTTTAAAGCAGTACACGTCTTGGATAGTAAATCAGGTTGGCTAAATACATGTATTTAAGGTATGTTAACTTAATAGACATGAACATGTACATTCCATTTGCAGTATAGTGTAAAATAATTGTGCTGAAATACAGGGTGGCAGGGTAGTCTTACAGCATGAGTAAGAAGTTTATTGCACATAGAATTGCTGCTTGCATAACCTTCACCATTCCCATTAGTTCAGCCCCAGCAGGCACGCGGGGTGCTCTGAAAGCTGTGCTTATATGCTTCACTGAAGTCACTTACATGGTTGGGTCATACAGCCTCATATATCCCATAATTACAGCTGTTAATGGGTCACCGGCACGTCCTAATATCCTGCACACCGCGGAGGACAAAAATGTTTTAGATAATGGCCATCTGGTGTAAACCATGTGTGAATGTTACCCTCAGCTTGTTGCATAAAATACAGTAAGGACTTACATAAAGAGCTTTGAATGTCTTGGGCTGAGGCTGTGTTCACATACTGCATTTTTGCTGGTAATGACCGTAGTAAAAATGGTGCGTTTTACCATGATTATGCAAATTATGTTAATTGCAGTAAAATGCTCCATGAAAAGCTGCAAAAGTGCATGTGGCAATTAGCTGCAGAGTGTGAACACGACCTAAGGCTATGCTTAGATTGGTCTATTAAGTAAATGGACTATATGACTATCTCCCTCTGTCTCTTTCTTTCTTCATCATTAGAATGAGCGCATGTTCAAATGGAATCTGTCATCAGTATCACCCATTCTAACCTGTTGGTACGGACTTGTAATGCAGGTGACACTGGTGAAATTAATGATACTTACCATTCCTCACTCAGTGCCTCCGTTCGTTGGTAATCCCTGTTATTTGGGATATGCTAACGTTCCAGCTTGATGCACAGGGGTTGTTCCCATCCGGCCCACATCTTCATTGTAATTCTTCCTCCGCTGTCCTGAGCCTCCTCCTCTGCAGAATGGAGCTCCACTCTCGCAGCTATTATGCATGCGGAGAAGAGGGGTCTAGATGTAGAGTGGAGCTCCATTCTGCAGAAGAGGAGGATCAGCTTAGAGGAGACGGCGTTACTATGAATTTGGAGGACAGATGTCAACATGCACCAGGGGCTGGAAATGCCCCCTGAGCACCAAGAATGGATCATAAGGATATCCTAAATAATGGGTTTACCGATGACCAAGGGCACAGAGCGAACAACGGTAAGTATCATTTTCATCAGTGTCACCTGTACTACAAACCTATACCAACAGGTTTGTGTGCATAATACACTTTAAAAGGGTACTCTGCCCCTAGACATCTTATCCCCTATACAAAGTATAGGGGATAAGATGTCTGACCCCCGCGATCTCCCTAACGCACCCGACGTTTGTTTTGAGCCTCGGGTGCAGTGCCAGAGGCTCGTGACGGTCACGTCCCCTCCATAGACGTGCATTGAGGGGGCATTGCCGTAATGTCAGCCCCCGATCACCAGTCATCTGGCATGGAGCGAAGTTTGCTCCGTGCACCGGATGTCTGGGGTGCCGCAGCCGAGATTGCGGGGGTCCCCGCAATCAGACATCTTATCCACTATCCTTATCCCCTACACATTGTATATCTAAATACAGAGAAAAAGACCTGCTCGTGTGGTCATCAGAAGCGGAGAAAGAAGGCTAATAGTAAACCTCAGATGAATATAAACCTATGATCGAATATAAAAGATGATCTGAGGAAGAGGGGAGCCCCCCTCGAAACGCGTCATCAAGACTTTTATTATTTTTATTTTGAAGAAATAAAAGGTTTATATTCATCTGAGGTTTACTATTAGCCTTCTTTCTCCGCTTCTGATGACCACACGAGCAGCGCCAGGATTTCAAAGGTCTTTTTCACTGTATTTGGATACTTTCTTCTGGACGAGCTTCCTGCTTGCTTCCTGGGACCCTCCGGCACAGCAGCTCTGTGGATTTCAGTGAGTACCCCAGTTAAGGGTGATATGGGCTTATTTTAATACTATCTGGTGAGCACCCACCCATATGACCTGTGGGTATCCCTCACAATATTTAGTTTCTTATATCTAAAGGGTAACACACAAGGCGTGAACTTTCGGTTTTTTTCTTTCTTGTCTCATACATTGTATATCTGCGACTTGTCGAAAGTAATTTTTTTTAATGGCATATATATATATATATATATATATATATATATATATATAAAATAAAATACATCTACCATATGTACAGTTTGTATATTGTGTACACTGAATGGACACTTTATTAGGAAATTTTCCTGTTCTGAGTTTCCCTGTATGGAAATTGGAGCCATTCTCCCCAGAGTGCAGTATATCTGTCAGTCTGTCAATCTATCTTACCTACTCTGTTCCCCATTTTTCTATCCAGACGGATTTCATAATATCATTTATCAGCTTTGTGACACTGGACAGTCTGTGAGGATGGACAGGAAACAGTGGTTTCCTGTTTTTGTGCAAAAAATGAAATTACATTTTTTGATCAATTTTCTTTATAGCCAATGGTGTCACCGATGAAGGAAAGGATATGACAAATAACAACTAATTGCATGATCATCATCAGGGGGATAGTAAAGCCTAGCGTGTAATGGCCGCCATGTCATGCAGTATTACTATACTTGGTGGCATTGGACAGATCTGTGGTGATCAGCTGAACAATGGTTTAACCCCTTAAGGACCGGAGGTTTTTCCGTTTTTGCATTTTCGTTTTTTGCTCCTTGCCTTTAAAAAATCATAACTCTTTCAAATTTACACCTAAAAATCCATATGATGGCTTATTTTTTGCGCCACCAATTCTACTTTGTAATGACGTCAGTCATTTTGCCCAAAAATCTATGGTGAAGCGGGAAAAAAAATCATTGTGCGACAAAATTGAAAAAAAAAACGCTGTTTTGTAACTTTTGGGGGCTTCCGTTTCTACGTAGTACATTTTTCGGTAAAAATGACACCTGATATGTATTCTGTAGGTCCATACGATTAAAATGATACCCTACTTATATAGGTTTGATTTTGTCGGACTTCTGGAAAAAATCATAACTACATGCAGGAAAATTAATACGTTTAAAATTGTCATCTTCTGACCCCTATAACTTTTTTATTTTTCCGTGTATGGGGCGGTATGAGGGCTCATTTTTTGCGCCGTGATCTGAAGTTTTTAACGGTACCATTTTTGCATTGATAGGACTTATTGATCACTTTTTATTCATTTTTAAATGATATAAAAAGTGACCAAAAATGCACTATTTTGGACTTTGGAATTTTTTTGCGCGCACGCCATTGACCGAGCGGTTTAATTAATGATATATTTTTATAATTCGGACATTTCCGCACGCGGTGATACCACATATGTTTATTTTTATTTTTATTTACACTGTGTTTTTTTTTTTATTGGAAAAGGGGGGTGATTCAAACTTTTAATAGGGGAGGAGTTAAATGATCTTTATTCACTTTTTTTTTTCACTTTTTTTTTGCAGTGTTATAGGTCCCATAGGGACCTATAACACTGCACACACTGATCTTCTATGTTGATCACTGGTTTCTCATAAGAAACCAGTGATCAACGATTCTGCCGCATGACTGCTCATGCCTGGATCTCAGGCACTGAGCAGTCATTCGGCGATCGGACAGCGAGGAGGCAGGTAGGGGCCCTCCCGCTGTCCTGTCAGCTGTTCGGGATGCCGCGATTTCACCGCGGCTATCCCGAACAGCCCACTGAGCTAGCCGGGATGCTTTCGGTTTCACTTTAGACGCGGCGTTCAACTTTGAACGCCGCGTCTAAAGGGTTAATAGCGCGCGGCACAGCGATCAATGCCGCGCGCTATTAGCCACGGGTCCCGGCCGTTGTTAGAGGCCGGGCCCGACCCGCTATGACGCGGGGCCACGCCGTGGCCCCGCGTTATAGATCGGGAGTGGACACATGACGTTCCAGTACGTCATGTGTCCTTAAGGGGTTAAAGAGAAAAAGTGTTAAACTGATCAGATAACTCTGTTAGTTTTTTTTGTTTTTCTTCGTGGGAAGTGAGCCTTAGGGTGTGTTCAGACTATAGAATTTCCAAGTGGAATTCTGCTGCATGAAAAAAACATTGGTGTGAATGGGTTTTCATTAGACCCAATTTCCACAGTGAATAATTCAGAAGCAAAAATTCTGGACTCCAAACTGGACTGTAGTGTATTCAGTGGTGACAGTGCAGATATGTGTGGTCCTAGCGTTGAGGAATTCCGACAGTGCTGGATGCATCATGATCTCCGCCTGGAATACTAATATGCTTCTGAAAGATCTGTGCTTGTGTTGGTGGTAAATGGCAATTTCCTGTGTCCCCCATAATGCCACTGGCTTGATTTTGTGAACTGGCTACTTCCAATTTCTTTGTTTAAAGGTGGGAGGTGACTTATTTCCCTCCCACATATTGGTTGCCCCTCCCATTACAGCACAGCCATGCTTCCTTTGATCACATGACTTGCCCGACATCACCTGACACACAAGCTGTGGATCTGCATGATGATGAATACACACACGTGTACGCCCCTAACGTCATCAGGGTGTCACGATGCCGGCTGGCAGGTAGTGGATCCTCTGTGCCAGAGAGGGATTGGCGTGGACCGTGCTAGTGGACCGGTTCTAAGCCACTACTGGTTTTCACCAGAGCCCGCCGCAAAGCGGGATGGTCTTGCTGCGGCGGTAGTGACCAGGTCGTATCCACTAGCAACGGCTCACCTCTCTGGCTGCTGAAGATAGGCGCGGTACAAGGGAGAAGGCAGGAGCAAGGTCGGACGTAGCAGAAGGTCGGGGCAGGCAGCAAGGATCGTAGTCAGGGGCAACGGCAGAAGGTCTGGAACACAGGCTAGGAACACACAAGGAACGCTTTCACTGGCACTAAGGCAACAAGATCCGGCAAGGGAGTGCAAGGGAAGTGAGGTAATATAGGGAAGTGCACAGGTGATTACCCTAATTGGAACCACTGCGCCAATCAGCGGCGCAGTGGCCCTTTAAATCGCAGAGACCCGGCGCGCGCGCGCCCTAGGGAGCGGGGCCGCGCGCGCCGGGACAGAACAGACGGGGAGCGAGTCAGGTAGGGGAGCCGGGGTGCGCATCGCGAGCGGGCGCTACCCGCATCGCGAATCGCATCCCGGCTGGCAGCGGGATCGCAGCGCCCCGGGTCAGAGGACGTGACCGGAGCGCTGCAGCGGAGAGAGAGAAGCGAGCGCTCCGGGGAGGAGCGGGGACCCGGAGCGCTCGGCGTAACAGTACCCCCCCCCCTTGGGTCTCCCCCTCTTCTTAGAGCCTGAGAACCTGAGGAGCAGACTTTTGTCTAGGATGTTGTCCTCAGGTTCCCAGGATCTCTCTTCAGGACCACAACCCTCCCAGTCCACTAAAAAAAAATTTTTTCCTCTGACCTTTTTGGCAGCTAAGATTTCCTTGACCGAGAAGATGTCCGAGGAGCCGGAAACAGGAGTGGGAGGAACAGATTTGGGAGAAAAACGGTTGAGGATGAGTGGTTTGAGAAGAGAGACGTGAAAGGCATTAGGGATACGAAGAGAAGGAGGAAGAAGAAGTTTATAAGAGACAGGATTAATTTGACGCAAAATTTTGAAAGGACCAAGATAGCGTGGTCCCAACTTGTAGCTAGGGACACGGAAGCGGACATATTTAGCGGAGAGCCATACCTTGTCTCCAGGGGAAAAAACGGGAGGAGCTCTTCTTTTCTTATCCGCGAATCTCTTCATGCGTGAAGAAGCCTGTAAGAGAGAATTTTGGGTCTCTCTCCATATGATGGAAAGGTCACGAGAAATTTCATCCACAGCGGGCAGACCAGAGGGCAAGGGAGTAGGGAGGGGGGGAAGAGGGTGACGGCCGTACACCACGAAAAATGGGGATTTGGAGGAAGATTCAGAGACCCTGAAGTTATACGAGAATTCGGCCCATGGGAGAAGATCTGCCCAGTCATCCTGGCGGGAGGAAACAAAATGTCGCAAATAATCACCCAAGATCTGGTTAATTCTTTCTACTTGTCCATTGGACTGGGGATGATATGCAGAAGAAAAATTTAATTTAATCTTGAGTTGTTTACAGAGAGCCCTCCAGAATTTAGACACGAATTGGACGCCTCTATCCGAGACAATCTGCGTAGGCAACCCGTGAAGACGAAAAATGTGTACAAAAAATTGTTTAGCCAACTGAGGCGCAGAAGGAAGACCAGGAAGAGAGATGAAATGTGCCATTTTGGAGAATCGATCAACGACCACCCAAATAACAGTGTTGCCACGGGAAGGGGGTAAATCAGTAATAAAATCCATACCAATCAGAGACCAAGGCTGTTCGGGGACAGGCAGAGGATGAAGAAAACCAGCGGGCTTCTGGCGAGGAGTCTTATCCCGGGCACAGATAGTGCAGGCTCGCACAAAGTCCACAACATCCGTCTCCAGAGTCGGCCACCAATAGAAGCGGGAGATGAGTTGCACAGATTTCTTGATACCCGGATGACCTGCGAGATGGGAGGAGTGACCCCATTTGAGGATTCCGAGGCGTTGGCGAGGAGAAACAAAGGTCTTTCCTGGAGGGGTCTGCCTGATGGAGGCAGGAGAAGTGGAGATCAGGCAGTCAGGTGAAATGATGTGTTGCGGAGAGAGTTCAACTTCTGAGGCATCCGAGGAACGAGAGAGAGCATCGGCCCTAATGTTCTTATCGGCAGGACGAAAGTGAATCTCAAAATTAAATCGGGCAAAGAACAGAGACCACCGGGCCTGGCGAGGATTCAGCCGTTGGGCAGACTGGAGGTAGGAGAGGTTCTTGTGGTCGGTGTAGATAATAACAGGAGAACTTGATCCCTCCAGCAGATGCCTCCATTCCTCAAGTGCTAATTTAATGGCTAGAAGCTCTCGATCCCCGATGGAGTAGTTCCTCTCCGCTGGAGAGAAGGTCCTAGAGAAAAAACCACAAGTGACAGCATGCCCGGAAGAATTTTTTTGTAGGAGAACAGCTCCAGCTCCCACTGAGGAGGCATCAACCTCCAATAGGAAGGGTTTGGAAGGGTCAGGTCTGGAGAGGACGGGAGCCGAAGAAAAGGCAGACTTGAGTCGTTTAAAGGCGTCTTCTGCTTGAGGAGGCCAGGACTTGGGATCAGCATTTTTTTTGGTTAAAGCCACGATAGGAGCCACAATGGTAGAAAAATGTGGAATAAATTGCCTGTAATAATTGGCGAACCCCAAAAAGCGTTGGATAGCACGGAGTCCGGAGGGGCGTGGCCAATCTAAGACGGCAGAGAGTTTGTCTGGATCCATCTGTAGTCCCCGGCCAGAGACCAAATATCCTAGAAAAGGAAGAGATTGGCATTCAAACAGACATTTCTCGATTTTGGCATAGAGTTGGTTGTCACGAAGTCTCTGAAGAACCATACGGACATGCTGGCGGTGTTCTTCTAGATTGGCAGAAAAAATTAGGATATCGTCCAGATATACAACAACACAGGAGTATAACAGATCACGAAAAATTTCATTGACAAAGTCTTGGAAGACGGCAGGGGCATTGCACAGGCCAAAGGGCATGACCAGATACTCAAAGTGTCCATCTCTGGTGTTAAATGCCGTTTTCCACTCGTCCCCCTCTCTGATGCGGATGAGGTTATAGGCGCCTCTTAAGTCCAATTTAGTAAAGATGTGGGCACCTTGGAGGCGATCAAAGAGTTCAGAGATGAGGGGTAAGGGGTAGCGGTTCTTAACCGTGATTTTATTAAGACCGCGGTAGTCAATGCAAGGACGTAGGGAGCCATCTTTTTTGGACACAAAGAAAAATCCGGCTCCGGCAGGGGAGGAGGATTTACGGATAAAGCCCTTTTTTAGATTCTCCTGGACGTATTCGGACATGGCAAGAGTCTCTGGGGCAGAGAGAGGATAAATTCTGCCCCGGGGTGGGGTAGTACCCGGGAGGAGGTCGATAGGGCAATCATAAGGCCTGTGAGGAGGTAGAGTCTCAGCTTGTTTTTTGCAGAAAACATCCGCGAAGTCCATATAGGCCTTAGGGAGACCGGTTACTGGAGGAACCACAGAGTTACGGCAAGGGTTACTGGGAACCGGTTTTAGACAGTTCTTGGAACAAGAGGACCCCCAACTCTTGATCTCCCCAGTGGACCAATCCAGGGTTGGGGAATGAAGTTGAAGCCAGGGAAGTCCAAGGAGAATCTCCGAGGTGCAATTGGGGAGGACCAAAAGTTCAATCCTCTCATGATGAGATCCGATGCTCATAAGAAGGGGCTCCGTGCGGAAACGTATGGTACAGTCCAATCTTTCATTATTTACACAATTGATGTAGAGGGGTCTGGCGAGACTGGTCACCGGGATGTTGAACCTGTTGACGAGAGAGGCCAAAATAAAATTTCCTGCAGATCCAGAGTCCAAGAAGGCCACTGTAGAGAAGGAGAAGGCAGAGGCAGACATCCGCACAGGCACAGTAAGACGTGGAGAAGCAGAGTAGACATCAAGGACTGTCTCACCTTTGTGCGGAGTCAGCGTACGTCTTTCCAGGCGGGGAGGACGGATAGGACAATCCCTCAGGAAGTGTTCGGTACTAGCACAGTACAGGCAGAGGTTCTCCATACGGCGTCGTGTCCTCTCTTGAGGTGTCAGGCGAGACCGGTCGACCTGCATAGCCTCCACGGCGGGAGGCACAGGAACAGATTGCAGGGGACCAGAGGAGAGAGGAGCCGAGGAGACGAAACGCCTCGTGCGAACAGAGTCCATATCTTGGCGGAGTTCCTGACGCCTTTCAGAAAAACGCATGTCAATGCGAGTGGCTAGGTGAATAAGTTCATGTAGATTAGCAGGAATTTCTCGTGCGGCCAGAACATCTTTAATGTTGCTGGATAGGCCTTTTTTGAAGGTCGCGCAGAGGGCCTCATTATTCCAGGACAATTCTGAAGCAAGTGTACGGAATTGTACGGCATACTCGCCAACGGAAGAATTACCCTGGACCAGGTTCAACAGGGCAGTCTCAGCAGAAGAGGCTCGGGCAGGTTCCTCAAAGACACTTCGGATTTCCGAGAAGAAGGAGTGTACAGAGGCAGTGACGGGGTCATTGCGGTCCCAGAGCGGTGTGGCCCATGACAGGGCTTTTCCGGACAGAAGACTGACTACGAAAGCCACCTTAGACCTTTCAGTGGGAAACAGGTCCGACATCATCTCCAGATGCAGGGAACATTGGGAAAGAAAGCCACGGCAAAACTTAGAGTCCCCATCAAATTTATCCGGCAAGGATAAGCGTATCCCAGGAGCGGCCACTCGCTGCGGAGGAGGTGCAGGAGCTGGCGGAGGAGATGACTGCTGAAGCTGTGGTAGTAACTGTTGTAGCATAACGGTCAGTTGAGACAGCTGTTGGCCTTGTTGCGCTATCTGTTGTGACTGCTGGGCGACCACCGTGGTGAGGTCAGCGACAACTGGCAGAGGAACTTCAGCGGGATCCATGGCCGGATCTACTGTCACGATGCCGGCTGGCAGGTAGTGGATCCTCTGTGCCAGAGAGGGATTGGCGTGGACCGTGCTAGTGGACCGGTTCTAAGCCACTACTGGTTTTCACCAGAGCCCGCCGCAAAGCGGGATGGTCTTGCTGCGGCGGTAGTGACCAGGTCGTATCCACTAGCAACGGCTCACCTCTCTGGCTGCTGAAGATAGGCGCGGTACAAGGGAGAAGGCAGGAGCAAGGTCGGACGTAGCAGAAGGTCGGGGCAGGCAGCAAGGATCGTAGTCAGGGGCAACGGCAGAAGGTCTGGAACACAGGCTAGGAACACACAAGGAACGCTTTCACTGGCACTAAGGCAACAAGATCCGGCAAGGGAGTGCAAGGGAAGTGAGGTAATATAGGGAAGTGCACAGGTGATTACCCTAATTGGAACCACTGCGCCAATCAGCGGCGCAGTGGCCCTTTAAATCGCAGAGACCCGGCGCGCGCGCGCCCTAGGGAGCGGGGCCGCGCGCGCCGGGACAGAACAGACGGGGAGCGAGTCAGGTAGGGGAGCCGGGGTGCGCATCGCGAGCGGGCGCTACCCGCATCGCGAATCGCATCCCGGCTGGCAGCGGGATCGCAGCGCCCCGGGTCAGAGGACGTGACCGGAGCGCTGCAGCGGAGAGAGAGAAGCGAGCGCTCCGGGGAGGAGCGGGGACCCGGAGCGCTCGGCGTAACACAGGGGGCTGGCTTTACACACAACAGATGAAGCAGCCAAACCCCCTTTTAGCACCGGACTTGTGATGTATTGTCTCGGGCCACACAGCAAGCTGGGAAAGGTCCAAGACAACACTTATTATGTAGGTTGCAGAAAATGAACTTCTGGGGAAAAGAAAGACATAGAAGTTTGATAGCAGCCACCAAACACAGGTTACTGAAGTATATTAGTAATTAGATTAACTCACATTCAAAGAACCAAAAATCTTGTAATACCCCTTTAACGGTATAGTTTTCCCATCATGAAACTATGGAGGCTCCAAGTACTGAGTCCTCCTGTGATCTGCTTTATGCTATATTGACACTACAAATCAGACTTAAAATAGAGGGCAGGAAAGTCATATGTTCTATACGTGATCACCTGTATTGTATAAATCCTATTCCTAGAATAACCGTGATGTTTGCTTCTTGTGCAACTATTAACTCATTTATAGTCCGGATCTACAGACAGCAGCATAATATCCGACATGATTCCCTTCCCCACGTTGACAGGGTGCAGATCTTGTTTTAGTGTTCCTCAGAAGGACACGGCTAATATTAGCTGTGCCTTTAAATACCCAGCAAACGGGAAAACTAAGTACAGGATGTAAGGGACACTTCTGAGTGAGTCGGTCCTCCTAGTGAACTGGGGTTTTGAACCTAGAGATTTTGGCCACGTGCTGTGGTCGGCTTATTGCTACTCGAGGATTGGTAAAGTAAGTAAAGGCTCCAGGTTTAAAGGAGATATGTGATGGGAAAAAAACTTATTAGGGGATATATAGGGGATAAGTGTCTGATCTTGGAGGGTCCTGTATGGGGCCTCGGCTCTGTAATGACGTGTCATAACTAGCACGTTAGCCGGTCGAAAAACGCCCCCTCCATTCATCTCTTTAGGAGAGGCGGAGAGACACATATGCTGTGTCCCATAGAGATGAATGGAGGTGGCGTGTACGCGCATTAGAGAAGCAGAGTTAGGGCTGAGCCAGGGCCCCGCACGGAAGATAGGGGATAAGTGTCTGATCGCAGGGGTTCCGTTTTTTTCTGCAGCATATCTCCTTTTTCCCACAGGTTTCCAACCTGTGTCTGCAACTCTCAGCATGCCCTATGACCCATTAGATGTCCAAGGTGGGACAGGCTTTTCTGGAAGCAGTTCACCTTACCCCCTCACCAAATCCTTGGACCTGTCAATCATCTAGCAAAAAGTTTTAGTTATTTGTCCTTTGCCATTTTTTTCTCCTACATCACCATCTTAGCAGCATGGCCTAAATTCAGTCCTATATGATAGAGAAATCTCAGCACATGCTTTTTCATATACAATGCCTTTAAAGGGGTACTCTGCCGGAAAACATATTTTTTGGACAGGGGATAAGATGTCTAATCGCAGGGAGTCCCGCCGCTGGGGACCTCCGCGATCTCTGCTGCGGCACCCCCGTTATTCCGTGCACGGAGCGAACTCCGCTACGTGCCGGATGACTGGCGACTACAGCCACCACGCCCCCGCCATTCATGTCTATGGTAGGGGGCATGATGGCTACGTACTAGCCATCACGCTCCCTCCGATAGACATGAATGGAGAGGGGAGTGGCGAGACGTCACGAACTTGGAAGCTCCAAGTTTCCGCGTTTAGGACACCGCCACTGCCAGCCCGGAGATTGTGGGGGGTCCCCAGCGGCGGAACTCCCGTGATCAGACACCTTATCCCCTATCCTTTTCCGGCAGAGTACCCCTTTAAAACGTATTCATACATTTTGCGTCTTGCCTATGTAACCTGCTGTATTATGATAATATCCTAAAAGCATTGCAAAGAGAGAAAAAAAATTGTGCCGGGATTTCAGTTCCATATTGGATTTACTTAGCACAATAACCATTTGCCGCCCTACACTAAAATAATAAATTCAGCCCTGACCTCCAGGTTACATTGCACAACATTATCAGTTATGACTTTTGCCATATAAGTGCACACATTGGTACTTTTTATGCATTCTATGGTTGCAGATTGAACCCACGTGGAGAGCATTTTCGCAGTCATATCTCAGTCATCATTTTTTGTGGGGGTTTAGATTTTAGCTGGCATATTTCAGAAGCATTTATAGCTGCAATGGCTTTTTATTTTTTTCTTGGGGCTGATGTGTATCAGAAAGCAAAGAACAGCAACATTTCATTTAGCTCGGTGGGAAGTGTCCGTGCGCGGGGCTCTCTCCGCAGGTTTCCGATGTTGCAAGTTAATGAGTGGGGATATCTATGCCGTCCACCTTGGTGAGATATCACAGTACAGTGGGAAGGGACAAGGAAATTATACTCTTCTAAAAATAGTACACCATAATAACTTTTCTATAGGTTGTGGGTATTATGGTGCTTGAAACCCCCTAACCTGAAGCTACTGTAAAATTTTATATGGAGCCTTCAAAATACAGTAGTCTTATATGTCTATGGTCGCATAGGGCTGAAAGGCCTTTGGGGGCACCAGGGCTGGATATAACTGCTACCTCTACACCCCTGACAACTTACCCCTACTTTTTCACATACTGCCATCCTGTGCTTTATTCTTCTTGTTTAAAGAATAATAATTTAATAGACACTCAAACATCAAAAAAGCAATAACGGCGCTACCAGTTCTGACCACAATGAGCAACACTGCTCAGGGACAAACTGCTGACTGACCTGGTTCTACATGGGGTGCAGTGATATAGATCCAGGCAGGTTTATACACAGTAAAAGAAAAAAGAGCACTCACCAATCCAGGGAACGCAAGAAGCTTTTATCTGGAATGTACATAGCATACAACGTTCATGCAGGTAAGATTCCAAAAAGCAGCGGGTCAGGATAGCGGGCGAGTGGAACACAGGTGTAGGGACGTGTGCAAAGGGCAACGAATCATTTCATCCAATCAAATGATCCACCTGGCTTCCTGTTGTAGCAAATGAGTGTCGCGATCTATCCCAGCCTTAGGATATACTCCTACTAGACCCATACATTTTAATTCAGTAGGGCTACTGCTATGACTTGACTGGAGGGATTTTAGAGACGTACTCCGGGTATGGCCAAATAACCTGTAAACCACCCCCACAAACTCCATAACCTGCCCTCCCTCCAAACACCCCCTTTCCCATAAAATACACAATACACCCCCTTTCCCATAAAATAACAATCTAAACAATATAAACAGTATCAACATACTTACATAACATGACCAAAATGACAGAATGGGTCCCTGGAGGTCTCAACTGTATTCCGAAATTTCACCAAACCAAAGGCACTAAATGTTCCTTTCACCCTTGGCCGCAACTCCCTGACCCAATGACACCCACACCGCTCAGTGCCTGTTTCCAACCAAAACTCCTGGGGCCCCTACACACCACCGGGAGGCCCAGTCCAGCTGTACCATAACAACTGGCCAACTCTCCACCATTTCCATACTCTTAACAATATTTTTAAAACCTTACACACCTCCAAGGACTCATAGACCTGCCTCCTTCAACCTAACCAAAAACCGCACACCTAACTTTCCCGTCGCTGGCTGGCTCCTCCCCCTTCCAGCCCTTACATACCCCCGTTACTCCTCCCCCCGGCTACTGCGCCCCCCAATAGCAAACCCCACTAGAAAAACTGCCCATTTAACCCCCAAATGTCTGTGAAACCTTTTAACCCTTTAAGTACACTAAAACCCCCGTCAAACCGCTACTCCACTAGGGTGTTACCCTTCTCTCCATACGCTCCCATTCCTTTATATGGGAAATGAAACGAGTTGCTCCTTTCTCTGTCCTAAGGGAATAAAAATGTTCTCGTATTCGGTGGAATAGAGGTCTTTTTGTTTTTCCCACATAGAACCTTCCGCATGGACAGCAGATGCAGTAGACTATGTGGGTGCTTCTACATGTAATTAATTGGTTCACTTGGACCTCATATCCCCCAACTCAGAAATTGCACTGAAATTTTATTTAGTTTTTCATGTTTTCTTGCACAAATGGTCAATCTATGCACTTGTATATAAACCCTGGGAACATCCCCCTCAGAGAGGCCGGATAAAGAGTCACTAATGACGTGAAACGATTCGTTGCCCATTCCACACGCCCCTACACCTGTGTTCCTCGCCCGCTATACTGATCCGCTGCTGGTTGGAATCTTACCTGCATGAACGTTGTATGCTATGTACATTCCAGATTAAAGCTTCTTCCGTTCCTTGGATTGGTGAGCGCGGTTCTTTCTTCTACTGAGTATATATAATATGCTGCTGTGGTGTCCTAGCACCAATAGCTGTCCTGTGGCTTTGTCTCGGGCAGCTTGGCAGCACAAGGTGTTGGGCCCACTAGAGTTCTATAGTTAGAATTAATTATGTGCGTGTTATAATGCCAGATGGTATATTTTTCTAAATTAATTTTGTTATTATTATATGCATATATGTTTTTCTATGTGACTGTGCCTTTAATTGAGAGCAGTAAACCTCATGTGACCCTGCCTGCCAATTACATTCCACATTCCACTATTACATTGCCAGCCTTGATTACTACCCCCATTACATTGCCAGCCTTGGTCACTACCCCCATTACATTGCCAGCCTTGGTCACTACCTCCATTACATTGCCAGCCTTCATCACTACTCCCATTACATTGCCAGCCTTGGTCACTACCCCCATTACATTGCCAGCCTTGGTCACTACCCCCATTACATTGCCAGCCTTAGTCACTACCCCCATTACATTGCCAGCCTTGGTCACTACCCCCATTACATTGCCAGCCTTAGTCACTACCCCCATTACATTGCCAACCTTGGTCACTACCCCCATTACATTGCCAGCCTTAGTCACTACCCCCATTACATTGCCAACCTTGATCACTACCCCCATTACATTGTCAGCCTTGATCACTACCCCCATTACAATGCCAGCCTTAGTCAGTACCCCTTTCACATTGACAGCTTTAGTCAGTGCCCCTCATAACATTGGCAGTCTTATTTAATGCCCATGTAACATGGCCATCCTTAAGAAATTTTACTCAAATATTGCTTCCTCATCCAATGACAAAAAATGTAATCAGTTTTCTCAGTGTTTGCTCTGTGACGTCCATGATGCAGGTTCATTTTTCTGTGTCTTCAATGGTATTTCCTCTCCCACCTTTATTATTATTCTTGATTGGTTTCCAGTAAATAATATTTCCAGTCAATGCTCCTGTTTTGCTGGGGGCTGAAATTACTGTGATAATCTATTTCCTGATAACAATGCAGTGCAATGCCAGATACGTAATATAAACTGGAGATACCATCAGGAAAACGCTCATTTTTTGCCTAGTACATTGAGATTGTGATGCACTTCAGCGTTATTCAAGCAAAGACCCATGAGACAAGATGCATTGTGGGACTAGAAATAATGCATTTAATCTTTGCTTCTAATTTTTAATTTCCATGCTAATTACTAGATTTTTATTCCAGAATCTGTGGTATGAAGAGCACAACGCCCTTCCCAACCTGCTGTGTCAAAGGACATATTAAAAGGGAAATCTCCATGAAAGTGACTAAACTGTCCAGCTTTTATCACAGGTCTGACATTGTCTACTGACTGATTTCTTAATATATAGAATATACAGAATATACAGTATTTTTATAGTGGTTGTAAAAAAAACAAAAAAAAAAAAACATAAATGATACAAAATCCCCCTAAGAATTTGTCATCCTACAGTGGTAGATACCAGGTTCACGCAAGTGCTCTGCAAAATGGACAATGGTTAAAGTTACATCCAGTGTCTCACAGGTGACGTCTTTTCTAAGTTAATCACAGGTGAAGTCTTCTCTAAGTGAATCACAGGTAACATCTTCTCTAAATGAATCATAGGTGACATCTTCGCTAAGTGAATCACAGGTGACATCTTCTCTAAGTGAATCACAGGTGACGTCTTCGCTAAGTGAATCACAGGTGACATCTTCTCTAAGTGAATCACAGGTGACGTCTTCTCTAAATGAATCACAGGTGACATCTTCTCAAAGTGAATCACAGGTGACGTCTTCTCTAAGTGAATCACAGGTGATGTCTTCTCTAAGTAAATCACAGGTGACATTTTCTCTAAGTGAATCACAGGTGATGTCTTCTCTAAGTAAATCACAGGTGTTGTCTTCTTTAAGTGAATCACAGGTGATGTCTTCTCTAAGTTAATCACAGGTGATGTCTTCTCTAAGTTAATCACAGGTGACATCTTCGCTAAGTTAATCACAGGTGACATCTTCTCTAAGTGAATCACAGGTGACATCTTCTCAAAGTGAATCACAGGTGACGTCTTCTCTAAGTGAATCACAGGTGACGTCTTCTCTAAGTGAATCACAGGTGACATCTTCTCTAAATGAATCACAGGTGACATCTTCTCTAAGTGAATCACAGGTGACGTCTTCTCTAAGTGAATCACAGGTGACGTCTTCTCTAAGTAAATCACAGGTGACATTTTCTCTAAGTGAATCACAAGTGATGTCTTCTCTAAGTAAATCATAGGTGTTGTCTTCTTTAAGTGAATCACAGGTGACGTCTTCTCTAAGTTAATCAAAGGTGATGTCTTCTCTAAGTTAATCACAGGTGACGTCTTCTATAAGTGAATCACAGGTGACGTCTTCTTTAAGTGAATCACAGGTGAAGTCTTCTCTAAGTGAATCACTGGTGACATCTTCTCTAAATGAATCACAAGTGACATCTTCTCTAAGTGAATCACAGGTGACGTCTTCTATAAGTGAATCACAAGTGACATCTTCTCTAAGTGAATCACAGATGACGTCTTCTATAAGTGAATCACAGGTGACATCTTCTCTAAGTGAATCACAGGTGACGTCTTCTATAAGTGAATCACAGGTGACGTCTTCTATAAGTGAATCACAGGGGGTGTCTTCTCTGATGTCTGTTCACTTTTCTTTTTCTTTCACTATTCGGCCCAGCCCTGCATGAAGACTTCTCCCGGCTAAGACTTGTCTCCATAGACCCTGCCAGGCTACATTTATTTTCTATGGAAGCTGCCAGAGATAGTTGAGTGCAGCATTCAGCTTTCTCTGCAGCTCCCTCAGAGAGTGAATAAAATGGAGGGCATGCAAATGTGACCCACCGCTCCATTTAAACAGTATAGTAGACAATTGTCAGCAAGTAAACAAGTGTCACAACTTTGATGGCGGTGGTGCACGTGGTGGCATCAAAGCCAGTAATAACAATAGTTAGAAGATCCCAGCACTCACCAAGTTGGGTGCAATAACTGAAGTGTTTATTTACATCTGGTAATAGTATTGGTACAGGCAGATCGCATTTTGGTGCGGAAGGCCTTCCTCAGTTGAGAAAGGTCTGCTGCGCCAAAACATGTTCTGTCTGTACCACTACTATAACCAGATGTGAATAAACACTTCAGGTATTGCATCCAACTTGGCTAGTGCAACAGATTTTGGGTCTTGCTGTCACAAAGCAAGACTTGTAACTTGCATCCTAACCATCCATCACTAGTGGAAAAAGATTAGCCTTGATTCAAAATAGTATGTGTTTTATAGTCCGTTTCATTTTATTATCTCATAATGTATCCTTAGAGTTAACTTAGCATGCAGTCATTTCCTGACATGTGCTTGGGTTGACAAATGTCGTATGTCTAAGTCTATTACACAAGCTGTAGTACACAGATAATATCTTCTATGTATTATGGCTAGTTAATGGAAACAGATTAAAATCTAAAATGACATAACTGGAAAACTATGGAGAGATTTAACAAAACCTGTCTAGAGGAAAAGATGTTGAGTTGCCCATAGCAACCAATCAGATCGCTTCTTTTATTTCTCACAGGCCTTTTCAAAAATGAAAGAAGTGATCTGATTGGTTGCTATGGGCAACTTTTCCTCTCAACAGGTTTTGATAAATCTCCCCCATATGTTTTTCATCAGTAGAACTTGTGCTAGACCTTAACTAAAAAGAAGGTTTCCCTCTACCGGCCAATGTGGTCTTAGAATAAGTCTGCAGTAGCTTACCCTGCAAATATGTGCCAAGTGGCTAGCCGTCCAATTCTCCCTTACTCTTTATGTTCCCACTGTAGCTGGTCTTTGATACTAGTCCCGGATTGTGCCTTGCTATAACATGTGAGGCGGTGCTCCACGTCTGGTTAAGAGTTTTACGGTTAGGTTGTTCTCAGATTGAACTGCTCCGGACAAGTGGAACTGTGTGACCTTTTGATCCTGTATAATTGTATTTTCTACCATGATTATTTTGTCGTACGAATATCCACTATGTGGAGATGTTGTATTTGCCTATTTTCAAACTTCAATAAAATAAGTTTAAAAAAAAAAATATGTGCTAAGTTATTTAGTAGTAAAGTAACTTAGGTTGGGCATTCACAAAATATTGTTATTGTAGGCTGTGCCCGGAGTAAATGTGCAGGGCCTTTAAGAATGTATGATGTACGGCTGTGTTGTGCTATTTTTCCCTAAGAGAAGAAGAATTTGAGCAGAGTCCTTCTTGTTTGATAACTGGTTCCTGTCTAATATGATTTATTGTAATGTGTTGTTCACTTTATACATTTAGGTTGCAGTTAAACATGTAAGTAGGCAATGGGGAATTTCTTCCGCTGTACACCATGCTGTAGGTTTGTAGGCAAAGAGACAGGTTGGGAAGCCCTGTGGACTGGACTATAGCCAGGAGCATCGGGGCCCTGGTGCCTAAGGGGGCCCCAAAACACATCTGATCCATAAGAGACCGGTATTTTAATTGGCATATGGGGCCTTGTTGCAGATTTTGCATTGGGGCCCAGAAGCTACAAGCTATGCCTCTGCAAGGGGTGGTGTGTTAGCAACACTATTTATTTTGGGAGAAGTGTTTTGAGAGCTGCTACAGTGTCCATGAAGAATGTCAAGGACTGTGAGGGCTTTATGCTGGGCGTACAACCGCTAAAAGGGCACCGGGTGTATTCCAGGGTAGGGGTAACACTAAGTAAGTTAAGAGAATAGAGTGGATCAAGACTGTTGGAGAACAAAAATGTGGAAAAGTGAGCAAGTAAAAGAGTAGAAGGGTACTATGAATCTTAAAGGGGTACTTTCCTTTGAAATATTATCCCCTATCCTAAGGATAGGGGATAAGATGTCTGATCGCAGGGTGTACCATGATTTCTGTGCAGCACCCAGCACCACGCCCCCATGATGCCCCCTCATGACATCACACCACACCACGCCCCCATGCATCAGTTAGAGCCGGGCCCCATTATAGAGATCGTGGGGTGTCCCAGTGCTTGGAACCCCCATGAACAGACACTTATCCATCACCCTGTGGATAGGGGACACATTTTCAAGTGCTAGATGGCCTTTGATATAGACAACTGATTTCCAACCTGTAGGTTTTGAGCTGTTGCAAACGAACTACGAGTCAATGGCTCTTTTTGGGAATTGAGCCAAATGATATTGCTGGTTAATAGTGCATTGGAGAGATATTGCAGGAGACTGACTTGGAGTTTTCAACTGCAACATCTGTGTTTTTGCTGACTGCTGCTTGAGAACAGGTAAGGAATTTGTTCAGGTGTTTGCTATTGTGTGTTTGCTAATGAACATAGCTCATTAAGGTGTTACATTTGTTGTTGGGGAGGAGCTTGTGAGAGAGTGTGTGTATATATGGCCTAATTCATATTCAGTTCTGCTATTTCTAAGTGCATTATTGGACAGATTAGATGGGCCAAATGGTTCTTATCTATGTTTCTATGTTTCTAAATGGGGGCTAGGACAGGGAGAGTGAGCCCTAAGCTGTCCCTAATAACACTCTCTCTGCCTACTTGCCCATCCGCCCTAAACAGCGGATTGACAACCATGGTGCCGGTCCCTTTGTGAGCTAAAGTGCAGTGGGAGTAAAAACAAATAATAATATACATAGTTGGTCACAGGCCAGAAAACTACCAAGCAACCAGATATACCAGACAGAATATAAACTCACAAACAGGGCTGAATATAGTGTACTAACAAACAGTTCAGAAACCGGAATCCAGATAAAGGGCAGATATGAATAAATGAACTAGACAAGGTATAGAATGAGTAAACTGCAGAAACCAGGAAATGCTGGGGATGAACAGAAGAACTGAATGTTAAACTCTAAACTGATCAGGAACATAGAACACTGTTCACACTGGACTAAGATAACTAATATAAACAGATTAAGTTCAGAGGATACAGATCAGTGAATAAGCACAGAGGACACTATAGACCAATGGTAAAGCAGAGAAGAAACACAACATCAGTGATCATGTACTCTATGATCAGTGCATGTACTATAAACTCTAACGATCAGCAATCATGAACTATAAAAACCGGATACAAGAAAACCAAACTGAACAATGTGGAGGAACACAAGTCAGGATACTAGACAGGATAATTTTAAAAATACAAGACAGGATATATTCAAAACCAAAATCCACAACGTGGAGGGACACAGGTCAGCATTCTCACAGTGTGAACACAGACTAAGAAACAAGGCACAAGAAGAAGGGACATACAATAATCCTAAAAACAGACAATTGTACTTAAGACTAAAATCAACAATACACAAGACTATTCACCATGGTTAAAAATATCACAATATAAATACAAGGTGCGTGATTAAGCACACATGAACAGAGTAGCACTTAAGCTAAGGTGCATAATAAAACATAGTTAGAGTAGCTCAATCACCAGCCTAGAACACAAGCTGAGCTGGGGTTATGTCAGCCATCACGCCTTGCCCCCCCCCTGGGGCCGGTGTGATTTGTCCAGGACGCAAGGAATTTTATTACACCGACAATTGTAGGCTAGGAGCAGATGTGCACGCCTGCTCAGGGCACATCTGCTCTCAACAGCTTCTGCAGCTGCCCCATCTTATGGGACTTGGAGGCCAGTGCAATGTCAAGCACGTCATGCCATGCCCCATCCCAGAAGCCACCGCTCTGGCCTGAGACCTGGGACTATAACCCCATTAGCCCCCCCCCTCCAGCAGAGCCCTTGTACATAAGGAACGTTTATACTACGGAATGTCTCCACGGAGATAATACAGGCGTTGCAATGTTAGGGTACATTCATCTTGAATTTTTTTTTTACCGTGGGCCCTTTATCTATACTTCCCACATTGCAAAAAAGCAGTGCAATCTCCATAAGACAGTATCATATTAGAGAACAGAAGTGGTTTTTTGAAAATTGCTTGCAAATGTTGTAACCCATTATGTGATTCACTTCCATTTTTATACACGATTAAAGAAAAATTGCTCTGTTGCCAATAGAGGGAATGTTACAGCTACAATGCGTCCTGCCACACAAATTGCAAAAAAGCAAACAAAGCTTTAGTGGCAGTTTGGCTGAATATGCCGGGGCACGGTGCCATGTTTGTAGGCATCACTTAATTAGTTAATGATTGGAAAAACTATCTATAAACTAGAAACATATGTATCAGTAATTGTCACTAAAGTATTTGAGAACTTGGTTTGGGCCCAAGTTAATAGGGATTGACTGAGATGACGAAAAAAGCATCTGATTATTTTTACAGAAACAGCGCCAATCTTGTACATGGGCTTTGGTTGGTATTGCAGCTCATCTCCATTCAAGTGAATATCTATGTGATCTAGGAGAGAGAAGAGACAGGCATGTCTGCACTCTACTCTGGCCAGAGCTTGGAAACACCCTAAAGCTATGTTCACACTACGAAATGTCCGGACATTCCCAGAGACTGAACCGGTTCATTCTTTCTGCAGACACGCAATTTGGAATTTCAATGCCAGAAACATCTGTCGCGGAAATTCCGCCGTGTGCACAGCGCAGCAAAATCCTGTTGAATTCAACAAGACTCTGCTGCAGCGGAATCTCCGTGCAAAATTCCAATGTGGAATTCTGCACGGAAATTCCGACGTGTGATCATAGCCTAACACTTCTCAGTCTAAAGCCAGACTAAACAGGTTGGTTCCAGCCCTCTGAGGAGAGAGATTTGGACTTAATAGACTCCTCCCTCGGACTTTCTAGTAGTTTCTGGTTTCTGCACACAAGTGGTGAATCGTGTGACTAACGGTCCGTGCTTTCATACACATACATAGCTCACCATTGATAGCAGTAAAGAGGGAAATGTTAACCCTTACACATCCGTAACACCTCAGTGTATGCAGTAGTGAAAACATAATGCAGGAAATAACTAAGGCTACGTTCACATTAGCATTGTGCTCTGTCCGTTAAGAGTCTGCTAGCCTTTATTTTTTTTTGGAGCCGAATGGACCCTGAATGGGTCACAGCTCAACAGACACCAGACAATGGAAGATCCCGATTGACTTTGAATGGAGTCCATCGGGTTTGCTTTGTGTGTCCGTTGTTTTGCAGGAGTTGTGCAGTAGTTCACGTCCCATAGTTCCTCTCAAGTCTAGTAGTTTAAATGGACTGAGCAAGCGGAGCTCAACGTTAGTGTGAACTAGGCCTAATACATATTTAATTCACGGTGCTTATACTTAGATAAATTAAAGGGGTACTCTGCCCCTAGACATCTTATCCGCTATCCAAAGGAAAGAAGGGAACAAGATGTCTGATCGCGGGGGGCCCGCTGCTGGGGACCACCCCCCACCCCCACCCCCACCCCACGATCTTGGTTGTGGCACCCCAGACATCTGGTGCACGGAGCGAACTCCGGATGACTGGCGAAGTTGGGCGGAGGCTAGTGACGTCACGGTCACGCCCCACTTGTGACGTCACGGCCATGCCCCCTCAATGCAAGTCTATGGGAGGGGGTGCGACGACCGCCACGCCCCCTACCATAGATTTGCATTGAGGGGGCGTGGCCATGATCTCACGATCCTCCGGCACTGCACCCGACGCTCTAAACGAATGCCGGGTGCAGGAGGGGGATCGCGGGGGTCCCCAGTGCCAGGACCCCCACAATCAGACATCTTATCCCCTATCCTTTGGATAGGGGATAAGATGTCTAGGGGCGGAGTACCCCTTTAACTCCTCATCCACCCGACAACTTTCTACTTAAACAGCTGGAAAACGGTGCCGGGAGGCTGCAGCTATATGGTATAAATCTTCTCTACTGTATCACACCCTTCTTAGTCTGCATTTAGTGGTCTTTGCACCTAGTATTTTCACTTCTTGTACATTGCTGTGATTCTGGTATCGAAGCAGCTGGAACGTTCAGGAAACCCTGTGAGTAGGATTGCCGGGGATTGCCATGACACAATTCCTTCCACCCTCATTAAAGAGCAATTATTACAAAAATTTCCGACCTTCCTTTTTTTGGCCATGTGGGCCGGGAATGGCCAGAACAAAGAGTTCACAGAAGGGCAGGGTGAGCAATGATGTACGCACTACAAAATAACAGCGTGTGGAACAGGTCTTCATTCACCTCCGGTGAACCCGCATGTACTGTATACATCATTGCCTTACAAATACAACAAATCCTTATACATTACACTTTTATAGTCTGAATAACTTCCTTATGAGGAGAGGGATCCAGTAACATCACAGGGACATTTATGGCAGCCTGTCATGTGTTTAAAGGGGTATTCCAGGATTTTTATTTTTTTATTTGACTATGCTACAGGGGCTGTAAAGTTAGTG
This sequence comes from Hyla sarda, assembly GCF_029499605.1. Lineage (NCBI taxonomy): Eukaryota > Metazoa > Chordata > Amphibia > Anura > Hylidae > Hyla > Hyla sarda. The sequence continues at coordinate 27,536,989 of NC_079197.1, forward strand.
TAGTTCATAATATAGTGTCTGTACCTGTGTTTCATGGTGATCTCTAAATTCTATGATTTTTGGCCCAATGTTTATTTTTAACAGCATACACAATGAGTGTCGTCTCAGCTTTTCCCAGGTTGCAGAGCGGCCCGAGACATTACATCACTAGTCAGGTGTTCAGAGGGAGGCTCGGTGGAAGAGAGATCATTCTGCAGTGAATTGTAGTTTTGCAACAGCTGGAGGCACCCTGGTTTGAAAACACTGGTCTATTGCATTGAAAGGAGCACAGTTGTGTTTCAATGGGTGGGGTGAAAAATGACCTCACACTTACAAACAAGGAATTATGGGACATGTAGTTAGAGGGAGGGAACTCCAACAGGAAATAGCCAGTTCATAAAAAGATAGCCTTAGCATTATGGCTGACTCAGAACACAGCTGTTTAGCTTCAAGACAAGCGCAGATCTTTCCTAAGCATGTCCATTACTGTCTGGCAGGTAGGTACTAAAATCACCTTAAGGTGGATAACTCCTTTAAAGAGTCCCTGGCACAGGTTGACATAAATCAGCATCCATAGAATGGAATATAACAGGGCAGAGACATATGAACTAGACATGTGCAATATATTTCGTAACTAATTGATTTTCCGTTCATTTTTGTAGTTTCCGAATGTACAAGAAAAACAAAATCACATATTCGAACAAAACAGAGAAACTGAATAGACAATATGAAAAGGAAGAACAAAATGATGAAAATCCAAATGATGCTGAAGACTTAAATGACGAAAACTGTATAATAAAGAATACATGAGAATATTTTCGTTACATTTCTGCTGAGCATGGGTGGCGTTATTGTCATGTATACCATAGTGCCTAGAAGCAACTGTGATCCCTAAAGTAAACTCCAGCGAACGTTGCACTGAATGTTTGACTGTTTATGTTGTTCCGCATGTTCCTGAGTAAAATTGAGTAACCCTGCATCTGTGGTTGCTATTGCCTCAGAGCTTTGCCCAGGAAGCTACCATCCTTGGAGTGTGGAGGTAAACGCTACCCTGGCGTCACAAACTCTACTTTAGTCACAACACCCTACCAGTACCATTTACACACCATTATTTCAAGTAGCCTACCACACAGTAAAGAACCCTTGTCTGTGCTGGTGTAGAAACAAGTTTTTCTTTAGGTGTAGATCAGTGATCTCCCAACTGTGGACATCCAGATGTTGCAAAACTACAACTCTCAGCGTGTCTGGACAGCCATAGGATGAGTTGGTTTCCATAGACATATATATTTTTCTATTCATTCAGTAATTCTAGTGACTTCTGACTGGACACATGACATGTTCTTTTATATCAGTGATCTCATCTTCCTTTCATGAGAAGCAGTGTCAGCTCATCCTGATACGTGAAGCTCTCCATGCTCCTTTTTCCTTTGGGAGGAATTCCTGTTTTAAGAATTACATTTTCCAATTTTATTTTTCTTCTCCAGTCTCAGGATTTCCTTATAAAGAGCTCAGTTTGCATCTGTATTGTGCACTTGGCTGACACCTAGGAGCAGGCCCTAAAAATACAGCAAAATAAAAGAGCGTAGTATGGAGATCTGTAATGCCACATCCCCACTTTATACAAGAAAGTGAGTGAAAGATAGATGGATAGTTAGGAGATAGTTAGATAGATAGATAGATAGATAGATAGGAGATAGATAAACAGACAAAAATATACAGTATGCAGTATAACATGCTGGATATACTGCCATATTATGATGGCAATTTGTTAATACTGAGTTGGTATGTACTGACAAACCAATTACGCTATTGTGCTATGTGTGTTATCCAACCACTTTCCCTACATACTTGAAAGATCCGCCCTAAACAGCAGCCTGCAACTGGGTGACGGTCCCTACGCTGGTCTAAGTGCAGGGACATCAAGAAGTGCCATACAGTCCAGGTCAATAACACACAGGTAGAAACTGTACCAAATCAGAATGCAAAAAAGTAAATAGGAACAAGCCAGATGGTCTGAGCCAAGAGGGCAACACAGTACAAAAGCAAAACAGAGTCAAGACAGGCAAGAGTCAAACATAGAGAGCAGAAAAGTCAGTAGGCAAAAGGATATTGAAGTCACAGGCAGAGGTCAGGATACACAGGGCAGATGACAGCAGGAATGAGGTACAAGAACACTAGTATGGGGTATGAACCAATATCATGGGCAACTCATCCAGTAAGTCTCCCATTTAAATCTCCTGCTGCTTATTCGGCTGGCGCCAGCCACATCACACAGTAATGAAAGGCTGATCCTTGGAGGAATTGGGGGCAACACTAGAGTTGAATAAAATTTGCGGTTCATCTGTTTTTGTGGACAAATGTTTTTCATGAGGTTTTAGGGGGGCTTTGTCCTTGTCTTTCTTGCATATCTACATGTATTTGTTTTAAATAAAATGTATAAGCAATACTGGTTTTATCGATTTGTTTAATATTTAAAGGGATATTACGGGCAAAAACATCTTATTCCCTATCCAAAGGATAGGGGATAAGATATCTGATCACGGGGAAGCCCGCCGCTGGGACCCCCCGCGATCTCCTTGCAGCACCCATATTCTATGCGGGGCTGCGTCTACAGTTTTGGAAACCTCCGGGTTTCCGGGACCAGAGATGTGACATAACACCATGCACCCTCCATTCATGTCCATGGGAGGGGGTGTGGCTGCCGTTATGCCACAAGGGGCACATGGTCTCCAGTCCCGGAAACCCATAGAATGCGTGTGCTGAAGGGAAATCAGGGTGGGTCCTTTGGATAGGGGATAAGATGTTTTTCCCGGAATACCCCTTTAAAGGAAAAATATGGTAAAAATTAAGTTATCCCCTATCCACAGGAAAGGGAATAAGTAGCTTTTCGAGGGGGTCCAACCTCTGGGGCCATCCGTAATCTCCGGGACAGGACCCAGCGCTCCATTCATTTCTATGGGAAAGTGGAAAAGACCCAAGTACAGCACTCAGACATCATCAGCACTCCTCCTCATTGAGAGAGCCAGCAGTTGGACCCAAGACTCCCCCCTACTGCGATAGACCACATCCTTTGTGCATGTTTTTAGTTTAACACGTTTACACTTTTTCTTGCACTTTGAGGGCACATTCCTAGGCTCTTAGAAAAAAAAACAAAGAATATAAATCTACCAGCTATAAACCCAGAACTTCAGGGAATAGAGGTGTAGCTATATGGGGACAGACATGGCAGTTGCACCCAGGTCCTAGTACCCAAAGGGGCCCAAAGACCTCTTACACCTACTACACAACAAGACCTCCACAATTATAAATAGGACATGGTAATAAGTAGTGTTAAGCGCATAGGCGTGCGCACGGTGTGTGACGGGTGTGCCTGGGCACACCCTAATCAAGCCCAGGGGCCCCCCATGTGCCCCCCCCAACTGAAATTGGTGCCGGACTGTCCATCACTCATTTGCCCGAGGACAGTGCCGAGCGCAAGCCCGGCCGGCTGGTCCAGAACTTATTTAACTATAAGCGTGTCTTACAGACGCGCCTATTGTTAAATGTTGCGCTCGGCTGATTGACAGAGCGAAGAGCCATTGGCTCCCCGCACTGTCAATCACTCTTGTGGCTGCCGGCGATTTGCAGGCAGCCAACAAGAGGCCCCGGACAGCCTTCCTCTGCGCTCTGTGCTCTGGCGCATGAGTGACGTCATAATGCGTCGGAGCTCAGACCGGAGGGGAAGAGAAGGAGAGGACACGCCACGCTAAAGCCAGTTACGTATGTTTTGATTTTTTTTTTTACTCGACTTTCTAGAGGGGATTACTTTTATTACTTATGGGGGGGGGGGTACTGTTACTTCCTAAAGGGGGCTTCTAAGCTACTATTCCTACCTAAAGGGGGCTTCTAAGCTACTATTCCAACCTAAAGGGGGGATACTGAGCTACTATTTCTACTTAAAGGGGCTACTATTTCTACTTAAAGGGGGCTACTATGCCTACCTAAATGGGCTACTATGCCTACCTAATTGGGCTACTATGCCTACCTAAATGGGCTACTATGCCTACCTAAATGGGGCTACTATGAATACCTAAAGAGGGCTACTATAAATACTTAAAGGAGGCTACTATGAATACTTCAAGGAGGCTACTACTACTACCACCTACTGGGCTACTATTCCTACCTAAAGGGGGCTACGAGGTTACTATTCCTACCTAAAGGGGGTTACATTTCTACCTGAAGGGGTTACTTTTCCTACCTAAAGGGGGTTACTATTAATACTAACTAAAAGGGGGCTACTATTGCTACCTAAAAGGGGGCTACTATTCCTATGTAAAGGGGGCTACTATCTACAGAGAGACCTACCTACAGGAAGTAACCCCCTACCTATAAGGGGATGTTACTGCCTAGAGGGGCAGCTATCTTCAGATGGCACCTACCTACTCGGGGAACTAAATGTGGGGAACCTACCTACTTTTCCGCAACCCACTTATCTACCCACTGTACTGTGTGCAACACTAAGGAGGTTATTATTACTGTTTGGGGTGCTATAGGTGCTGTAAAAGAGCCTAAAATATTTGTCTGGCAGGTTCTGTGGAGCAAAGTTGCGTCTGGAAAGAATCGTCATGATGGTCTGGGCCAGATGAAGAAGACGATTAGAGAAGACGTCACCTACGAGTTGCCTGATGTAACTGTATGTAGTCACTTAAATGGTCTGCAGAGCCTGTGTAGAGTTGATATCTGTCACTGTATGGGGGTTATATTCCCTCCCTGTATACTGGTATTATTGGTGATATTGGTCCCAGTATACAGGATTTGGCCAGTAACAGTATGATGGTGATATGTATAGTGATATTTCTCCTTGTATACTGGTATTATTGGTAATAGTGTTCTCAGTATACAGGATTAGATCAGTAACAGTATGATAGTAATATGTAAGGTGATAATATTCCTTCTTGTATACTGGTATTATTATACATCTCAGTATACAGGATTTGGTCAGTAACAGTATGATGTAATATGTATGGTGATAATATTCCTCCATGTATACTGGTGTTATTGGTAATATTGGTCTCAGTATACAGGATTTGGTCTGTAACAGTATGATGGTAATATGTATGGTGGTGTATGGCTCCTGCTATGTAGTGCTGGTGGATTATCTTATTGTGTATGGGACAGGGAAATTAGACATGCTGGGAGTTGCAAAACTTCAACTCTCAGCATGCCTTGACAGCTGTTGGCTGTCCGGGCATGCTGGGAATTGTAGTTTAGCAACATCTGGAGGTCCACAGTTTGGAGACCACTGCTTTATAGGCTAAGGCAGCAGTTTTAAGCTATATTCCCATCTCATTAAAGGGGTACTCCACTGGCCAGCATTCGGAACTTTTAGTTCCGAATGCTGTGTGTGCACTGCGGGTAATGACCATGCCCCTCAATGCAAGTCTATGGGAGGGGGCATGGCGGCGCAGGTGTGGTACGCACTGTTCACTCCAGGGACAACTGTGTCTACATCCTCAGGGTCAGCAGGGACTCCAGCAGTCAGTCTCCAACCTATCTGCTTGTTATCCCCTATACTGTAGGGGTTATCTTTATAAATGGGACAAACCCTTTAAAGGCATGTTTACATAGACTGCATGGTTTATGGTGCAGAAGCCACACCAATTTCTTTGCCAAACAGTATGCGGTGACAGCTTTGAAAACTGCAAAGAAAATAAGTGACATTTCACTTCTTTTTCATGTGGATGCATGTAGCGTTGTTATAATCCCCCCCCCTACTTTTGTCCTGGCCCCAAGTGTGCCCCCCCCCCCCAAAAAAAAATAAAAATTTGAAAGCTGGAGATGCCATTGCACCTAATGTGGGGGAACTGTACTGCCAACCTAATGTGGGGGAACTGTACTGCCAACCTAATGTGGGGGATCTGTACTGCCAACCTAATATGGGGGAACTGTACTGTCAACCTAATGTGGGGGAACTGTACTGTCAACCTAATGTGGGGGGGGGGGGGACTGTACTGCCAACCTAATGTGGGGGGGAACTGTACTGCCAACCTAATGTGGGGGAACTGTACTGCACCTAATGTGGGGGAACTGTACTGTCAACCTAATGTGGGGGGGGGGGGGAACTGTCCTGCCAACCTAATGTGGGGGGGGGGGAACTTTCCTGCCAACCTAATGTGGGGGAACTGTACTGACAAACTAATGTGGGGGAACTGTACTGCCAACCTAATGTGGGGGAACTGCACTGTCAACCTAATGTGGGGGAACTGTACTGTCAACCTAATGTGGGGGGGGGGGGAACTGTACTGCCAACCTAATGTGGGGGGGAACTGTCCTGCCAACCTAATGTGGGGGGGAACTGTACTGAAAACCTAATGTGGGGGAACTATACTGTCAACCTAATGTGGGGGGAACTGTCCTGCCAACCTAATGTGGGGGGGAACTGTACTGAAAACCTAATGTGGGGGAACTATACTGTCAACCTAATGTGGGGGGAACTGTACTGCCAACCTAATGTGGGGTGGGAACTGTACTGCCAACCTAATGTGGGGGAACTGTACTGCCAACCTAATGTGGGGGAACTGTACTGCACCTAATGTGCGGGGATCTATACTGCCAACCTAATGTGGGGGAACTATACTGCCAACCTAATGGGCAGGGACTTATACTGCACCTAATGTGGGGGAAGTATACTGCACCTAATGTGGGGGAACTATACTGCACCTAATGTGGGGGAACTATACTATATATAGATAGATAGATAGATAGATATGCGCACTATGCAAATGTCATTACACATTTTCGCATGGGAATAAAAGGACGAACTTAGCGAATATACAAACTTTGCGCCCATAGGACGAATATTCATCCATATATTCGCGAAATATCGCAAATTTGAATATGGCCCCTGCTGCTCATCACTGGAAGGACCTGATTTTGCATTAAAGGGGTACTCTGGTGGAAAACTTTTTTTTTAATCAACTGGTGCCAGAAAGTTAAACAGATTTGTAAATTACTTCTATTAAACAATCTTACTCCTTCCAGTACTGAATACTACAGAGGAAATTATTTTCTTTTTGGAACACAGAGCTCTCTGCTGACATCATGACCACAGTGCTCTCTGCTGACACCTCTCTCCATTTTAAGAACTGTCCAGAGTAGGAGAAAATCCCCATAGAAAACATATACTGCTCTGGACAGTTCCTAAAATGGACAGAGATGTCAGCAGAGAGCACTGTGGTCATTATGTCAGAAGAGAGCTCTGTGTTCCAAAAAGAAAATAATTTTCTCTGTAGTATTCAGCAGCTAATAAGTACTGGAAGGAGTAAGATTTTTTAATAGAAGTAATTTACAAATCTGTTTAAGTTTCTGGCACCAGTTGATTTAAAAAAAAAAAAAAAAAAAGTTTTCCACCGGAGTACCCCTTTATGGATCAGCATGACAGACATCATGGACCCGGCTTATCATCCTCTCGGCTTCCTTCACAAGAGACGGCGCTGGGACGCTGCTGGTTGCTCTTCCTGGTGGGGATCTGAGCAGCGCTAATCTCTGCTGCTCGGGGAGACTGCAGGTAGTAGAAGGATAAGTACTTTGCATACAGGAGCCGAGTAGAATATCAATGAATTTAGTGATTTCTGTAGCTGTGAACAAAGAAAAGCTTATGGCCGACATTTATCATTGTCTTTGGACTGTTTTTTATGTCTAGAAAAGGCGCAAAAAAGCACAAGCAGGGTTGATTTGCCTTTTGGTTTACACATTTTTGCTGATTTTGAGTTGCAATCCACTGATTTTGGCAATACACATGATATGGACAGGTTTTATGAACTGCGCCTTTTTGTGAAAAGGCGCAAAAAAGGCGCAAAGCCCCTGAAAAGTCTGAAAAGTAAGTGTGCTGGTAATGTGTAGGGACACTAAATTTATTTAATGGTCACAGAGCATTTGTTACATTTTGTGCAGGTCACATTTTCTGAAATTTCTCTCTTAAAGGGGTATTCCAGGAAGAAAACTTTTTTATATATATATATACTGGCTCCAGAAAGTTAATCAGATTTGTAAATTACTTCTATTAAAAAAATCTTAATCCTTTCATTACTTATGAGCTTCTGAAGTAGAGTTGTTCTTTTCTGTCTAAATCCTCTCTGATGACACCTGTCTCGGGAAACGCCCAGTTTAGAAGAGGTTTGCTATGGGGATTTGCTTCTAAACTGGGCGTTTCCCGAGACAGGTGTCATCAGAGAGGATTTAGACAGAAAAGAACAACCTTAACTTCAGAAGCTCATAAGTACTGAAAGGATTAAGATTTTTTTATAGAAGTAATTTACAAATCTGTTTAACTTTCTGGAACCAGTTGATATATATAAAAAAAAATTTTTTTCCTGGATAACCCCTTTAACCCCTTAAGGACCAGGCCATTTTACACCTTAAGGACCGGAGCGTTTTTTGCAATTCTGACCACTGTCACTTTAAACATGAATAACTCTGGAATGCTTTTAGTTATCATTCTGATTCTGAGATTGTTTTTTCGTGACATATTCTACTTTAACTTAGTGGTAAAATTTTATGGTAACTTGCATCCTTTCTTGGTGAAAAATCCCCAAATTTGATGAAAAAAATGAAAATTTTGCATTTTTCTAACTTTGAAGCTCTCTGCTTGTAAGGAAAATGGATATTCAAAATAAAACATTTTTGGGTTCACATATACAATATGTCTACTTTATGTTTGCATCATAAAATTAATGAGTTTTTACTTTTGGAAGACACCAGAGGGCTTCAAAGTTCAGCAGCAATTTGGAAATTTTTCACAAAATTTTCAAACTCGCTATTTTTCATAGACCAGTTCAGGTTTGAAGTGGATTTGAAGGGTCTTCATATTAGTAGTGTAAACCTTGCCTTACATATGGCAAACTACAGATGACAAACTACAGATGTTGCAAAACTACAACTCCCAGCATGCCCGGACAGCCGTTGGCTGTCCGGGCATGCTTGGAGTTGTAGTTTTGCAACATCTAGAGGTCCATAGTTTAGAGCCCTTTGCTATAGAACCTTAAAGTAGTGTAAACTTTGCCTTACATATGGCAAGCTATCATACTAAGATGAAGGTGACGACCTCCAGATGTCGCAAAACTACAACTCCCAGCATGCCCGGACAGCCAGGTCGTATCCAGTCAAACACATCTCTAGCTAAATATGTTCCTCAGCTGTTGTGGAACTACTACACCCAGCATGCCCTGACAGCCATTGAGGATCATTGGTCTGTAGTGGCTTTATAGGGTGTGGCGGTAACAGTTGCAGACAGGCCCTGGCTACATAAGACAAAGCCAAAATTATCAATGGTGCATGGTAGGTTGGGGACACTTTAGATTTTGCAAGGTCCCAGGAGCATACACCTCTCCGCTGGGATAATAATAAAAATAATAATAATAATAATAGTAATAATGATAATATTAGTAATAATAACAATAGTAGTAATAATAATGATAATAGTAATAATAATCATAATAGTAGTAGTAATAATAATAATAATAATGATAATAAATAATAATAATAATAAAAAACAATAATAAAAATAATAGTAATAATGGTAATAATAGTAATAATAATAGTAATAATAATAACAATAGTAGTAAAAATAATAATAATAAAAATAATGATAATAATAAAAAATAATAGAAATAATGATAATAATAGTAATAATAATAATAATAACAATAGTAGTAATAATAATAATAGTAATAATAATAATAAATAATAATAGTAATAATGATAATAATAACAATGATAGTAATAATAATAACAATAGTAGTAATAATAATAATGATAATAATAGTAATAATAATAATAGAAGTAATAATTATTAGAGATGAGCGAACTTACAGTAAATTCGATTCGTCACGAACTTCTCGGCTTGGCAGTTGATGGCTTTTCCTGCGTAAATTAGTTCAGCTTTCAGGTGCTCCGGTGGGCTGGAAAAGGTGGATACATTCCTAGGAAAGAGTCTCCTAGGAATGTATCCACCTTTTCCAGCCCACGGGAGCACCTGAAAGCTGAACTCATTTATGCAGGATAAGTCATCAGCTGCCGAGCCGAGAAGTTCGTGACGAATCGAATTTACTGTAAGTTCGCTCATCTCTAATAATAATAATGGTAGTAATAATAATAATAATAAATAATAATAATAAGAGCAGCATTGTATCACATCCTTTTGATGGAAGGTGAAATGCACTTCATTGTACTGCACATTTTCTTACCACTAGGGGGCAGTAGCTGCACAGCAGAGTTCTACATCTCAAAGCACCATGAAAAACAATTCTGCCCAAATATTGTCTCATGTTGCAATAATATTTGGCTGTACAGCTGGGAGACTTCATAAAATGCACATATCTTCTTCTGGAGTGTTTACATCTTTACCTATAAAGGTTAGGCTGACATATTAGAATGGATCCTGCATTCAGATACAGAGCGCTCATGTATAATACATCTATTCGGCTTTTTTTTTTTAACCCTTTTGCTCCCGGGTGGTAGAATCATCTTGATGTTGTGCAGAATGAGTAGCAGCCTATAAATGACATTACTTATTTATCTCGTGTGGAATAAATGGAGCGGCCTGACAGAGCTGAGATCAGCGCTACCTTCCAGAGCGAGAGGGGGTTAGCTGAGGGGACGACCAGAGGTTTATGGGAATTTCACGCAAATATTTCTACTCTGTTCTACTGAATACTGAACGATATATTTAGGTGCAGTGATAAGACCTCCACAGGAGTCTAATGTTCAGTGGTTTTGTGCTCAAGTCCTTGGTGTCCAATAGTTTGGTCTTTTCAAAGTGCAGGGGCAGAGCGACCACCAGCTGGGTCAGGACAAGCTCTATTGGTGCCCCAATCATGGCAGAGCCAATGTAGCATCAATGCCAATTCTATAGGTACCAGTGACAGCCTCTCCAATGAGCGTCACCCACAATACACCTATTAAGTCCATGCAACCAGGGCGGCGCCACCTATAGGCAAAATAGGCCTCTTGATGGAGGCGCCATTCTGCCCTACAGAAGAAATGTATTTCTCCAGGTCCTCACCGCTACTAAGCTGTCATCACAGAAGAAAGGTGATTACATGAGGAGGAGGTTTGTTACAGTGTGTCACCTCAGTAGTAAGGAGATTACATGAGGAGGAGGTTTGTTACAGTGTGTCACCCCAGTAGTAAGGTGATTACATGAGAAGGTTTGTTACAGTGTGTCACCTCAGTAGTAAGGAGATTACATGAGAAGGAGGTTTGTTACGATGTGTCACCCCAGTAGTAAGGTGGTTACATGAGGAGGAGGTTTGTTACAGTGTGTCACCCCAGTAGTAAGGAGATTACATGAGGACGAGGTTTGTTACGGTGTGTCACCCCATAGTAAGGTGATTACATGAGGAGGAGGTTTGTTACAGTGTGTCACCCTAGTAGTAAGGTGATTACATGAGGAGGAGGTTTGTTACGGTGTGTCACCCTAGTAGTAAGGAGATTACATGAGGAGGAGGTTTGTTACAGTGTGTCACCCCAGTAGTAAGGAGATTACATGAGGACGAGGTTTGTTACAGTGTGTCACCCCATAGTAAGGTGGGGCATGTCAATGGGAGAAGTAAAGGGGGCAGCAAAATTAGCTTTTGCCTAGGGTGGCAAAAATCCTTGCACCAGCCCTGTAACTATGCAACAGTGCCGTAATGAATGACAGCCATGAAAGCCACACTGACCCTAACAGAACTGTGTCATAGAGCACCCATCAGTGACAGCCACAGCGCCCCCTTTGGTGCAAGACTGGGACGGTTGTTTAGTACAGATTTTAAACATTTTGTCAGCCATGCCATTTTGTAGGATGGGCAGTAGTGTTATGTGAGGCTACTGCAGACTAAGGTGGGGGTAGCGATAAGATATACTCAGGCAGCTTAACAGAAATCCTTGGTTTTCAGTGATTTACTCCTCCAAAGCCGGGCGTCTCGTGGTGTAATGCTCTGTCTCAAGCATGGTGTTAAGGGTCTAATACAGTAGAAGCAGAGCTTGTCCTTTAATGTTCTCTGATTTCCTGCCCCAGTAACCTGTCCTCTGACACTTAGGTTTCAATCTATATATATATATATATATATATATATATATATATGCAGAATCATAGAATGTTGCAGGTTCTTGTCATACCTTTTTATTGGACTCCCAAAATCTTGTCTCTACAAAATACTGGTTTTGCAAGATCCTGCATCACTGGACTAATATGGCTAGTCCATATATATATCCTTGTGGATAAAGATTTAGTATAACGTAACCTATTAATTGAAATTCCTGTTCTTTCTATTATAAGGAGTCCAGTGGGTGGTCTTATCATTGAAGGACACTGACCCCCGGACTCCTAAGAGAGTTCACAGATTTCACTCAATAAGTTCCATGTTATACTGAATATTTTCCCACAAAGATATATATCAGTCTGCTCAGCTCCTCCTGCTGTATACTGTAATGCTTATAGATTAGATGGCAATATCATGGCGACAGGTTTCCTCTAAGCCCTAGGTAAAGGTAAATGTTTTTCTGCTCTGCCCTGTGTTATTAAAGGAGTATTCCAGCGCTCCTTCCAAAGTATAGGGGATAAGTTATAGATCGTGGGGGGGGTCCGAGCGCTGGGGCCCCCGGGATCTCCTGGACGGGGCCGCGGCAGTCTGCAGGAAGTGAAGTTTCGTCCCCAGCAGAAAGCTGCGGCAGACCCTTTCCTGTATCTCAATGGGGCCGCGTCTTATACGGAACGCCCCCTCTCCAGCATACTGCTGCGGCCCCATCCAGGAGATCCCGGGGGGCCTCAGTGCTCGGACCCCCCCCCCCCCCCCCTCCCACGATCTATAACTTATCCCCTATCCTTCGGATAGGGGATAAGTTATATTGCACTACAGATGTCCTTTAACAGCTGTCTTTATGCTGCCCAAACCAGTGAACTTTAATGATGCCCGAACCATCAGTCTTCAGGTTGGAGGTTTCCGAAAATGGAGACGCAGCTCCTGCATTGAATGCGGGTGCTGCAGGGAGATCGCGGGGGGTCCCAGCGGCGGGCCCTCCACGATCAGACATCTTATCCCCTATCCTTTGGATAGGGGATAAAATGTTTTTGCCCGGAACTCCCCTTTAAGGGTTGGAGTCCAACTATAACAACATATATGACACAATTAATACTTATGATCAAAAAGAAAAAAACAACAGAGAACATCGCCCATAACAATCCTTAGTCTATGTGTCCATCTCCATGGCTTCTAAAGTTCTGATGCTGCAGATAGAAAGCAAAGGATCTTCTAGAACATTCTGATGTACAGCAGGATTACAGCAATGATCATCACATGTTATCTATCATCACACAAGCTTCCTATTCAGAGTCCAGAGAAGGCAACGTCTTTGTCAGGACATTTAATTACACTGGGAACAATGATCCGGCCTTTTATACCGCAGGTCTCGTTCTGCCTACACAAGGTCATCTCATGCCATTAGTGCATCCTAAGATAACATTTTTGTGATACCAAAGTACTAATTCTTCTGAGATATTAGTGTTTATAGTCAACATCAATGGTTGATCAAAGTGGACAGTGTCTCCTTTCATAATGAATTCCATAGCTCGATTTCCCATACAGTGAAGAACATCATCGTAAAGTGTTAGGGATCGTCTTTCTTCATGTATCCCAGCGCGATATTGGGTGAGAATATCTCATTCCCAGTTCCTGCCACTAGCATTATTCTTGAATGTATTTGAAACACTAATGGTCCAACACGTTTCAGGGCCTAGGAGCCCCTTTGTCAGGTAATGTGGTGTGAAATCACGTCTTATATTAACCTGATGAAGGGGCTCCTAGGCCCTGAAATGTGTTGTAGTTGTATCTGTCGCACAACCCGGCAGGGGAAGCAATTCCCCATATTGGGCTATACACTTTTCAATCTACATGTCTGTACCCTACATAGGGTCCTATGAAAAGCTCTGCTTTTCTTCTTTGATCCACCCATTAATATAGAAATATTCATACACTTCTTAAAATAGGGCCCCAAGCCTCAGACAATGCCATGATTTCATGTGATATGCCATGATAGGAAGTTATTTTAAAAGTCTGTAGGTGGTTGAGTGGGTGGTATTGCACCGGTTAGGTAAGTGTTATCAGAGGAACCTAATATCCTACTACCTCAAAGTTCTCTTCATAGAGGTAAAAAACAAAGATCTGTTTATCCCCCCCCCCCCAAGCGGGAAGCTTGTAAGCTTACTACAACACTGTTTTTCCATTAGATTCTATTTTCCAAACAATATGCAGTAAGCTACTAAGCTCCCACTAGTTGTGACAGCTACCAACCATATTTACCGTGTACATATATTTTTTATGTTTATCATGTAACTTGATTTCGCTCACTACTTGCTATGTCCGATGATGCTGACAGGTTGGTCTTTTCTACTATTTCACTTGGCTGCTCTTTTTTATTTTTTTTATTTTTTTTAAAGCTTTATTTATACTTTTCAGAAATATGAACCAAAACAACACTGTCAATAATGAAGAGTGGACAACATAGTGAACGCGGTATGCCTTCATACAACATCATAGGAAGCAGGATCCAACAAGATAGAAGAATAGTGCAAATCGACATGTGGAGTTACATAGGCCATTAGGGATAACAGCAAAGACTTATAAGTCCAGCTCGAAAACCAACACAACTCCACTCTCATACACCTATGCCCCCTCCCATCCAGCCCCCAACCAACAGCAAAGCTCACATGAATAAATAATTAAATAAAACTCAAGCAGTATATGTATGTACTGTTATGATTCGGCTGGCTGGATGTGGACCCTCTGTGTCAGCGAGGGATTGGCGTGGACCGTGTCGGTGGACCGGTTCTAGGTTGCTACTGGTTTTCACCAGAGCCCGCCGCAAAGCGGGATGGTCTTGCTGCGGCGGTAGCAACCAGGTCGTATCCACCGGCAATGGCTCAACCTCGCTGACTGCTGAGAAGGCGTGGCACAGAAGGACTAGGCAGAGGCAAGGTGAGACGTAGCAGAAGGTCGGGGCAGGCGGCAAGGTTCGTAGTCAAGATGGATAGCAGGAGATCTGGAACACAGGCTTGGACAACACTAAACGCTTTCTCTGGCACAAGGCAACAAGATCCGGCAAGGAAGGAAAGGGGAAGTGATGTTATATGGACAGGGAGCAGGTGGAAGCTAATTAGACTGATTGGGCCAGGAACCAATCACTGGTGCACTGGCCCTTTAAATCTTAGAGAGCTGGCGCGCGCGCCAGAACATGACAGCCGGGGACCGGGACGGGTAAGTGGCTTGAGATGCGAATCGCATCCCCATCGTGAATGTCAGTGCAGCGCTCCCGGTCAGCGGGTCTGACCGGGGCGCTGCAGAGAGGAGAACGCCGCGAGCGCTCTGGGGAGGAGCAGGGACCCGGAGCGCTCGGCGTAACACGTATGTTTTAGCATCCCTTTTAAATAGCTGGAGATGTTATGATGAAACTTAGTACACGTTACTTATATGTTTACTTAAAAAATATAGTTAAATTAACCCTAACCCACCCCCTATGTGAGGGTAAGGTTTTCATTGTCTGTAGTCCCATCCAAGTCTATGGGACTTTCGGTACATCTCCCGATCAGGTTACTCTCAGGCTGCGGTCATTGCCTGGGACTTTTATACATCCTGTGGACTGGCAGGCAGGTGCAGAGAATTGTTAGGTCAGGGGACAGAATAGAAGGTTGGGATATGAGGTTGGGATATGAGGATGAGATATGAAGACAGGATATGAGGACAGGATATGAGGACGGGATATGAGGTTGGGTTATGAGGACGGGATATGAGGACAGGATATGAGGTTGGGTTATGAGGACGGGATATGTTGAAGAGATATGAGGCCGGGATATGAGGTCAGGATATGAGGACGGGATATGAGGATGGGATATGTGGTCAGGATATGAAGACTGGATATGAGGTTTGGATATGAGGAAGAGATATGACGTTGGGAGATGTTGAAGAGTTATGAGGCCGGGATATGAGGTCAGGATATGAGGACAAGATATAAGGTCAGGTTATTATGTCCGGATATGAAGTCGGGATATGGACTGAATATGAGGACAGGATATGAGGTCAGACTATAAGTTTAAGATATGAGGACGGGATACGAGGTCAGGATATGAGGAAGGGATATGAGGACTGAATATGAGTATGGGATATAAGGTCAAGATATGAGGACAGGATACGAGGTCAGGATATGAGGACTGAATATGAGTATGGGATATAAGGTCAAGATATGAGGACAGGATCTGAGGTTCGACATGAGGATGGGATATAAGGACGATGAGGACAAGAGCATCATTGTTTCTTTTTCTCTTCCACTAGGTCTAGGTAGGAAGGCCGGGCAATGCCAGGTACTCTGTAAATAAATAAAGTATGCAAAACTAAGTGACAGGTGACCCTTCTCAGCCAACCAACAGAGAAGGAAGCATTGCTTTACATACATCCACTCCGGCCTGTAGATGCTGGTTTATTTTATTGTTGCCATAATTTCAAGAGGTTCCTCTGACTTTCTCCTGATCATAAAATGAAAGTCTTAGTTTTTTATTACTACATCTGCTTGGAAATGCTAAAATAAAGTTCAACAATTGTCTTGCTAAACTGATTCCTATGCAGGAGGCACCGTAGTCCCCACAAATCTAAGTAGAAACATGGATGATGACGTCAATAATACCGCCAGCCACTACTGTAGACATTACAACCCGCAGCGAACAATAAAATAGGTAATATACTGGGATACATATATTCCTGTATAAATAGGGTCTGAGCTATTACAGTAAATGAGCTCCCGACACGCCGTCCTAGATCACATCATGGTAGGACACTCACGGAGATTAGAGAGAAGCTTCAGCCGTCTTTACTGGAGCCGAGAAGTGATGATTTACGCTATTAATAAAGCCAAAGTACAATAGCAAGTTAACACCGAGCAATGTAATTTCCTCTCATAAATCATACAGGGAAAATATCAGGATTTAGAACAGATCTCTAGTTATTGCTATAAAATTTCATGACAAGTTATCCCGCAGGATGTTGTACTAAAAACTAGTGTAAAATGGAATGTCTTATGTGAGTTTTCAACTTTAGGGTCAAAATAGGGGTAACAACCTGTAAGATAGCAGGGGCTGTGCAACTGAATGAAGCCTGGGTGACCCTGTGATAAGTGTCCTAAACATAGTTACCCAAAAATAATTGGCAATCTGAGGTTCCATATAGTGCGGTCCACGAAATGATCTACACCAAAACACTTGAGACCATAACAAATAAGATTTACATAAAAAATATTCATTTTATTGGGTTACAACAAAGACTAAAAACAGACAGTATATATATAAAACAATATAAAAGAGGCACAACAGAATACTCAGGCAGAAGAGTGGAGGATGAGAGCAAAAATATATAACGTATAGTAATATCAAGTAGGTAGGGATGCATGTACAACACACGTATATGACATGTGGAAAGAGTCCTAGGATTAATGGCCAGGACTGTACAATAGGTGTGTGCAAAAATAGCACACTGTTACATTAAATGAGCATACATATGGTTAATGCAAATAGCAGGTCATATAGTACAGTGACACACCAAGAAAGGAAGAGCAGCACAATGGAATGTTGATCATGCACCCTATCAGGAAAATGTCTCTCACCTCCTACCCCAAACTTGTTTTCACTCAGTTAGCTTCGTCAGGGGATGCCCCCTGATGAAGCTTACCGAGCTAAAAGAAAGTTAAACAGATTTGTCAATTGCTACTGTAAAAAAAAATCTTAATCCTTTCAGTACTTATGAGTTGCTGAAGTTGAGTTGTTCTTTTCTGTCTAAGTGCTCTCTGATGACACGTGTCTCGGGAACTATCCAGAGTAGAAGCAAATCCCCATAGCGAACCTCTTGTACTCTGTGCAGTTCCCGAGACAAGCAAAGAAGTCAACAAAGAGCACTGTTGCCAGACAGAAAAGAACAACTCAACTTCAGCAGCTGATAATTATTGGAAGGATTAAGATTTTTTTTATATAAGTAATTTACAAATCTTTTGAACTTTCACGAGCCAGTTGATATTAAAAAAAAAAGTTTTTTTTCCTGGAATACCCCTTTAACATTGCTCCTCTATTAGCGATTACATCCACCTTTATAATGGACCCTTTCGTCTTATATTTGTAAAGATCATTTATTTATGTGGAAGGTAATAATAGCTCTTAATTGATAGGACAAACCCTCATATAAAATGCAAGGAATTAATACCGTAAATACCTATTAACTCCATCCCAGCTAATATATAATGTATATATGCTAAGAAATGGTACAGGCCTCTATCCATTAGGATGTACTTTGCGATGATGACTGGTCCTTCCATACAATGCATTCAATGCCATAAGAATGTTAACAATATTTGATAATTTATTGGAAAGAAAAAACTAAAATATTGCATAGATATAAGTATTCAGACCCATTTACTTAGGTGAAGCCCCTTTGGCAGTGATTCCGGCCTCCAGTCTTCTCGGGGATGAGGCCACAGCAGGATTTGGTGATTTTCTGCCATTCTTCTCTGCAGATCCTCTCCGGTTCTGTCAGGTTTGATGTGGACCATCGGTGGCGGCCATTTTGATTTCTCTCCAAGATGTTCCATTGGGTTTAATCAGGGCTCTGGCTGAGACACTTAAGGACATTCATAGAGTTGTCCCTAAGCCACTCCTGTGTTGTCTTGGCTGTGTGCCAGGGGTCATTGTCTTGTTGGAAGGTGAATCTTTGGCCCAGTCTGTGGTCCAGAGCACTGTGGGTCAGGTTTTCATTAGGAATATCTCTGTACTTTGCTCCATTCAGCTTTACCTAAACCCTGACCAGTCTTCCTGTCCCCGCCACTTAAAAACACCCACACAACTCCCCACCATGCTTGACTGTAGGGATGGTAATGGGCAGGGGATGAGCAGTGCCGGGTTTCCTCCAGAAATAACACCAAGAATTGAGGCCAAAGAGTTCAATTTCGGTTCCACAGTCCTTAAAGGAAATCTGTCATCAGTATAACCCACACTAACCTGTCATACAAGCTTGTAGTGCGGGTGATACTGATCAAAATGATACTTACAATGTCCTGAATGGCCCAGCCATTGCGCCATTATCGCTGTTTTTCTTTTTATGTAAATGAGGTCCCTCGGGCACATGCGGAGTTAGGACCGGAGCTCCGGGCACCCCATGTGATCTTCTACCAGGCGTGTGCTCATTAAAATGCATGGCCTCCCTCCCTGCTCTCGAGGCAGGTTTTCGCCACGGTGCATGCACCGCTTCCAGAGTACACCCGGACGCAGGGTCAATTTCAGCCTCATTCCCGTGGCCAGCAGTGAAGTGTGAGGATGCACGAAGGCATGAGGGTGAATGGGGCTGAAACTGACGCCGCTTCCGGGTGTACTCTGAAAGTGGCGCATTCGCTGTGGTGACCACCTGCCACAAGAGTAGGGAGGGAGGCCATGCATATTGATGAGCTGGGCAGAGCGCCCTCCCCGCAGGAGATCACGCGTGGTGCCCGGAGCTCCAGTCCTAACTCCGCCCGTGCCCGAGGGACCTCATTTACATAAAAAGAAAAACTGCGATAATGGCGCAACGGCTGGGCCATTCCGGACATTGTAAGTAGGGATCAACCGATATCGTTTTTTTAGGGCCGTTACCGATAATCGGTGCAGGTTAGGGCCGATAGCCGATAACTTATACCGATATTCCGGTATAAGTTATCGGCTATTTATCCCCCTGCGACACCACTGCAGATCATTGATTTATAGCGGGCGCTTTAAATCAATGCACTGCAGTGGCTTTTGCGGTGCCATAGACCGCCGCCGCCACCACCCACTTCTCTCCCCCTGCCTGTCCGGGGGTCCTGAGTCCTACCGCCGCACCACTCGCCCCACCGCCGCACCGCTCCGCGCCACCTCACCGCCCCGGCCCCATTGCCTCCCCCATCCCCGGTTTTATAATTACCTGGGCCCGGGGTCCACTCTACATCTGGCTCTGGTGGCGTCCTCCTGAGCTGTCACTGTGCACACTGACAGTGACGTCATGGTGCGTCACGTCACTCGTCATTGCGCACAGCGTAACGCAGGACGCAGCAGGAGCCAGAAGTAGCGTGGACCCCAGGCCCCGGGAACAGGTAATTATAAAACTGGGAATCGGGGGGGGCAATGGGGCCGGGGCGGTCTGGGGTGCGACGCGGTGCGGCGGGTCGGGGGGCGGTCACGGTGCGATGGGGGCGGTGCGGGGGGCGGGGCATTATCGGCTTATCGGCAAGGTAATTGCCGACACCGATAATGCCCAAAATCGTGATCATCGGCTGATAATATTGGCCAAACCGATAATCGCTCGATCCCTAATTGTAAGTATTTTGATCAGTGTCACCTGCACTACAAGCCTGTATGACCGGTTAGTGCGGGTAATACTGATGACAGATTTCTTTTAAAGTGTTTTGTTTGTTTATTTGTTAACTCCGCGTGGGCTTTCATGAGTGTCTTTGAATGAGTGCTGACTTCTTTCTGCCCATAAAGCCCAGATTGGTGGAGGCTGCCATGATGTTTGACCTTCTGGAAGTTCAATTGGGTTCTTGGTCATCTTTCTTACCAAGGTCCATATCCTCCTATAATTATTTTGGTGAGGCGGCCAGCTATCGGAAGAGTCTTCCATTTAAGAATTATAGAGGCCACTGTGCTCTTAGGAACTTTCAGTTCAGGAGACGGCTCCGCTCAGTGGCCATGCTGGGTTACTGCAGTGTGATTCCCATTCCATTGCAGTAGAGAAGCAATAAACCCAGCACGGCCGCTACACAATATATGGAGCCATCTGCTTCCTGTTCCATTCTCTGGGTATTATGGGCATCGTGGCTTTGGCAAACAGCTGATGGGTGTAGGCACTCTGCTGATCGGATATTAAAGGAGTAGTCTCATGGAAAAAACATATCCCCTATTCGCAGGATAGGGGATAAGTTTTAGATCACAGGGGGTCTGTGTGCTGGGGCCCTCTCCTCTGAAGCAGCACGTCATGACCCCCTCCATATATATTTATGGGAGAGCTGAAGATAGTCGAGGGGCTCTTCTATAGAGATATATGGAGGGGGCGTTGCAGCCCCCCATGATATAAAACTTCTCCCCTATCCGCAGGATAATTTTTTTTCCCCATGAGACTCTGATCACTACAGTGCATACACCCATCAACTGTTTGCCAAAACCACAGTGCCCGTAATACCCACATGGCCGGCTCTGCCTATAGGCAAAATAGGCAGCCGCCTAGTGCGCACTCTTGATGGGGGCACCACTGCCTGCAGCAATAAAGTAAGCCAGCATCTGAAGCACCTGCCCATCCAGGAAAACCCTGTCACCCTAAAAGTAAGGAGATCACATGAGGAGGAGGTTTGTTACAGTGTGTCACCCCAGTAGTAAGGATATTACATGAGGAGGAGGATTGTTACAGTGTGTCGACCCAGTAGTAAGGTGATTACATGAGGAGGAGGTTTGTCACAGTGTGTCAGCCCAGTAGTAAGGTGATTACATGAGGAGGAGGTTTGTTACAGTGTGTCACCCCAGTAATAAGGAGATTACATGAGGAGGAGGTTTGTTACAGTGTGTCACCCCAGTAGTAAGGTGATTACATAAGGAGGTGGTTTGTTACAGTGTGTCACCCCAGTAGTAAGGTGATCACATGAGGAGGAGGTTTGTTACAGTGTGCCACCCCAATAGTAAGGATATTACATGAGGAGGAGGATTGTTACAGTGTGTCACCCCAGTAGTAAGGTGATTACATGAGGAGGAAGTTTGTTACAGTGTGTCACCCCAGTAGTAAGGTGATTACATAAGGAGGTGGTTTGTTACAGTGTGTCACCTCAGTAGTAAGGTGATCACATGAGGAAGAGGTTTGTAACAGTGTGCCACCCCAATAGTAAGGATATTACATGAGGAGGAGGATTGTTACAGTGTGTCACCCCAGTAGTAAGGTGATCACATGAGGAGGAGGTTTGTTACAGTGTGTCACCCCAGTAGTAAGGATATAACATGAGGAGGATGATTGTTACAGTGTGTCACCCCAGTAGAAAGGTGATTACATAAGGAGGAGGTTTGTTACAGTGTGTCGACCCAGTAGTAAGGTGATTTCATGAGGAGGAGGATTGTTACAGTGTGTCGACCCAGTAGTAAGGTGATTACATGAGGAGGAGGTTTGTTACAGTGTGTCACCCCAGTAGTAAGGTGATTACATAAGGAGGTGGTTTGTTACAGTGTGTCACCCCAGTAGTAAGGTCATCACATGAGGTTTGTCACAGTGTGTCAACAGATTTGTAAATTACTTCTATTAAAACATCTTAATTCTTCCAGTTCTTATTAGCGGCTGTATACTACAGAGGAAATTCTTTTCTTTTTGGATTTCTTTTCTGCAACAACCTCAGTGCTCTCTGCTGACACCTGTGTCCAAGTCAGGAACTGTCCAGAGCAGGAGAAAATCCCCATAGCAAACCTCTCCTGCTCTGGACAGTTCCTGACAAGGACAGAGGTGTCAGCAGAGAGCACTGAGGTTGTGACAAAAATGTAATCCCAAAAGAAAAGAATTTCCTCTGTAGTACACTGCTGCTAATAAGTACTGGAAGGATTAAGATTATTTAACAGAAGTAATATACAAATCTGTTTAACTTTCCGGCACCAGTTGATTTAAAAAAAAAAAAGAAAAAAAAGTTTTCCACCAGAGTACCCCTTTAAGGATTCTTTCATTACGTAACTGCCAAGTGTAAGGAGCAATAAGGCCACCGGAGGATAGTATGGGGCGGTCATCTGTAAATGAGATTTTTACTATCATTATTAAACATATTCAGACGTGGCTTCTCTGTGCCGCTTACCATTGGTCGCATGCTTTACTGTGCAGTTGCGGCATAAGTAATGTGCAGACACCGGTCTGTCTGATGATCCATGTCTGTCACTTCGTGTGCCCGGAGCCATAATGTCTTCTTGGGTCATAAAATCGGCAGCCGAATGATTTGCCTGGAAAGTCTCCCTCAGACATTACTCATGGTATTATAAGGGGCAAAGATCCCCAAATGCAGAAAGAATCTCAATAACAACGACATTCACTTGGCATCTTAGAAAAATATATATATTTCAACCCATGATCCACCAAAATGTGATCAGCCGCAAATCTTTCAAGGGGTATTCCAGGAAAAAAAACATTATATATAATATATATATATATATATATATATATATATATATATATATATATATATATATATAGATATATATATATATCAACTGGCTCCAGAAAGTTAAACAGATTTGTAAATTACTTCTATTAAAAAATCTTAATCCTTTCAGTACTTATGAGCTACTGAAGTTGAGTTGTTCTTTTCTGTCTAAGTGCTCTCTGATGACACATGTCTCGGGAACTGTCCAGAGTTCGGAGCTTAACTGTCACTGACGTCAGCGCCGCTTATGAATATTCATCCCCCTCCCTCCAGTTCTCCCTCTCTTTGCCGCTCCTAACAGGGGGGATGAATATTCATAAGCTGTGCTGACGTCAGTGCCAGTTAAGCGCCGAAGCCCTGCCCGTGCCAGTTACAGGAGGATTTAATCAGACAATAAAACTACAATTGCAGGAGAACGGCGGCGCAGATCCGGACAAGGTAGGGCTCATTTTAATCAGCGTCTCCCGCACTATCCACCAGTACCTGTGGATAGTGCGGGAGAAAACAAGTGACAGTTTTCCTTTAAAAAAAAAAAAGTTTTTTCCTGGAATTCCCCTTTAACATGGTGTGCTGTCTGGGTCCAGCTTTCTGGGGAGTCTCCTCTAGCCATACTGTACAGTATTACATAGTGTAACACATGACTTGTCTCCTGGTTCTGGATAATTTTTTTATACATTTATTCAGCAAACCTTAAGGAGTACCTGTCATATCACAGAAATAGATAATGCTTATATATGTTCCTCACTAGGTCATGCAGATGCTTTACATGTCTTTTTTATGTGTCTAGCTTCTGTATGTGGCTCACAAATCCCTCTGTTCTGCTGCTCACTCATTCTGACATCCACTGCTCAGGAAGGGGTGTGTCTGAGGCAAGCACTGAGCCCACCCTCATTCATCATGCATTCACTTCCTCCCTGAACCTGCTGTGTTGTGCTGGGTCTCTTCATCTAATCACTGCAGGCTGCTCTGTAACCCTCTCCGCTCTGTAACCCTCTCCGCTCTGTTTTCAGACAGGAATCTGACAGGACAGGAGTGAGCACAGATGCTAGTCCCACCCTCCCTTCCTGGATTTTGTCCCATCCTGTGCTTCAGCTGAGACAAAGATGATGCTGCAGCCGGACAGGATTATGTTCTAAATGCTATGGGGACCTCTAGTGGTCTTTTTTTTATAATAGACAAATAGAAAGTGATGGTGCTCGAAGTTAAATGGATACTGGGTCTCAATGATTGTAAATAAATGTAATAAAAAAAATTGTATTTATTTAAAAATCACAACAAACATAGCTGTTAAAAATATATCGATGTTATATATGTATATATAGCTGTCTGGAAAAGCCACAGGGCCCTTGTGACTTACTTCAAGCTATATGATGATATATAAACAACTAATAAAATACAATGAAGCATAAAAAATTGTAAAATAAAATATACAGAGGACTGCTGCTGAATTAAAATGCAATTCTTATAACACTATATAGTATTAATGCAATAATCTCTAATTAGAGCAAAAAATGTTCAAATGTCCATTAATCCGACAACATGACCTGCAAATGCTTTTAATCCGGCAAAAAAATATATATTTTTTTTTTTAGCAGTAACGCAATAATGTAACTGCAGAAATGTTACTGTCCCTGTTCAACAATGTTTTTAGATGTCTTGCAACAATGTAACTGCAGAAGTGTTACAGAGGTGCTATGCACCTATGTCCGGCAAGGAGATAACTCTGTTTTTTTTTTTTTTGGGAGTGAATAGCAAAATGGTGGTGCTATGCACCTCTCACGTCTCCCTCCGATTGCAGGCGGGAGCTGGGAGTGTAGATCGCGGCAGTGATTTTTGCAGTTCCTGGAGTCGGCGGCGCGACTCTGTTAGTCCAGGCTGTATAGAGCCGTTTCTGCCTTGGTGCAGGTACAGCAGCAAATACTTATAGCTCCTGGAGTTGTCAGTGCAACTCCCATGTGGCAGTGCTGTAGTGCTGTCTACTTAAAGATCCAAATTTGCGGTGATGAATCTCTGCTCTGCGGCAGATAAGGATAACTTACCCTTGCTGCTGAGGAAAGGATCTATGGCGATCCTGAAATGCGTCCAGCCTTTCTATACTTAACCTCTTAAGGATGCCCTGCGCCTGGTCCCGGCTGCTATTCATAGCCGGGACCCTGGTTTAATAGCGCGTGGCTCAACGGCAACACCGCAGTATACTACGGTTTTAGGTCCGGTCACAAAACTGGATACAGGTAAAAAAGAGCCGACCAGAGTCCCCGTTTCACTCCGGTCGGCTCATTAAAGTGAATGGAGTTTAGCGCTGGTCCGGCTGGGGTACGGGAGCGCACGGTTTGCCCCTCCCCCAGCCGGATCTGGCACCCGCAGTGTAAAACCGAGATGTGAATGCAGCCTACGCCACAAGGGCCCTGTGTCTTTTCCAGACAGCTATATATACATATATAACATAGATATATTTTTAACAGCTATGTTTATTGTGATTTTTTAATAAATAAAAAATTTTAAATACATTTATTTACAATTATTGAGACCCAGTATCCATTTAACTTAGAGCACTTCACTTCATTTTCTATTTGTCTTTTTAATATTTTTTACACCTAGGGTATAGGGTTAATTGCTCAGTTTAAGGTGTTTTTGAGATAGGTGAGCGCTTTCCACTCCTCTTTTTAGAAGCCATGATTTCTATAAAAAGGAATTTTTTTAATGAAGTATATTAAGAAGAAGAATTATTTGCCAAGATGTGTAACATATAAAAAGTTTTTGATTCTGAGAGCAACCATTTAAGGGTGGGCCTCAAGAATGAATGCCCCTGGTGGGCTAAAGGTACTCCAGGGGTTAGGGTCTTACACAGAGCTGCTGTCTTTAAGCAGATGCTACTACCAGGGATCAAGCCTTTAAATTGGGTGGTGGTGGTGGTGGTGGTGGTGGTAAAAGTGGGGGGGGGGGGGGGGGGATATCGGCTTTCTTAAACTAAAGTCTCTTTTTTTATTTTTTGTAGACATAGATATTTGAGGTTTATAAATGTGCTTAGGATTGTATTAGTTTGACAATTAAGTTATACAACATTTTATTTAATTTCTGAAGATACTGTATGTGATATATTGCTCTTATTGTCAGGCCGGCTGAAATGAATCGCCCCAGATCTTGGTGTCTTTTTTTATGCTTTTAACATTTCAGTAATGCTATGACATTTACGTACAAAGAAAAGGGCAGAGTTTAGAAGCAAATAAATCAATAAAGATTATTTTATAAAGATACAAGCATGATGCCCTTCATTGCTTGGTCTTTCTACCTAAACCTAGCGGGAGCGGAAAAGTAACAATGATGCCCTTGTCCTCATGCAATCCTCATATCTAGTCCTCCTATCATAACCCCATATTCCAACCTCATATCCTGTCCTCATATAATGACCTCATATTCATTCCTCCTATCCCAACATCATACCCCATCCTCACATCCTGTCCTCATATCCCATCCTCATATCCTGTCCTCATATCCTGTCCTCATATCCCATCCTCATATCCCATTCTCATATCCTGTCCTCATATCCCATCCTCATATCCTGTCCTCATATCCCGTCCTCACATCCCATCCTCATATCCTGTCCTCATATCCGGACCGCATATCCCATCCTCATATCTGGACCTCATATCCCATCCTCATATCCCATCCTCATATCCTGTCCTCTTATCCCATCCTCATATCCTGTCCTCATATCCGGACCAAATATCCCATCCTCATATCCGGACCTAATATCTTATCCTCATATCCTGTCCTCATATCCTGTCTTCATATCTTGACCTCATATCCTGTCCTCATATCTTGACCTCATATCCTGTCCTCATATTCATTCCTCCTATCCCGACCTCATATCCCATCCTCATATCCTGTCCTCATATCCGGACCACATATCCCATCCTCATATCCGGACCTCATATCCCATCCTCAAATCCTGTCCTCATATTCCATCCTCATATCCAGACCTCATATTCAAACCTCACATCCCATCCTCATATCTCGAACCTCATATACCGTCCTCATATCTCGACCTCATATCCTGTCCTCTTACTCATATTGTGGTAGCCCTTGGGGGGTGCATGGTAGTTGGGGTGTTGTTTAGGTAGATGGGGGGGTTAAGGTTAACCCTATAAATCATGACGCCAGGCTGAGGGCTAGTATGCTGAGGTAATTCTCCGGCCTATCGCCGCCCATTCCCAGTAATGATAGGTGCATACACAAAATGACTGAAGGTCCACAAGGTACTTGAACTTGGATAAACTTTACTGAAAGGCTTGCGGTACATCCAATGCACAATAACAGTCTCATGCAAACAGTTTCTATATAGTTCAGTGACTGACAGTTGTTGCGGACCTTGAATAGTAATAAAAGTCTCTGAATTTAGGGTAATTTGCGAAGATCCGTCCGGATTTAGGGGATAGATAAGGTCCGGTGATCTTGCAGAGTGCTTAGGGATTGATACACTCACGATTCTGAATAGATCAGACGTTGCCGCAAGGCTCGGGCCTAACTGACTGCACAGATCCTGCTCGTTTGACAGCCCGGGAACAAGAGAGCTACTTACTGCTTGGCTGCACAGGAACAAGAGAGCGAAATCATGGCCGCTGCTCCCTTATATGGGCAGGGGCGGGGTTGTTTCTATTGGTCCGAATATCTGTCACTCACCGTCACAAAGCATGGTGGGTGCAATACGTCACAGGGACCTCCAAAGGTCCTTAAGCAAAAACCATAGAGTTTACCTGATCATGTGACCCGCAGGTCCTGCTACGCTCCGGACAGGTAATTAACTATTTATATACATTTATACAATCCTTTACATATAAATCCTAAATAATTACTTGATAACTAATACCTAGATGAGAGGTGACTAGGGGTGGACTAGACACCAAGGACCCGACGTCCTAGGGACTCTGGCTATGGGGACCTATATGCACAGGTACCGGATAGGATGCGGTACCGGGACACCACAAACCCCCTTACTTAAGATAAGTCGACCTCGACGCCTGTCCCCTAAGACAGAGGGACTAGAACAGGATGATCTATAAATTTGCTATACATTCTAAGTAGTATCTGGACTAGACAATAGAAATCTATCTAGACATTGGTGCTGTCTAGACATTAATGAAACTATCTATCCTTTTAGTTTCTAGCTTCTTAGACATTTTTTTTTAGCTCTCTACACATCTTTATGAGGCTAAATTGAATATTAGTACAGCTCTCTATACCTTTAGTTTCAAGCTGACTAAACAACTTTATTATCTCACACATTTTATTCGCAAACAATAAGTTACCTGTTAGTACACAAAAGTTATACTGGCTAGCCGGAAGCTAGGTCACAGTAAGGATGGCTGCTAGGGTCTATCGGCTACACGCTACTTACCCCTAGAGCACTTTCAAAACAACCTAACTAGGTTATTCTTAGAAATACGTGTTTAATTCTATATTCGCAAGAGCACCTACTGGCCAGGCAGAGCATCTCACACACACAAAGAAGGAGAAGAAGAAGTGTACCTAACAGTGGCAGGAATTGAATTTCAATAGGCTACAATTCCTAAAGTGTTTTCTTAAGTGAGACATTTATTTTGGTGTATGTACTAGAGAAATTTGAGGTAGTACATTTAAGTCAGTAAGTTAAAGTACTATATGTGTGAGTACTATTTTAAGGGTAATCTTCCCTATTATTTTTGTTGAGACAGGTGCTAGCGATTGGTGATAGCAATAATACTACCCTCGGAGGAGCCGGGGTGTCACCTATTTAGCAACTACTAAACACCTTTAACATTCTATACATTTGTTTGTACAAGAATTATTAACGTTTTTAGTGTTGAGTGTACACGTGCATTACACTGACATTTTCTGTGTACAGCTCTGACTCACTTTTTATGTACATAGACATTAGACTATCTTTCTATGTACAACCCTTACTTATTTTTTATGTACACAGACACGAGGATACCTTCCTGTCTACATGAACCATATACATTTTTACTATACATTTATCAACACTCCAACATGGTTCAGGCGCATTCACCTGATAAGTGCAACATTTAGCATAAGAGTTCTTATGAAGCTGCTGGTATATACTTAAAACAGATGTGTAAGGATCAGCAGTCCACCTACACTAGGAGTCCAATTAAAGGGAAATATACAAAGTGGCGTGTAAGGATCAGCAGTCCACCTACACTAAGAGTTCATGGAAGGGAAGGTAAACACGGCCTTAACCACAACTCAGCCGGGTACAGTCCTTAACCCCTTAAGGACACATGACGTACTGGAACGTCATGTGTCCACTCCCGATCTATAACGCGGGGCCACGGCGTGGCCCCGCGTCATAGCGGGTCGGGCCCGGCCTCTAACAACGGCCGGGACCCGTGGCTAATAGCGCGCGGCATTGATCGCTGTGCCGCGCGCTATTAACCCTTTAGACGCGGCGTTCAAAGTTGAACGCCGCGTCTAAAGTGAAACCGAAAGCATCCCGGCTAGCTCAGTGGGCTGTTCGGGATAGCCGCGGTGAAATCGCGGCATCCCGAACAGCTGACAGGACAGCGGGAGGGCCCCTACCTGCCTCCTCGCTGTCCGATCGCCGAATGACTGCTCAGTGCCTGAGATCCAGGCATGAGCAGTCATCCGGCAGAATCGTTGATCACTGGTTTCTTATGAGAAACCAGTGATCAACATAGAAGATCAGTGTGTGCAGTGTTATAGGTCCCTATGGGACCTATAACACTGCAAAAAAAAAGTGAAAAAAAAAAGTGAATAAACATCATTTAACTCCTCCCCTATTAAAAGTTTGAATCACCCCCCTTTTCCAATAAAAAAAAAAACACAGTGTAAATAAAAATAAAAATAAACATATGTGGTATCACCGCGTGCGGAAATGTCCGAATTATAAAAATATATCATTAATTAAACCGCTCGGTCAATGGCGTGCGCGCAAAAAAATTCCAAAGTCCAAAATAGTGCATTTTTGGTCACTTTTTATATCATTTAAAAATGAATAAAAAGTGATCAATAAGTCCTATCAATGCAAAAATGGTACCGTTAAAAACTTCAGATCACGGCGCAAAAAATGAGCCCTCATACCGCCCCATACACGGAAAAATAAAAAAGTTATAGGGGTCAGAAGATGACAATTTTAAACGTATTAATTTTCCTGCATGTAGTTATGATTTTTTCCAGAAGTCCGACAAAATCAAACCTATATAAGTAGGGTATCATTTTAATCGTATGGACCTACAGAATACATATCAGGTGTCATTTTTACCGAAAAATGTACTACGTAGAAACGGAAGCCCCCAAAAGTTACAAAACAGCATTTTTTTTTCAATTTTGTCGCACAATGATTTTTTTTCCCGCTTCACCATAGATTTTTGGGCAAAATGACTGACGTCATTACAAAGTAGAATTGGTGGCGCAAAAAATAAGCCATCATATGGATTTTTAGGTGTAAATTTGAAAGAGTTATGATTTTTTAAAGGCAAGGAGCAAAAAACGAAAATGCAAAAACGGAAAAACCTCCGGTCCTTAAGGGGTTAATGAATCTTCTACAGGCTAGGAGTCTCTTGACTTAATAGTCAGGCACAAGCTTAGTGGTTACGTTGCTGAACTTCGAACTGGAACAATCTTAACACAGTCCTGCTAGGCACAATTCTTGAACCTGGTTGCTGCAAAACAAAAGTGGTTAACACAAGAAACAATAGGACATTACTTTAGAGTCTCTTTAGAGAATATTCTTCTTTACTCTTCTAGTGCCTCCCTGGGTTCCTCTGTATCTGCCAACATCAGGGGCAGGATTGGATTTGACATAGCTTTGCCACACCACATTGGTGAGGATGGAGTGGTGGAAGGCAGCATTAGAAGGGGACACAGGCTTTCTAGCCGGGATCAAAGTGGGGCAATGGGGCATGAGTACCATCTCCAAACTAGGATGGACCCATGACTCTTTTGTTGGTACCCTGGAAGCAGGCAAACTCTCCATGTCAGAAGAGGGCCTTGGTACATACGTTGGTACCTGTGCAGGAGGAAAACTCTCATTGCTCCGAGAGGGCCTAGGTACGTGCGTTGGTACCTCTGGAACAGACAAACTCTCATTGCTCCGAGAGGGTCTAGGTACGGTCTTTGGTACCCGCAATTTAGGCTTACTTTCCTGAACTTGAGCAGGACTTGACTCTCAACGATATGCAGAAAATGAAGAACTTGGCTCTTTGCTGTACATAGAAGATGATGAACTTGACTCTGTGCTGTACATAGAAGATGATGAACTTGGCTGTTGAAACTCCTCCTCCTGGGTTACGCTGGTGGAGGCTTTAGGAGCAGACCTTTTCGGCCTCAAGTTGAAGGGATCGGACTCCCAATCTGTTGACGGAAAATATTTGAAGGGAAGCTGTGCTGGTGACCGCTGCAGCCCATTCTCCATGAAGGCTCTGGATGGGGGTGTACTCCACAATTTCACCCACCTCTAAGGTGTAGAACTTCTTATGGAGATATGGCCTTTGCACTGCTCGCCGGTTTACGAGAATGGTCTGCCCAGTGTGGCAGTCAAGGAGTGTCCCATAACCTCTGACCTTGTCGAACATCGCCACAGTTGCTCTTCCTCTTTCTAATGGCTCCTCCCCTTCTCGGGGGTGATCCCATTTGCAGATGTACAATGCCTCCATTTCTTTGGTATTTTCTTGATACCGCACTTTTTCTTCATAAGGCAAATGCACGTGCTTGGGGGCATAGAGTTCTTTGTGTCGGGCCTTTAGCTTTTCCATCTATTCGGCCAGCTCGGCTTCTTGACGGGCCCTTTCCCTTTCTGCAGTTGGGATTGGTGGGAGTGGCTTCCCAGGTAATGGTTGAAGTATGAAGAATTGTGCATGTACTCGATCAGCTCCGGCTCATCTCCGAACACCCATTGTGGCAATTTTGGTGAGCACGGTCGTGCACTTGGCAAGCTTGATCGAGGTATGACCTCAGGGCTGGAGGAGGAAGAATAGGCCGCCTCTGGAGGGGTACTCACTGCAGACTCCTCTGACGGGATCTCGGCCCACGAGCCCCAGGTTCTGTGGTGAGGGGACAATCTCACCGGTGATGCACCTCCAGGTGTCCCTGCGCTCTCCGCTGGAGGTGTCTCTGGCCAATCGTCCTCATTATCATGCAGTGGGGGAAGATTGCAGGCCCCCTCTTCGTCTAATGACAACTGCTGCAGACGGTCAGCTAGTTCTTGGAAAAGTCGGGCTGCGACTGCCACAACTTTCTGCTTTTCTGGTGCCATTTTGCCAACTTCACCATGTGGAACACTGCTCTCCGCCATGTCTGTACTCTCCGGCTTTCCGTGCAGACTGAAGAGGTCGCTGTGCGTGGCGTCTTTTATAGTGGACATCTCCAAAATGGTGCCAAGCAGGAAGGATGTTATCGGTGCAGCCCCAACTTCTGGTCCTTCCAGAGATGACTCCTGTATCTCTGAGTTCCCTTTCGGCTGCGACACAGGGGCGGGGCGCAGCGCGGGCTTTCTTCGCGCGCTTTTCCGGCAGCAGTTCGGCTCCGCCTGTGCCGACCGGACCAAAGGATCGCAGCATGAACTCATTGCACAGTTTACACATTTCAGTTGTAGATAAATCTTCGCCTCCCCTTTTGCTTTTCTCGTGGCCCCCTTGTATGGTGCACCACGGACACCGTTCCTGTACACAGCAACACCGTTTACAGCACATGAATAAAGTTCGTTTTCTGGGGGGGAGTTCACTTTCACTAGTGGCGACTGTAGTAGGCACACACCCGAATCCCGTTCGTGCAATGCCAAAAAGGCTTTGTGGTAGCCCTTGGGGGGTGTATGGTAGTTGGGGTGTTGTTTAGGTAGATGAGGGGTTAAGGTTAACCCAATAGTTCGTGACACCAGGCTGAGGGCTAGTATGCTGAGGTAATTCTCCGGCCTATCGCCGCCCTTCCCAGTAACGATAGGTGCATACACAAAATGACTGAAGGTCCACAAGGTACTTGAACTTGGATAAACTTTACTGAAAGGCTTTCGGTACATCCAATGCACAATAACAGTCTCATGCAAACAGTCTCTATATAGTTCAGTGACTGACAGTTGTTGCAGACCTTGAATAGTAATAAAAGTCTCTGAATTTAGAGTTTACCTGATCACGTGACTCGCAGGTCCTGCTACGCTCCGGACAGGTAATTAACTATTTATATACATTTATACAATTCTTTACATATAAATCCTAAATAATTACTAGATAACTAATACCTAAATGAGAGGTGACTAGGGGTGGACTAGACAACAAGGACCCGATGTCCTAGGGACTCTGGCTATGGGGACCTATATGCACAGGTACCGGATGGGATGCAGTACCGGGACACCACAATATGCTATCCTCATATCCAGTCCTCATATTCCGTCCTTATATCCCGTGTTCATATCTGGACCTCATATCTCATCCTCATATCTCGTCCTCATATCTCGTCCTCATATCCCATCCTCATATCCCAACCTCATATTTCGTCCTCATATCCCGACCTCACGTGAGGCTGATTGCGATGAAGAGACTGTATGCCGAAAATACGGGGTGTGGCTTTGCGGGGATTAACTTGTGGGAGGGGCGTGGCTTGCAAGCCGAACCAACACATTCACCCGGAGATGTGGAGCCTGTTGAGTAAGAGGATGAATTGTGATGAAGAGATTGTGGTTGAAGGGCCTGTGATATGGGTGTATTGCCCGAAAAATGTGTTTTTGGCCTTTAGCCGAAACAAAAAAAGGGTTGAAAATAGAATTGGTGTGGTTTGTGTGTGGGTGTGGCTTGTGAGAGAGGATGTGCCTTCCAAGCTGGACAGACACACTCACCAGGAGATGCAGAGTGAAACTTGTGGAGTAAGGTACCGGAAGTCCCATAGACTTGCTTGGGACTTTATACAGAAACCCAGACCCTTGCAAATGGGGGTGGCTTAGGGTCTACATTTTTAGTTGACATATTAGTAACATGTGTACCAAGTTTCATCAAAATATCTCCAGCTGTTTGGAAGTGATGCTAGAACATCATGGGCAGAGGAAAAGTTGACCAGTTGCCCATAGCAACCTATCAGACGGCTTCGTTAATTTTCAACAAGGCCTCAATTGGATGCTATGGGAAACTGGTCGACTTTTCCTCTTTTTCCTCCATTGAGTTATTTATATATATATATGCAACTGGGATTTATAAGATGTAGAAATAAGGAATAATAAATCCATATATATATATATATATATATATATATATATATATATATATATATAAACAGAGCCCTAAACATCAGTCAAAGAGAGCCTGGGAGGTGAGGGTGAGTGAAGAGACATGCCATGTTGGGGCACTTGAGCAGCTTGGCTCCACCTCCTTGACACCTGGTAAAGAAATTTAAAAGAAAATTTTGGCAACCCCCATCAGCTTCAGGAAAGGTGAACTTTGCTTTTATACTTTAACATAGTGTTTCCTGACCAGTGTGCCTCCAGCTGTTGCAAAACAACAACTCCTAGTGTGCCCGGACAGCCGTTGGCTGTCCGGGCATGCTGGGAGTTGTAGTTTTGCAACAGCTGGAGGCGCACTGGAAGGGAAACACTGCTTTAACAGCGTTCCAATGATATCTGCGGTTGTTAACAGCAAATACATCTGACAGTCTCCTTTTCGCTTGTAAAGTTTCTACCCAATGACGTTGGTGCAGTCAGTTTTTCTAATATTTAAATCCAAATTCCGTGTAGAGAAATAAAGTTAATATTTAATTAATCCCTGGCTGCCTGAAGCCTCCTCTAGAGGGAGCGTGCATACATTTGTATCAATATTGTACAGTGCTGAGGAATCTGTTGGCACTATATAAAATTATTATTATTAATATTATTATTATTATTATTATTATTATTATAAGGAACAATAACACTGTATGCATTGAACTCCTAGCCCTTAGTTCATTTCTAGTTTTGGCCACAGGTAGTCGGAAGTTTATCATTCAAACTTATGTCCGTGCAGAGGGTTTGGAGCTCTGTATCAGGAAAAACGGAGCTCAGACCTCCCTGAAAAAATAACAAATGAAAGGGGTACTCCGGTGGAAACCCTTTTTTTTTTTTAATTAACCGGTGCCAGAAAGTTAAACAGATTTGTAAATGACTTCTATTAAAAAATCTTTACCCTTCCAGTACTTTTTAGCAGCTGTATGCTACGGAGGAAATTCTTTTCTTTTTGAATTTATTTTTTGTCTTGTCCACAGTGCTCTCTGCTGACACCTGATGCCCTTATCAGGAACTGTCCAGAGCAGGAGAAAATCCCCATAGCAAACCTATGCTGCTCTGGACAGTTCCTGATACGGGCATCAGGTGTCAGCAGAGAGCACTGTGTTCAGAGAGAAAAGAAATTAAAAAAGAAAAGAATTTCCTCTGTAGCATACAGCTGCGTAAAAATACTGGAAGGGTAAAGATTTTTTAATAGAAGTGATTTACACATCTGTAACTTTCTGGCACCAGCTGATTTAAAAAAAATGTTTTCCACCTTAAAGCGTACCTGTCATATCAAAGAAAAAAATAATGCTTGTATATATATATATATATATATATATATATATATATATATTACTCACTAGGTCATGTATGTCTTTTTTTATCTGTCTAGCTTCTGCTTCTGTATCTGACTCACAAATCCCTCTGTTCTGCTGCTCACTCATTCTGACATCCACTGCTCAGGAAGGGGCATGTCCGAGGCAAGCACTGAGCCTGCTCTCACTCACCATGCATTCACTTCCTCCCTGAGTCTGCTAGGTAGGGTCTCCTCATCTTATAACTGCAGGCTGCTTTGTAACCCCTTTCACTTTGTTTTCATGCTGCAGTCTGACAGGACAGGAGTGAGCACAGAGGAGTGCTAGTCCCGCCCTCACTTACTGGACTTGGTCCCTGCCTGTGCTTCAGCTGGGACAAACATGATGCTGCAGCTGGACAGGATTATGTTTTGGATGGTATGGGGACCCCTAGTGGTCTTATTTTTTTATTAATAAATGATGGTTTATGTAAAAAGCATATCATTTTGAGAGGTTATTTTATCCAATTCTTTAGTATATGCTGATGGGACGAGTGTTTAACCATCCTGTAACCTTCCGGGCTGAGCAGTTTTTCCCCAAGGATTTATGCTACCCCTATAGAGGGGCAATATATGTGCATTTGTTCATATACAAGGTGAACGGCCACCCTGACAGCCCTTCTACTTCACCTGTTATCTGTGGTAATGCACGAGACACTATCCTTCATTTTTTTCAGTTTTTTTTCCCTTATGTACCATAGACATATAAGAACATACAAGTACAGATCATGTACAGTGATCCCTCAATGGCCTCAACATACAATAGTTTCAACATACAATGGTCTTTTCTGGACCATTGTAACTTGAAACCAGACTCAACATACAATGCTACAGACAGTCCAGATCTGTGAAACGTGTCAATGGCTAGAAGAACCGACCAATCAGAATGGACATTTCACAGGTAAAACCCCTGTATTGCTGAAGTGTATGCACGGAATTCCTGTCTGGTAGCGCCCCCTACAGTACAGGGAGGTATTACATGTTCTGTACTCCTTACCTGTGCCAGGGTTAGCTGCTCCTTGGGACTAGGGTTGCCACCCTGCCGGTATTTTACCGGCACAGCCGGTATTTTCATCTACATTCCGGGCTGTGCCGGTAAGTTTGGATGAAAAATACCGGCCATGCAATGGCCGGTATTTTTCATTCACTGACAGGGGCGGACTGAGCAGCATCCCCAGAGCAGCACTGCTTTCATGACCGGCCGTACAATGCCCAGGTCTGACACCAGCAGCCTGTGACAGGGAGAGCTCCGTGCGATGACAGGAAGAGATTGTACAGTGCTGGGGAGGGGGCGTGCACCTCCTGTCTCCTCCCTCCCCCTCCTTCTCTCTGCCCCGTGCAGTCTTACAACCCTCCATAGGCAGAGCAGGGAGGGGAGAGGAGGAGAGGCCGTGTATAGTGAGTGTCTCCATCTGCTGCGCAGGGCGGGTGAGTGTCTGTGTATATATGTGTCTGTATATATGTGTCTGTATATATGTGTCTGTGTATATATATGTGTGTGTGTCTGTGTATATATGTGTCTGTATATATGTGTCTGTATATATGTGTCTGTGTATATATATGTGTGTGTGTCTGTGTATATATGTGTGTGTGTGTATATATAGGTGTGTGTGTATATATAGGTGTGTGTGTATATATGTGTGTGTGTGTGTGGGGGGGGGGAGCTGCCTAATCTGGGGGACAACTATACTGATCTGGGGGACAACTATACTGATCTGGGGGACAACTATACTGATCTGGGGGACAACTATGCTCGTAATCTGGGGGACAACTGTGCTCCTAATCTGGGTTACATCTATGCTGCCTAATCTGGGGGACAACTATGCTGCCTAATCTGGGGGACAGCTATGCTGCCTAATCTGGGGGACAGCTATGCTGCCTAATCTGGGGGACAGCTATGCTGCCTAATCTGGGGGACAGCTATGCTGCCTAATCTGGGGGACAGCTATGCTGCCTAATCTGGGGGACAACTATGCTGCCTAATCTGGGGGACAGCTATGCTGCCTAATCTGGGGGACATCTATGCTGCCTAATCTGGGGGACATCTATGCTGCCTACTCTGGGGGACATCTATGCTGCCTACTCTGGGGGACAGCTATGCTCCTAATCTGGGGGACAACTGTGCTCCTAATCTGGGGGTCAACTATGCTGCCTGATCTGGGGGACAACTATGCTGCCTAATCTGGGGAAAAACTACCCGGCCCTCCACAATATTTTTAGTTTCTCATGTGGCCCCATGGGATAAATAATTGCCCACCCCATTCCTCCTCAACCCCGGACATTCCTAACCTGGAGCCGCCCGGGGAAAGGAGAAAGTGAAGACAAGAGACTGGTGAGACCTCTCTGCAAAATTGTGTATTTAATGCAGTGTTTCCCAACCAGGGTGCCTCCAGCTGTTGCAAAACTATTACTCCCAGCATGCCCAGACAGCCTTTGGCTGTCCGGGCATGCTGGGAGTTGTAGTTTTGCAATAGCTGGAGGCACCCTGGTTGGGAAACACTGATTTAATGTTTTAATGTGTGAAACTATCTGCTCCGCTCTGTATCTAATCCTGTCATGATACTGTCTGCTGAGCCTGTATATCCAAATCTGTCATGTGGGATATGAGCCTGTGTATCTAATCCTGTCATGTGCGATACTGCCTGATGAGCCTGTGTATCTAATCCTGTCATGTGCGATGCTGTCTGCTGAGCCTGTGTATCTAATCCTGTCATGTGTGATACTGTGAGCTGAGCCTGTGTATCTAATACTGTCATGTGTGATACTGTCTGCTGAGCCTGTACATCCACATCTGTCATGTGGGATACTATCTGCTGAGCCTGTGTATCTAATCCTGTCATGTGTGATACTGTCTGATTAGCCTGTTTATCTGACGTTGCGCAGGGGGACGTCACTCGTCATCAGAGAGAGCCAGCGTTGCTGTCGCGCACCACCACTACCGCCGCCGCTGGCATAAATAGGGTTTTGGTAGGTATTCTCTAAATGTAAATTTTTTGTGCGATATAGGAAAATTCCCCCCGCATATATATTGTATCCCTCCAATCCCCTATGCCATTTCTTAAACCCCCCTCCCATCCCCCGTGCCATTTCTTAAACCCCTGATCCCTCAGCAATCTGGCCCCTCCCCTTTTGTAGCTCCACCCCCCACATAGCCACACCCATGACCGGTATTTTTCTGAGGGAAAGGTGGCAACCCTACTTGGGACACCAGGTGAGGGCGGCTCCATGTTACTTTTTTAGGACATTGGGGGAGATTTATCAAAACCTGTCCAGAGGAAAAGCTGCTGAGTTGCCCATAGCAACCAATCAGATCGCTTCTATCATTTTTAACAAGGCCTCTGCAAAATGAAAGAAGCGATCTGATTGGTTGCTATGGGCAACTCAGCAACATTTGCTCTGGACAGGTTTTGATAAATCTCCCCCTATGTGTTCTGTACAGGACCCTGAAGAAGCTCCTGTCCTCTACATAGACAGTGATTACAACTCCTATTTTTGGATGACATTTTGGGCCTTCAGAACCATTTGCCAGGTTTCCATAGAGTTCTGGTCTCAACATACAATGGTTTCAACAATGGTCGTCCTGGAACCAATTAATATTGTAACTTGAGGGACCACTGTATACTATACAGACTAGAGATGAGCGAACTTACAGTAAATTCGATTCGTCACGAACTTCTCGGCTCGGCAGTTGATGGCTTTTCCTGCATAAATTAGTTCAGCTTTCAGGTGCTCCCGTGGGCTGGAAAAGGTGGATACAGTCCTAGGAGACTCTTTCCTAGGACTGTATCCACCTTTTCCAGCCCACCGGAGCACCGGAAAGCTGAACTAATTTATGCAGGAAAAGTCATCAACCGCCGAGCTGAGAAGTTCGTGACGAATCGAATTTACTGTAAGTTCGCTCATCTCTAATACAGACCATGAAAAGAAAGCTCAGAGAATGGTGCAAGGTACACGGTCTAACACGCGTTTCGGCATGTGTTACCTTTGTCTTGGAATATACAGGGGTTACTTTACCATTCTACATAGGTTAGCATAGGTACTAACCTACTCTGCTTACCCTGTTATCTAGTACATATCCTTTTATTACTTGGGTAATAGTGCGTAGAAAATATAATAAAACATAATTAGGCCTTTAGGATCTGTAATACAACTGAATGATTCTCTAAATCTGTCAGGTCTTGTGAAATTTATGATTTTGCTAAATAATGTAACATCTGTATATTGTACGCCTGTACCATATGAATGCATGGGGAACGGAACGATTGACATTTTTGGAGCTAGAGCCGATTGACAGAATTCCTTCCCCGTCTGCAGCTTCTCGTGCCTGATGCTGATAATACACAGCCATAAAGTGATCATTCTGCTGTCCCATAAAGCTGATGAAATGCCTCGCCTGACATTCTCACAATTATTGCAGCAATTTCCTATGCGACGTTAGGGTTTAAAGGGGTACTCTGGATGAAAACAAATGTTGTTACATCAACTGGTTCCAGTACTTAATCCTTCCAGTACAGTGGTCCCTCAACATACGATGGTAATCCGTTCCAAATGGACCATCGTTTGTTGAAACCATCGCATGTTGAGGGATCCGTGCAATGTAAAGTATAGGACAGTGGTTTACAACCTGCGGACCTCCAGATGTTGCAAAACTACAACACCCAGCATGCCCGGACAGCGGGAGTTGTAGTTTTGCAACATCTGGAGGTCCGCAGGTTGAAGATTACTGTATTGGAGGTTGTACTCACGTGTCCCCGCCGCTCCGGACCGTCACTGCTACCCCGGATGTCGCCGTCCATCGCTGTCGCCGCGTCCCCGGGGTGTCCCCGATGCTCCGGCAAGGCCTCTGCTTCCCCGGCATCCTCGCTCTCCGTCGCCGCCATCACGTCGCTACGCACGCCGCTCCTATTGGATGACGGGACGGCGTGCGCAGCAACGTGATGACGACGATGGAGAGCGCCGACGATGCAGGGGATCCCGAGGACAAGTAAGTGATCGCCAGCGGACCACACGGGGCACCGTAAACGGCTATCCGGTGGCAGCTGAAGCAGTCTGCGCTGCCGGATAGCCGTTCATGCGATGGCCCTGACATACAAAAGCATCGTATGTTGATGCAGCCTTCAACATGCGATGGACTCTGAGAGGCCATCGTATGTTGGAATGATCGTATGTCGGGGCCATCGTAGGTCGGTGGGGGTCACTGTATTTATCAGCTGCTGTATGCTTCGGGGGAAGTTGTGTCGTTCTTTCCAGTCTGACCACAGTGCTCTCTGCTGCCACCTCTGTCCATGTCAGGAACTGTCCAGAGTAGGAACATCCCCACAGTAAACCTCACCTGCTCTGGACAGTTCCTGACACGGACAGAGGTGTCAGCAGAGAGCACTGTGGTCAGACAGAAAAGAACAACTCAACTTCCTGTGGAGCATACAGCAGCTGATAAGTACTGGAAGGATTCATATTTTTATATAGAAGTAAAATACAAATCTGTTTAACTTTCTGTCACCAGTTGATTTGAAAAAAAAAAAAATATATATATATATATATATATTTCCAGCGGAGTACCCCTTTAAAGCTGTATTCTTCCACTGATTTTGAGCATAAGCCATAAAGGCTAAACAACGAGGGATCTGGTTCTCCGCAGCCTGGAACCTATGACAATGTGAACCTTGTCCTGACTTCTCCGTCTCAGCGGGAGAGCAGCTCTGATGTAACAACCTGTGACATATCCCTGTCCTGCTCGCTGTCACCTTCCCTGAAGTCATGTCAGCTCGGCTGTGTGCATCCACTGGCAGCAACGTGCGATGTCCTAACAAGGAGGGGGCAGCGGGTGTTTTATTCCCCCTAGAGAAATGTTTCGTTTTTCCTTTTTCCCTTCCATCAGCCACCAGCTGAAGGCGAGACGCGAAGCCTGCAGGCGGAGTTCTAACTAATACATTTACACCACCTACAGAACATATCACAGCTAAATGGAAAGGCTGCGGGTCATGCAAACCAATTTTACATTGTGCTGTTACATTTTAATCTTTAGTAAAGATAGCGAGGTAGAGTTCTGATCCCATTACTGATATAATAAAGGATACGGGATAAGATGACTGATCGTGGGGGTCCCCAGTGGCAGGACCCCCGCGATCTCGGTCTGCGGCACCCCAGACATCCAGTGCACAGAGAGAAGTTCGCTCCGTGCCGGATGACTGTCGATGCGGGGAAGAGGCTTTTGATGTCACGGCCCCTCCCTTAGACTTGCACTGAGGGTGCGTGCCCTTGACGTCACTAGTGGGGCGTGGCCATGACATCACGAGCCTCCGGTGCTGCACCCGGTGTTCGTTTA
This sequence comes from Hyla sarda, assembly GCF_029499605.1. Classification (NCBI taxonomy): domain Eukaryota; kingdom Metazoa; phylum Chordata; class Amphibia; order Anura; family Hylidae; genus Hyla; species Hyla sarda. The sequence goes on from NC_079197.1 coordinate 27,579,097, forward strand.
GAGGGAGATCGTGGGGTCTTCAGCGGCGGAACCCTCGTAATCAGACACATTATCCTCTATCCTTTGGATAGGGGATAAGATGTCTAAGGGCGGAGTACCCCTTTAAGAAAGTCATCAACAGAGAATTTTGAACCCAAAAAACGACATGGTGTTAAAAGGTTGACATTCATTTCCACCTTGTTTGTGGGAACATTTATGTTTGTATCCAGACGTTGCCAGCTCGTGTTGAATGAATCCAATTGACTGCGTTTACTACATTTGTATCTGGCCAACTTTGTGTTTCCCTGATGCGCAGTGTGTGGTAGTGGGGTGTGTGATGAGGGCAGATGTTGTTACCCTAAGGACAGATGACATTAACCCCTTGTATTCATGACGCCAGGGCATGGTTTAGCCTAAAACCACCCCAAGGTATACCACTGTATCCTGGGCTAGGCACGGGGGGCAATAAAGACTCCGACGCCAAGTTATGGACAACAGTAGCTTTACTGAGGGTAGACAGTTGGTAAAGTCTATACAGATCAGCCAGGGCCCAAGGAGGTGACCAGGGATGCAGAGACCTTAAGGGCTTGCTGGGAGTTGTAGTAGGACTGGACAATTGAATGCAGACCACGCTGACTTGACAGATGACAGGGACTGACTTGACTTGACTCATAAAGCTGTGACTTTATCTTACATGAATTGATGGTGGCTGCAGGACTGGACTTTGAGGCCTCCAACACTCTGGACACACACACTAGACGACTGCACTGGACCTCAGCCGAAGAGAGAGAGAAGCTCCACCCAGGGATTATATGGGGAGACTAGCAGGGAGCCTATAGTTCACTCTTGGGACCACCTGGTCACTGGTACCTCCTGGGTAACAATCACATGACATAACTCTTAAAGATACAACACATTTAATAACACTTTACATGGTAAAACATATTTACATTGGGGAAACAAGTGCAGGGGGCCTTGGGGACACTGAAGAAGGCTGCCTGACAGGACAGCAGGAGAACGGGGTAACACCTCCTGTACTGGGTCACCACATATCTATCCATCTATCTTTTATCATCAGCACCCTTCCTCTCCCCACTTCATACATAAAATACATGCTATAAAATGCTTTACATTCTGTCTTTCCTTCTTTTCCTCACTAAGAAGTAGTTCCATTTTCCTTCCTATCATTTGCCTAATGCTCAGCATTTACATAATTTAAAAGCAATAGAGGACATCATCATCACATATATAAGTCACTGTATGACAGCCTCATAAATACTAAGACAATGGAAACCTTTCAAAGACTTACAGATCAGAAAAACTGCAGATCCATATTGTTCTTTAAATGCTTAAAAGATGCCTAATTGTGGCAGGATGGATTTCTGTGCACGCCTGAGAAATGTCTCCCCTGTAGGAGGCGCTGTACCCATGGCTGCCCTACAGCCAATATATATCAAACAGAACATTACAAGGAGTGAAACTTCTCTGCTATCAATTAGAACTGTGTTCCCCACAATGTGGTTCTCCAGCTGTTGCAAAACCACAAATGCCATCATGCCCTGGCAGCGATGATGATGCATGATGGGAGTTGTAGATTGTACAGCAACTCAAGTAGAGATGAGCGAACTTACAGTAAATTCGATTCGTCACGCACTTCTCGGCTCGGCAGTTGATGACTTATCCTGCGTAAATTAGTTCAGCCTTCAGGTGCTCCGGTGGGCTGGAAAAGGTGGATACATTCCTAGGAAAGAGTCTCCTAGGACTGTATCCACCTTTTCCAGCCCATCGGAGCACCTGAAAGCTGAACTAATTTATGCAGGAAAAGTCATCAACTGCCGAGCCGAGAAGTTTGTGACGAATCGAATTTACTGTAAGTTCGCTCATCTCTAAACTCAAGACCCACAGGTTGGGGAACACTGAAAAAGAAAATATAAGGAATAGAAAATCAGAAAGGTGGTTACAGGGGTCACAGAGGTACCAGCCAAAACTGGGTCCTGTAGCCTGAGGTGACCCAAAAAATAACTCTGTCACCTGAGCAAGTAAAAGGGTTAAAAACTATATGGGCACATGCAATTCCTGGAAGTCAACCCCTATAATTTACATTATTAAACGTTTAATTTTGTCAACTTGCATGGGTGCCATTGATGCTTTGGCACTGTGTATGTGCGGGCACATGGCCCAGAGTCGGGGGTTAGGTCTGGCAGTAATGGTTCTGCTGGACCACTGGGTGGCACTGGTAGGGTCGCCACCTTTCTTGCAAAAAAATACCGACCATGCTAATCTGCATAATTAATTATATATGCGTGACATCACAGGATACACATATGCGGGGGAAATTTTATCCTATTCTGACCCCTATAACTTTTTTTATTTCTCCTATATGTGGGCTCATTTTTTGCACCCCTGTCTGTAGTTTTTTACACTACAATTTTTGTTTTGATGTGACTTTTTGATCGCTTTTTTCTTTATTTTTTTTATTAAATTTGGGAGCTGCAGTTAGTTACTAACTACAACTCCCAGCATGCCTTGATACCGCCTGTGGCTCAGCAGCTGCCCCATACGAAAACTACAACTCCCAGCATTTTGGACCATATAGTGGTATGTAGTATAGGTCAGTGTTTCCCAACCAGGGGTGCCTCCAGCTGTTGCAAAACTACAACTACTAGCATGCCCGGACAGCCGTAGGCATGCTGGTAGTTGTAGTTTTGCATGCTGGTAGTTGTAGTTTTGCATGCTGGGAGTTGTAAATTTGCAACAGCTGGAGGCACTCTGGTTGGGAAACACTGGAATAGGTTATGGTGCAACATTCCGGGAATTGGAGGATTGGTTGGATAAATACCGGCCATTGCATAGACGGCATTTTTAATATAAAAATACCGGCAGGGTGGCCAAAATTCAGTCTGAGCCAGTAAAATACCGGCCAGGTGGCGACCCTAGGCACTGGTGTTGTGGTGGTGGGGGTCACCACCCATCTCCTTGCCATTCAAGTTACCTACTTGAATCAGGTGGCCATGAAGTAGCGAGGGGCTTTTACAGTGATAACATGTATACTGACTACTTGATGTTAGTTGTTAAAATGATGTTGAGAAGCAATAGACCAATATACAACATGTAGATGTGGCGGAGTAGGGGGGTGGCGGGCTACCTACTCTTCCCCAAACCACTACCCACTCTACTGTGTGGGACACCAAGGGGAGCATTGCTACTATATGGAGCACTATAGGTCTTGGAAAGTGCGAGGCCTAAAATATTGGGCAGGTTCTGCAGAGACAAGTCGTAAGCTGAAAGGATTCACTGGATGTAACTGCACTGTAATCCCTTATATGACCTGTTATGGTAATGATGGTGACCTAAGTATAGGAGGTCCTGTCAAACTGAGTAAAAGTTGGGAGGTATTGTGCAATTTTGATCAATCTTCCCCCATGTGCAGGTAATGACTGGTATCCAGTCACAGAGGATTAGATACATCCGCTTCCAGTTTTGGTGACTGCGTCCTCCTCCCTCCCAAGCTTCCTTGCCACCCCTTAGCTTTGAAGGAAGTTCCCTGCATTCATGGACGTCTATCAAGTCGGTGTGGGAGGGCACAGCCAGTATGTCTGGAAGCCGCCATGCCTACTCCGTGACTAGATACCAGTCATTAGAATACTGCGCAAGTGCTGATAAAAGTTATTTGTGGAAATTGTTTTAACGCTGTTCACCTCATTTATAAGGCAGTTTGTGGAGCATTATGGACCTGACAGGTTCCCTTTCATTTGTCAGTGGAGCAGATTATTGCATCTAACCCGGGTATTACCGTGGCATTTCACATTACTCTATATTCCATTATGTCAGCTGCATTTTGACGTAGTTTCTTTTATCCTGAAGCTCCCAAGGCTGTATCAGTACAACCCTGTGGTGCAGTAATAGTTAATGTTGTCTGAGCATATTATAGTCTTGTTCTGTAAACCACAGAGCTTTTTCATAGAGATGATGTACAGTGATCCCTCAACTTACAATGGCCTCAACATACAATAGTTTCAACATACAATATTTTTTTCTGGACCATTGTAACTTGAAACCAGACTCAACATACAATGTACAGACAGTCCAGATCTGTGAGACATGTCACAACTGGAGGAACTGACCAATCAGAATGGGCATTTTACTGGTAAATCACCTGTATTACTGAAGTGCATGCACTGACTGGTGTCTGGTAGCGCCCCCTACAGTACAGGGAGGAATTACAAGTTCTGTACTACTCCTTACCTGTGCCAGGTTTAGCTGCTCCTTTGGACACCAGGTAAGGGCGGCTCCATTTGGGACACTGTGTGTACTGTATAGGACCCTGAAGAAGCTCCTGTCCTCTACTTAAACCATTGTTTCCCAACCAGGGTGCCTCCAGCTGTTGCAAAACTACAACTCCCAGCATGCCCGGACAGCCAACGGCTGTCCGGGCATGCTGGGAGTTGTAGTTTTGCAACAGCTGGAGGCACCCTGGTTGGGAAACAATGATATAGACAGTGATTACAGCTTCCAGCAGCTCTTTCTTACGTTTATATGTAAGGATTTGCTTTATCTATATTAGTTATCTACTTATTTTTCTTTATTCCTCACTTTTTCCTATTTTTGGATGATATTTTGGTTGCTTCAGAACCAATTACCAGGTTTCCATAGAGTTATGGTCTCAACATACAATGGTTTCAACATACAATGGTCGTCCCGGAACCAATTAATATTGTAACTTGAGGGACCACTGTGTGGTGCCTTGGAGAGGGGGGGGGGGGGGGTGTATGGCAGTTGGGGGTGTTGCTGTGAGGTATATCATGGTTATAATTAACTCTTGTCAGTCGTAACGCCAGGGTGAGGGTTAAATGCTGTATGACTTGGCCTATCGCCACCCTTCCCAAGAGCGATAGGTAGGTCCAGAATAAAGTATTGTCCCCAACCAGAGCTTTGCTGAAAACTTGCGTAAACTTTACTGAAGATTTTCTGTAACATGCGAACATAAGCAACATCCTTTCTAACAGAGTCTATGAACAGCTTTGATTGACAGTTGGTTGGGACTTGAGTAAGTTCCTCAGCTTGTAGGGATTTAGTATGTGCAGATCCGCTGGATTTAGGGTTATGTTTAGGTCCAGGGTCCTTGCCGATATTTGCGGGGAAATTTAGAAGAACTCATTAACTGATTCAGCCGAGGCCGCAAGGCTTTGGCCTAGTAATTGTCCTTGAAAGTTGCTGAGGTCCTACCTCATTCAGTGACAGCAACCCAAGAGATGCTGCTTGCTTTGCAGCGCAGGAACAAGAGAGCGATCATTGGCTGCAGCTCCCTTATATGGGCAGGGGCTGGCCGTTTTAGGATTGGTCCACACCGTCTGTCATTCAGCTTTACAAGGCACCGTGGGTATCACATGTCCCATGAACCTCCAAAGGTCTTCTTTACCTACCATAGAGACTAAAACATTGTCACGTGACCCGCAGGTCCTGCGACGCTAGCGCAAGGTAAGAACACTTTTTATATACATTTACCTGAATAATATATTAACTATTTAAGGGGTGACTAGGGGAAGACTAGATCTGAGGACCCCATGGTTCCTAGGAACTCTGACTTTGGGGACCCCTACCAAGGTACGGTATGTAATACGGTACCAGGATACCACAACTGTATTCACCAACACCCTACAATAAATCAATCTGACTTACAGCACTTTCCATATAGGCTACATCTTACTCCTGATCAGCGTGCGCCTGATGTCGTCTTATCTGCCATGGTTGTTCTAATTCGGGATCTGCACCGGGAACAGCAACAAGATACAATCATTTGTCAGCAATTACCGGCTCTTACAGTATGTCTGTCTGCGGGTCGGATGAACTTATATAGCCCTCAACTATGAGACAAGCTGCACCCGCCTGAGGGTTAGACTAGGATCATTTAAATCTCACTTATTTAGTGGCGGCTGCGTCTGTAACAATGTTTATATTTGTACGGTTGTTAAGAATATTTGTGTATATAAGTGTCGCCAAAAGAACATATTGTAGATAGGAGAAGTTCATTGCGCATTTCTGATTTAGTACAAACCACTTATCATGTTGTTGGGGACTATAAAATGTTGTATGTACAATGACTAATATTGTGCAGTTAGTGAAAATTGTGTAGTCAAGTTAGGAGTGAGGCTAGGAGGAGCTGGAGGTACATGTGCCCCAGGGATAGGGGTGTGGGTGGCACTCTATAATGGCCAGGGCATTTAAAAAGAGATCTTGGGCAGCAAACTAAATCTTTGCCTCAGTGTAAGTAAACCTACAAATGTAGCCAGCGCCAACTGTTGTTGGCACCTTCCATCTATCGCAAAGCACACTACGCTATCGGAATAGTGCAGTTAAAGGGGTACTCCACTGGAAAAAAAAATTATTAAATCAGCTGGTGCCAGAAAGTTCAACAGATTTGTAAATTACTTCTATGAAAAATCTTAATCCTTCCAGTACTTATCAGCTGCTGTATGTTCCAGAGGAAGTTTTTTTCTTTTTGAATTTCCTTTCTGTCTGACCACAGTGACACCTCTGTCCATGTCAGTTACTGTCCAGAGCAAGAGAGGTTTCCTATGGGGATTTGCTCCTACTCTGGACAGTTCCAAAAATTGACAGAGGTGTCAGCAGAGAGCACTGTGGTCAGACGGAAATGAAAAAAAAAAAAAAAAGAAAGAACTTCTTCTGGAATATACAGCACCTGATAAGTACTGGAAGGATAACGATTTTTAAATAGGAGTAATTTACAAATCTGTTTCACTTACTGGCACCAGTTGATTTATAAAAAAAAAAAAAAATGTTTTCCGGTGGAGTACCCCTTTAATGTGGAGCAGGAAATGTCTTCCCCCATGCAAGGGAAGTGAAATATTGGGAACCTTTGACTTCTGCCCAGGAAATGCTGAAGCATTAGAGGGGTTATCCAGGAATAGAAAAACACAGCTAATTTCTTTCAAAAAGAGCTCCACGTCTGTCTCCAGGTTATGTGTGTGGCTTCACAACTTTGCTCCATTCACTTCAATGAAATTGAGTTGCAGAACCACACCCAACCTGGAGACAGACAGGGAAGCGGTTTTTGAAAGAAAGCAGCTCTGTTTTTCTATTCCTGGATAAGCCCTGTAAGCCAGTTCTGTATTAACCTGTGCTGGCTTACTTCTGTGTCTTTCATAGATTCCCTGGGAAGGACGCAGAGTTCCCAGCCCAGAGAATGGAGGAGCTCTAGCTGAGGGGACTTAAAGGGGTACTCCCGTGGAAAACTTTTTTTTTTTTTTAAATCAACTGGTGCCAGAAAGTTAAACAAATTTGTAAATCACTTCTATTAAAAAATCTTAATCCTTCCAGTACTTTTTAGGGGCTGTATACTAAAGAGAAATCCAAAAAAGAAATGCAAAAATAAAAAGGTTTCCACGGGAGTACCCCTTTAATACAAGGGACAGGATGAGATCCTGTACCGGGACACCACACATGCTATGTTATAAAATGAAGCTGGCAGTGAGGATATTATATTCTGGTCAATAAGGAGGCAATGCTACCACGATTATTTCTATTTGACTATTATAAAGGTCATTACATATCATTGTAGTAATTCGCCGGCACATGACCAAGAACACTTGACATTTCCCCCCATTGGATGCATTATGAGACTTTTGTGCTCCGTTTCGGGCCTCTGTAAGGTAGAGTGGGGGTTGTTCACTATCTCTGCTGCTTTTGGCAGACGACCATTGATGTCCAAAAGAAATGTCACAATCTGTTCCCTGAAAAATGAAATTTTAGGCCGTATGTGGCTGTGCAGCCATGTGTGCAAAGGGCAGAAATAGTAATACAAAATTAAAATGAGCACACACACGAACAATGTTAAAAAGACAGCGGCAAAGCTGTCGGGGCGCAGGGGAAACCAAACCCAACAACAACAGTTATAGAATACGACTACAAATAATCTATATCAGTAAAAATAATATCCCCATGACATCATTGCTGTGGAAGAGAAAACGTTTTCCTAGTCTTAGATAGCAGCTTTAAAGGGGTACTCCGGTGGAAAACAATTTATTTTAAATCAACTGGTGCCAGAAAGTTATACAGATTTGTAAATTACTTCTATTAAAAAATCTTAATCCTTCCAGTACTTATCAGCTGCTGTATAATACAGAGGAAATTCTTTTCTTTTTTTAATTTCTTTACTGTCTGACCACGGTGCTCTCTGCTGACACCTCTGTCCATGTCAGGAACTGTCCAGAGTAGGAGAGGTTTGCTATGTGGATTTTCTCCTGTTCTGGACAGTTCCTGACATGGACAGCGATGTTAGAAGAGAGCACTGTGGACAGAAAAGAAATTCAAAAAGAATAGAACTTTCTCTGTAGTATACAGCAGCTGATAAGTACTGGAAGGATTAAGACTTTTTAATAGAAGTAATTTACATATCTGTATAACTTTCTGGCACCCGTTGATTTAAAATAAATTGTTTTCCACCGGAGTACCCCTTAAAGTTAGGCAGATATGTTAGTCAATGATGGTCTTCGTGTTATTCTCCCATATCTTGACCATCCATGGTATGTTGGCTCATATATCATATGGACAAATGTACGTAATTGAGTTCAGGAGTCTCATTCAGTCCCTTAGCCAAAGTGTATAATATCCAAACCATAAAGGGGTACTCCGCCCCTAGACATCTTATCCCCTACTCAAAAGATTTTTTAATAAAAGTAATTTACAAATCTGTTTAAAGGGGTTATCCAGGAAAAAAATTTTTTTTTTTTATATATCAACTGGCTCCAGAAAGTTAAACAGATTTGTAAATGACTTTAATTTAAAAAAATCTTAATCCTTTCAGTACTTATGAGCTGCTGAAGTTGAGTTGTTCTTTTCTGTCTACGTGCTCTGTGATGACACCTGTCTCGGGAACTGTCCAGAGTAGAAGCAAATCCCCATAGCAAACCTCTTCTACTCTGTGCAGTTCCCGAGACAAGCAGAGAGCACTGTTGCCAGACTGAAAACAACAACTCAACTTCAGCAGCTGATAATTATTGGAAGGATTAAGATTTTTTAATAGAAGTCATTTACAAATCTGTTTAACTTTCTGGAGCCAGTTGATATATATATATATATATATATATATATATATATATATATAAGTTTTTTCCTGGATAACCCCTTTCTGGCACCAGTGTTGATTAATTTTTTTTTTCCCCCTTTAAAGGAAATTTTAATACTTTAGCATAGTAAACATTTTTGACAATTGTCACTTCCAACTCTGATCAGATGACCAGTGCCCAGCATCTTTCTCTTTTTGTGTAAGGGAGGGGGAGGAAGGAGAGGACGAGCATTGTCCTTATCGCTGATCCTGTGTTATCTGCCTTTGGCTTTATAATAGAGGTTTAGCCTTTCACTATGATCCTTCACTCTAAAGATTAGAAGGCGACCGTTGTCTCTGCCCCTGGTGTACACAGCCCCTGCTAAAATGTTCCTGAAAACGTCAATAAGTAAGGATTTTCTGGCAGAATAAAAATACTAAATGCCTATAAGACTAACAAACGGGTCCCTTTTGCGATGTGCCGCAGCCTCGGAGGGGCAGGAGATGTCTGTGCAGGATGTTTTTTTCTATTCAATTAGACATGGTAGAAATAAAAGACAAATCGGCAAATTGTAGGTTGGCGGGAGGAGGCAGCTTGTTTTGAGCTGAAGGGACACAACCGCCTGTTTCCCGCAGCCTTGGTTTTGCAGCTGATATATGAACCTTCCAGAGGGACATGAAAAAGCAAATTATCTGAAGACGGAAGAAGATGTACAGAAAGCGAGCAGGGGATGGACGGAGAGAAGCTCTACACATCTATTTAACCTAGTTTCATCCAATGAGGTTTTTATAGGCAACAATCATCTGTTATTATGAAACATAAGAAGTGGTGGAATCGATTTGCAAGGTCTGAGCTGAGCAGAGAACCTACTGTAAGTGATTCACGTTTTGGAGAATTAACAGAGAGGAGAAATCTTGGAGCTGATGTCAGACTGTGCCCATCAATGAGGAACGCTCAAGTGCTCGGCAATAAGACCCTACAACCTCTGTGTTGTATGAAGCTTTAATATGGCTCCCATTCTCATCTGTGCTTTGCTTTTAAAGGGGTACTCCGTTGCCAGAAAGTTAAACAGATTTGTAAATGATGGAACAACTAAAGAACACGTAGGTGCACTCACCGCAAAGCAGAGACTGTCAGGTCTGGAAGTCCGATGACGGAACGCCGGGTCACGGCATAGGCGCTGGTGAAGTGTGGTGCTTGGAGGCTACGCCGGCAGTTTCGCACGTAAGTGCGAAACTGCCGGCGTAGCCTCCGAGCGCCACACTTCACCAGCGCCTATGCCGTGACCCGGCATTCCGTCATCGAACTTCCGGACCCGACAGTCTCTGCTTTGCGTTGAGTTCACCTACGTGTTTATTTGGTTGTGAGGGTGAGGGTTAAATACTGTAATCTTGATAGGCCTATTGCCACCCTTCTCAAGAGCAATAGGTGAATGTAGAATAAACGATTGTCCACAACCACTGTTAACTGAAAACTTGCAGGAACTTTTACTGAAGAATTTCTGTACATGCAGCAATAGTAACAGTCCAGATAACAGAGTCTCTATAGATATAGCTGAGCAGCGATTGACAGTTGGTTGGGATCAGATAAGCTCAATTTAGCTTCTCAGAGATTTTGTAGCATAGATCTGCTGGATTTAAGGGTGCGTTTAGGTCCAGTGATCTTGGGGAGAGTAGCGGGGAATTGCTTAGTATAAACGCTTGAACAGGTAGGCACTTGAATATATACATATTTACACTTATATTTATATGAATTTCTATGCAAATATGAACCAACTAAGGGGTGATGAGGGGATAACTAAGGAAGAGGGATCCCGACGTTCCTAGGGACTCTGACTATGGGGACCTCTACAAAGGTACAGTATGAAATACGGTACCGGGATACCTCAAACCCCCTTACTTAAAACAAGTCAACCCCGACGCCTATCCCCTAAGGCAGAGGAACTAGGACTAGGACAGGATTATTAATACATTCTATATATCCTGACAAAATCTGAGTAAACATTAAACACCTTTGTACTTTCTTGTTACTCTGACTAGCATCTTGACTAGACAATTTTGAAGCTATCTAGACATTTTGAAGCTTTCTAGACATTTTGAAGCTTACTATACATTGATGAAGCTATCTAACCTTTAGTTTCTAGCTCCTTAGACATTTTTTAAAGCTCTCTGTAACATTTATGATGCTAACTAGACATTTATGTAGTTCTTTAGATATTTATAAAGCTCACTAGACATTTATATACAGCTTTCTATACATTTAGTCTCAAGCTGTCTAGACATTTTTTGAAATCTTACCACATTTTTCTTTTGCCACGATAAGTCCCCTGTTAGTACACAGAAGGGTATATTGGCTTGCCTGAGGCTCTCTACCAATAAGGTTAGCTACTAGGGTCTATCGGCTACATGCTACTTACCACTAGAACACAACAGTATAACCTACATAGGTTATCTTTAGAAATACGTGTTTAATTTTTAGCTTGCAAGAGCACCTACTGGTCAGGTAGAGCATCTCACACCCGTAATACAGAGAAGAGAAATATGAGTGCACCTATTGACAGGAATTGGATACCAATAGGCTACAATTCCTAAAGTGTTTCTTGAATGTGAGATATATTTTTGCTTTGTGTATGTACTGAAGAAGAATGAGATAGTACATTGAAGTGAGCAATTTGGTGTACTGAAAAGATATAGGTAGCACATTGAAGTGAGTCATTGAAGGTACTATGTGTGCAGGTACTGAATGTGAATCTTCGTACCTTAAGGGTAGTTTACCCTGTGTAGTCCTTTGAGACCGGTGCTAGCGATTGGCGACTGTAACAATGCTACTCTCGAAGGAGCCGGGAGAGTCACCTGATTTGCAACTGCTAAAACACCTTGTAAATGTTCCTAGTGTATGTACTTGTGTACAAGGACTACGGACAATTGTTTCTTTTATGTACACGTGCATCTAGCGGACATTTTTCGTGTACAACATTTACTTACTTTTTATGTACACAGACACAAAGCTATCTTTTCTGTGTACAAGAACCATATACATTTTTATTATTAAGCCTACACATTTATTAACACTCCAACTAGGTTCAGGCGCATACACCTGATAAGTGCAATTTTTAGCATGGGAGTCTCGTAAATATAGTGGTATATACACAAACTGGCGTTTAAGGATCTGCAGTCCACCTACACTAGGAGTCCATATTTCACGGCTGCCCCAAATCAACCGGGCACAAAACTTACGAATCTCCTACTGGCTAGGAGTCTCTTGACCTGATGGTCAGGCACAAAGCTAGATGGTTACGTTGCTGAACTTGAAACTGGAACAATCTTAGCACAGTCCTGCTAGGCACAATCTCTTGAACTTGGTTACTGGAAAAACAAAAGTGGTTAGCATAGAAAAGCAACAGTCATTACTTTACAGTTCTTCAGAAAATATTCCTCCGAACTCTTCTTGTGCCTCTTGTAGACCCCTTAGCCCTTCCTACATCAGGGGCTGGCTGGGAGTTAATGTAGCTCTCCCACACCACATTGGTGAGGGTAGCGTGGGAAACAGTGGGATTCAATGTGATCAGGGGCTTACTGGTCAGGATCAAAGTCGGTGCATAAGGTTTTAGCACCATCTCCATGCTAGGAGTGGGCAAAAGCACTTTCGTCGGTACCTGTGCAGAAGGAAAACTCTCATTGCTCCGAGAGGGTCTAGGTACGGTCTATGGTGCTCGCAATTTAGGCTTACTTTCTTGATCTTGAGCAGGACTTGGCATTTTACTGTACACAGAAGATGATTAATGCAGTAGAGGCTCCTCCTCCTTGAGTACGTTGGTGGAGGCATCAGGAGCGGACCATTTCGGCCTCAGGTTGAAAGGATCCGATTCCCAATCTGTAGACAGAAAGTATTTGAACGGAAGCTGTGTTGGGGCTGTTGGTCTTGTGACTACTGCAGCCTATTCTCCACGCAGGCTCTGGACGGGGGTGTACTCCACAATTTCACCCACCTTCAGGGAGTAGAACTTTTTGTGAAGATATGGCCTCTGTACTGCTCGCCGGTTTACGAGAATGGATTGCCCTGTATGGCAATCTAGGAGTGTCCCATAACCTCTGACCTTTTCGAACTTGGCCACAGTTGCTCTTCATCGTTCATCATTCTAGAGGCTCCTCCTCCTGAAATACGGTACCGGGACACCACATTAGCTTTTGTCTGTCTGAGCACATTTCCTGAGTTTGACCATGGTTATCTGTCCTGTTTGATATCTGGATTTTAGTTTGCCTTGTTTTAGTACCTTTGTCGGGATTTTAGTATTCTTGTATTATTCGTTCTGCTTTGTGTTGCCTAGTCCATGTTCACACTGTGCGTTTATCAGTCCTGTTTTGACCTTGTTTGATCCTGGATCTCCTAGGATAGAATCCTGTTCTGAGCCTTGGGCTAATCTGTCTATCTAGAAGTGAGTTAGCCTTTTGTCTGTACCCGTGTTTGCTGGTATTTAGGATTTTTTGGTTCCTCACTAGCCCACTAGCTAGGAGTCTATTTGGCTTTAGTATTAATGTCCCTCCATGCTTGGAGTGGGGTGTCTAGTGTGTTCCTTGTTCTGAGTCCAGTACAAACAGTACTCTTGATTTCCTGACCTGTTAGTATGCTATATGCTGCCTTGTCTGTATTTATATATCTGTTTATTGGTTATTGTATTCCCATTATATTATTGTCTTGTTCCCCGACTTCGAACAGTTCCGTTTGTTTTGTTGACTTCAATGCCCATGCACTTTAGTGCAAGGAAGGGACAGACTCCAAGTTGTCAATCCATCGTTAAGGGCAGATGGGCAAGTAGGCAGGTAGAGTGGATTTTAGGGACAGCATTAGGGCTCTCTTCTCCCTGCCCCCTGTTCATGACAGTACTTGCCATATACCCAACCATACAAGGCACCTGATACATACCCAACCATGCAAAGTACCGGCCATACTGCCATATACCCAACAATACAAAGTTCCTGCTATATACCCAAGCATTCAAAGTACCTGCTATATACTGAATCATTCAAAAATACCCACCATATACCCAACCTGCTATATACTGAATCATTCAAAAATACATACCATATACCCAACCATACAAAGTACCTGTAATATACCCAATAACACAAAGCAGCTTCCATATACCCAACTATACAAAGTGCCTGCTACATAACCAACTATACAAAGTGCCTGCTACATAACCAACTGTAGGCATGTACTGCATCATCCAAACAGTACTTGCTCAATGCCAACCTTATATAGTGCCTGTCACTTGCCCTCACATAAAGCACCAGACTGCCATATGCCCCATTAAGAGTGATGATGGCATGATGCCACCTACAGAACTGAATTTACTTCCAATAACTTTTAAGACTTGGATGCAAAGCAGGACAGTCCTACTGAATCAGGTAGGAAATGGGTGGTAAGAGCGCGATGAGCACTGATTCCTGCTGTCCCAATATGGAAGAGTTTTCTTATATAAAATCCAATTTAAAGCTTTAATGGGTCGTATATTGGTTTTACTATGCATATCACTCTTTATTATGTGTACCCCAGAATACATGTATGAATGTATTACAAGTAGACTACATTGGGCCCATTAAATTCATTGGCCCTTGTGCAGGTATGCCCTGGTATACACCAGCATACCATTCTGCCAGTTTGCCGATTTCTACTACAAACATAGGGTCAGTGTAGATGAGAATATAAGGAATGATGAATATAAGGAATTGTTTCTGAAAACACTATTGTGCACTCTGGATATCTACATATAGATACCTTAATTTCCAGAAGGTTGATATAAACCATTGTCCATTTAGACCCCATTTGGAAGTCGAAATCTTCACCTGACTTAAGTATATGTATATTTATATTGTGATTGCATTGATTTAATTCCCTGTTAAGTATATTATGTCAGCAGATTCATGTTTGTACGTACAGTCCTCCTGACCGGCTCAGATAATGGATACATAGCTGCACTTAGAATAGATTGAACAGATTCATATCAGATTGACCAGCAAAACTATGGATCCGTGTTTTCCCCACAGAAGTCAATTAAGTTTATTTGAGTTCTATGAAAAGAATGTGTACCAGTAATTATTATTATTTGAAGGATCCTTAGTTCCAGGGCGCTGTACATATAATAAGGGGTTGAAATACATGTAATAGTTTTCCAAATATGGCAAATACGCTTTGGTGAGCCTTTCAGGCCATAGCAAATAAAAAGTGGAGGGAGACTGAAATTAAAGGAGTACTCTGCCGCCTAGACATCTTCTCCCCTATTAAAGGGTAGGGGATAAGATGTCTGATCGTGGGGGTCCCGTTGCTCTCCTGCAGCCCCCCCCCCAAGTCATTAGCTGTATGGAGCTAAGTTTGCTCTGTAGCTGATGACTCACAATACAGGGGCCGACAGTTTGTGACATCATGGCCCCGCCCCCTCGTGAGGTCACACCCCGCCCCCCTTAATGCAAGTCTATGGGAGGGGGCATGGTTGCCGCCAAAAACTTGCATTAAGGGGGCGGGGGGCGTGACGCCACAAACCGCTGGCCCCTGTATTGTGACTCATCAGCCACGGAGCAAACTTAGCTCCATACAGCTGATGACTTGGGGGGGCTGCAGAAGAGTTCATGGGGATCCCCAGCAGTGAGGCCCCCCACGATCAGACATCTTATCCCCTATACTTGGATAGGGGATAATATGTCTAGGGGCGGAGCACCAATTTAAGCTTTTACCACCCTCTACGGCCCAGCCAGATAGTTTAGGGGCCTGTCCCTGAGATCTTTATCATGGACCCTAGCAGTCAGGATATTTGGAAAAAGGTGGTGCACCCGTTAGGCAAAGTAAGTAGGGTGTGTAAAGACAGACTCGGTTCAATGAAGGCCCTCTTTCATGAGAGTGCCCAGAAGATGGGGATCAAGGAGGGGTTCTCTCACCTGCCTTTGGTGGCGCATGTTCTTCTTTTGGGAACCAAGAGATACCTTCTCATGTATTGGACCACTAGTTTGACTTGTTGGGCAGTAGTGTTGAGCACGAATATTCGTAATGCAAATTTTTATCACAAATATCGGCACTTCGCGATTTCACGAATACATAGAATATAGTGCTATATATTCCAAATGACGAATATTCAAGTTTTTTTGTTTTTTTTTCACATGCAAATTTTTATGCACATTTTTATTCAAATTTTCAATGCGAATATTCGCAAGGAAAAAAAAGTTAATGAACATAGTGAATATGCGAATTTCGCAAACTTAGGATGAATAATCGTCAATGTATTCACGAAATATCGCAAATTTGAATATGGCCCCTGCCGCTCATTACTATTGAGCAGCATGGTGGCTCAGTGGTTAGCACTGTTGTCTTCTAGTACTGCCATTGGAGGTTCAATCAAGACAAGTTTGTATGTTCTCCCTGTATTTGTATGGGTTTCCTTCCACACAATATTTCGCGAATATATTGACGATAATTCGTCCTATGTTCGTTCACTTTTTTTTCCCATGCGAAAATTTGCTTGGGAAATTCTCATAAACATTTGCATAAACATTTGCATGTGAAAAACAAACAAAAAATGAATATTCGTCATTACGAATCTATAGCACTATATTCTAAATATTCGTGAAATTGCGAAGTGCCGCATTACGAATATTCATGCTTTACATTACTAATAAAGACAAGTGATAGCTGAGGACCCTGTTATAGATTCTTCATTGGCGACCAGGAGCTTTACTCTGCTCCAACCTCAGTCTAGATGTTGCCCCATGATAGCTTTTAAGGGAATGTGTCATCAGATAATAAAATATTGTTTACATTAAGTTAAGTTATTTTTTTATACTTTTTTTTTTTTTTTACCATTTATAATATAATTCTGAAATCTTGCAGTTTCCATTCTGGCTACTAGGCCTTATAATAAGTTGAGACTTCCTGTTCTTGTCAGATCACTTCCCGACAGTATCCTCCTTATCATCACAACAGGAGTACAGTTGAAAGGTGATACTAGTATACAGAAAAGACATCTATTCACAATGATTGATGTTCAGAGATCAGCCCAGCCCTCATTTTAGAATAACCTCTGCGCAGGGCACAGAGAATGCCTAGAAAACTCTCCCATTTATGTGAATACGGTCTGCTCCAGATTATTCTGCCTATTTCCATGAAGCTTGTTGTAATGCACATCTCAAATTGCTGTTAAAGGAAACCATTATTGGTCACCATGAGAATGTTATCTGATCTAGCATCCTGTTATAAAGCAGGAGGAGTTGAGCAGATTAATATATAATATTGTATAGTTTTGTGGGCAATTATTTAGTATAAATTGTATCTGCTCTTTTTTTTCTTAGGAGTCCAGTGGGCGGTGTCACTCCCACTGGACTCCCACACATGGAAAGATCAGAGACTTCAATTAATAAAGGACAAATTATAATGAATATTTTCCCACAACATTATATATCAATCTGCTCAGCTACTCCTGCTGATCACATGATGTTGGTAGATCAGACCAGGGGAGTAGTTATAGAGGTAGCAGAGGTAGCAGTCGCATCGGGGCCCTGGTGCCTAAGGGTGCCCCAAGACACATCTGCCCCATAAGAGACCAGAAATATAATTGGAATATGGGGCCCTGTTGCAGATCTTGCATCGGTGCCCAGAAGCTACAAGCTACTCCTCTGGATCAGACTACATATACAATGTAACAGGTTCCCTTTAAAAACAGCTCAGGCATTATGGCCGCCCCCATAATAATGTACTAAAAATATAAATTACAATAAAAAAAAAAAGAAACAAAAACAATCTAGGTGGCACATTCCCTTTAAACCCAGGAGCCTAGTACCAATCGCAGTGCGTTGGTGAACTTACATGAACCTTATGAATATACATTTTTAAAGCCCAAAGTTTTACAAGTTCCATGTACAGTGCTGCTCTGTGATATATTTTGCTTGCAGAAATAAAATCTTGTTTAGCATTCTCTGAGCTCCTTCACCACAGCTGAGACCAAACCACAGAGCATGTCAACACCAGAGCACCCGACCCTGAGCGAAGGAGGCGGAGTAGGATTTTGCAAGGAAAAAATAGAACATATAAGATCATTTATTTAAATGGGAACTGTCAGAATCAAAAACAGTTTATATGTTGTACATCTTGGCAAAACATTCACCTTTCTTATATACTTCATAAGAAAATGTTATCTGCTTTTTTATATAAAGCATGGCTTATAAAGCCACTAGGGGTCCCCATAACATCCAGAACATAATCCTGTCCGGCTGTAGCATCTTCTTTGTCCCAGCTGAAGCACAGGATGGGACAAAGTCCAGGAAGTGAGGGCGGGACTAGCAATCCTCTGTGCTCACTCCTGTCCTGTCTATCAGACTGCTGCATAAAAACAAAGAGGAGGGGGTTTACAGAGCAGTGCTTGAATGAAGAGTCCCAGCTCAGCAGACTCAGGGAGGAAGTGAATGCATGGTGAGTGAGGGCTCAGTGCTTGCCTCAGACACACTCCTTCCTGAGCAGTGGATGTCAGAATGAGTGAGCAGCAGAACAGAGGGATTTGTGAGCCAAACACAAGCTAGACACATAAAAAGACATGTAAAAAAGCTGCATGACCTAGTGAGTAACCTATAGAAGCATTTATTTTTTTCTGTGATATGACAGGTATGTTTATTGCTATAAAAAATTCTTAATAGCTCGGGCAGGACCCAACAGTGCAGCTCACGTGTATGACTCATTAGCAGCACTATGGGACCAAAATTATGGGTTTTCTAACCTCATATAAGAACAGCATCTTGCTAACATATGTCTCACCTGATACTTGTGACGTGGTGACTAGTAACATACGTTCCTCCAGTTTACATAGATGGGTCATGTTTAGGTCCATTGACGAATACTTTGAATTTAATTCATATAAATATTTAGCATTGGATTCATTTTACTAGGTCTTGTTATGCTGTTTTCTTATGCAACTGCCTTTCTGATGGCCCCCGTCAGGGCATAAAGTATTAAAATATTTATCTAGAAAATGTCATTGTTTAATAACTGTGTGCTGGCTCGGGTGATAGATTACAGACAAGCACAAAAGAGAAAAAGAAATAGCTGCAAAAAGTGCACACCCAATCAAAAATCTTAAAGGGGTACTCCGCCCCTAGACATCTTATCCCCTATCCAAAGGATAGGGGATAAGATGTCAGATCGCCGGGGTCCCGCTGCTGGGGACCCAGGGGATCGCTGCTGCAGCACCCCGCTATCATTACTGCGCAGAGCGAGATCGCTCTGCACATAATGACGGGCAATACAGGGGTCGGAGCATCGTTACGTCACAGCTCCGCCCCTCGTGACGTCACGGCCCGCCCCCATCAATAAAAGTCTATGGGAAGGGGATGGGCCATGTTGTCATGAGGGGCGGAGCCATGACGTCACGCTGCTCCGGCACCTGTATTGCCCGTCATTACGCACAGAGCGAACTCGCTCTGTGCAGTAATGATGGCGGGGTGCCGCAGCGGCGATCCCGGGGTCCCCAGCAGCGGGACCGCGGCGATCTAACATCTAACAGGGGCAGAGTATCCCTTTAAATATGCAAAAAATCTTTATTAAATACACAAACACAGATATGAATTAGATGAGACAACATAGACATCTAAAAACCATTAAAAAGCTCACAAAAGTAAGCAAAACCACAACATGAGAAGGGGCCATGAACCCCCTGCCCAGCCTGTCCTGCAAAGGTATCAAAAATGAAACTGCTACTCCAAGTTGCACATTATAAACAATACCGATACACAATAAAGACAATATTGGTAAATACCCATGTGCATAAAAAATAAGCAAAGGGGTAAAAAATATTAATGGCAAACCACAGACGGAGGAGCAGCTAGATTCAGGTGCAGGACAGGACAGCCAGGACCCTACGCGTTTCGTCACTCCATAGTGACTTCCTCAGGGGTCTTGTAGTAAATCTGTCCGTGTCTCTCTTTAAATATTGTACATTTCTAATTATAATACCTGACAGGTGGAATGTTGAGCCGTTCATCCCAGGTGATGGTGAGCGCACGCCATATCCCGGCGTGTGCTTCCGCCCTCCATACAACTTGTGGGCACTCAATATTTTTCACCCCTTCTCTTATTTTTTATGCACATGGGTATTTACTATTATTGTCTTATTGTGTATCGGTATTGTTTAAAATGTGCAACTTGGAGTAGCAGTTTCATTTTTGTTGCCTTTGCAGGACAGGCTGGGCCCCTTCCCATGTTGTGGTTTTGCACATTTTTGTGAGCTTTTTAATTGTTTTTTAGATGTCTATGTTGTCTCATCTATGGGTGCGTTCACATGGTGTAAATCAAGAGGAATTCACGCCAAAGAATTATATTTTTGCGTGAAATTTGTATGGAATTGCGCGTGGAAATGGGGGAGAAAGAAGTGAAGGTTTTTTTCAGCCATTTCTGCATGAATTCTGCACAAATTCCGTGCAAATTTGCGCACGAAAACGATGTCGGGTGGAATTTTTTTTTTACCATTGACTTCTATTGATTTCTGCTAGCGGATTCCGCTTGAAGAATGAGCATGTTCTTTCTTCAAGCGGAACGGAATTAAGCGTCGGAATTCCGCTAGCAGAATTTCCGCAGTGTGAACAGGACAGCGGAAAAAAAAATTAAAGTCAATGGGCCGAGGAGATGTGAATTAATTTGGAGCGGAGAATTCTCGAGCAAATTCCTCTTGAATTACTCCGTGGGAACGCACCCTAATTCATATCTGTGTTTGTGTATTTAATAAAGATTTTTTTTCCTATTTTGTCTAGGTTCACACTGTGGAATTTCTGGGCCTAATTTCTGCCGGGGGATCGAGTTGGCAGCACTAGGACCGCGTGGACTACATTGCCGTCCCCATAGATGGCAATGCATTTCTGAGCAGATCTCCCAAAAGATCCACCCAGAAATGCATTGCAGTCTATGGGGGGCAGCAATGCAGTGTGCTCGGTCCTAGCGCCGCCTGCTCATTCTCCGGCAGAAATTCTGCCCAGAAATTCTGCAGTGTGAACCTAGTCTTTAAGATTTTTGATTGGGTGTGAACTTTTTGCAGCGTTTTCTTTTTCTCTTTTGTGCTGTATCAATTTGGTTTTGCTGTCAGTAGCACCCCCTTATGTATTATTTTCCATTATTTTCCTTCCTAGATTACAGACAAGGGCTATTATGCATTTGCTGTTGGGTCTCCGCTATGAGATTATACTTTGTGACATATTTGTGTGTTTATTCCACCACTCTCTAGATATATATATATATATATATATATATATATATATGTGTGTGTGTGGGTGTGTTTGTAAGTGTCAGTGTTATTGTCCATGAGTATACAAGGGATATGTCTATCTGGAGGCTGCGGCACCTGTCTGCATGCTACTGCTCCTTCTCCTCTCTCCCCGCAGCCAGTAGAGGCCTGTCAGACCCTCTCTGCTTCCCGCATGAAGAAATGATCCATTCCACATTGCAGCTGCAGGCCAAGGATTCCATTACACAGGCGTCTGGACTCAGGAAGCGAACAAATGCTGCTAAAGGAGGCAGCCGCTTCTTAAATATCACAGTTACTTGGGTTGACACTTACTGCGTATCTCTCCCCCCCTCCTGTGTTGCTTCAGGGGATTAGCACATCTTACTGCTGCTGTGGACAAGTAGAAAAAAGGAGCAGCTAAGGAGATGCATACAGATGGTTCTAGGAGACGCTGAGGCCTAGCAGCCAGATCCTGCTGAAATCCAGGATTTCATTACTTAGTCGCTAAATTACCCTTTGTCGAGGCTGTCGTAGATGTGAAGCCAATTCGTGACTGGTCTGTGTGTCCTGACCAATAGAAATCTGTTCTTGGGCAGATAAAATACCAGACTTTACATAAATGATCACTGTCATTTCAAACAACTTCAGTGCTTTCCAACCAGGGTGCCTCCAGCTGTTGCAAAACTACAACTCCCCGCATGCCCGGACAGCCGTTGGCTGTCCGGGCATGCTGGGAGTTGCAGTTTTACAACAGCTGGAGGCACCCTGGTTGGGACACACTGCTCTATTTGATGGCCAATGTCATTCCTAACATATTTGTAAATAGAAGAAAGGAAAACTTGTGATGCGTTTCGGCTCGAGTCACTGAGCCTTAGTCATACGTATGACTAAGGCTCAGTGACTCGAGCCGAAACGCGTCACAAGTTTTCGTGTACCTGTTTGTTCTCCATGGCATTCTAAATAAAGTACCTGTTCCCTGAGTCAAGCACTGGACGATCCTTTCTTCAATTTCCATTGTCGGGGCGGAGTCCACGCCTGGTCCACGCGCTCACTACGAGGGTGAGCTGTTACGGCCTTTTCTTAACATATTTGTACATCACATTGTTTTTCAAAAAGTCTGAGCCACTAGGGGTCTCACTTCTCTGCAATCTTCTATCTATTGCGTTTGTAAGGGTAAATCTGTCTCTAGTAACTAACAGCTAGATCAGGACAAAACAAAGGAAGTGGTAGTGGGGCTTAGCGTGTGTTATGTGCAGGGAAGAGACTGGGCTGTTTTCCTGTAAGCTGAGACAGTCTGCCTGCTCTAGAAAGGTAAATCAAGGCTTCCCTGTTATCTCACACCACCCATTAATGCTTAGTGCAGTTGTCTCTTGTGTAAATTCCAGTGTACCTACTGCTATATGTCCATAGTGCTGTGCGGTAATCCCCACCCTTTAGCTTCTCAGCAGCAGTTCGGTGCTTAGTGTAAGCCTGTGTTTGCTGTTGCAGTTTCTTTTATTTCTTTTCAGAAAGCACTTTTCAAATCAATTGGCTCAGTAACCTATTGTCACGATTCGGCTGGCAGGAGGTGGATCCTCTGTGCCAGAGAGGGATTGGCGTGGACCGTGCTAGTGGACCGGTTCTAAGCTGCTACTGGTTTTCACCAGAGCCCGCCGCAAAGCGGGATGGTCTTGCAGCGGCGGTAGCAACCAGGTCGTATCCACTAGCAACGGCTCAACCTCTCTGACTGCTGAAGATAGGCGCGGTACAAGGGAGTAGACAAGAGCAAGGTCGGACGTAGCAGAAGGTCGGGGCAGGCAGCAAGGATCGTAGTCAGGGGCAACGGCAGGAGGTCTGGAACACAGGCTAGGAACACACAAGGAAACGCTTTCACTGGCACAATGGCAACAAGATCCGGCCAGGAAGGGAAGGGGAAGTGAGGTTAAATCGGGAAGTGCACAGGTGAATGAACTAATTAAGCCAACTGCGCCAATCAGCGGCGCAGTGGCCCTTTAAATCGTAGAGACCCGGCGCGCGCGCGCCCTAAGGAGCGGGGCCGTGCGCGCCGGGACAGGACCGACGGAGAGCGAGTCAGGTACGGGAGCCGGGGTGCGCATCGCGAGCGGGCGCCACCCGCATCGCGAATCGCATCCCGGCTGGGAGAGGTATCGCAGCGCACCCGGTCAGCAGGTCTGACCGGGGCGCTGCGATTGCGAGGATGTTGCGAGCGCTTCGGGGAGGAGCGGGGACCCGGAGCGCTCGGCGTAACAGTACCCCCCCCCCCTTGGGTCTCCCCCTCTTCTTGGAGCCTGAGAACCTGAGGACCAGACTTTTGTCTAGGATGTTGTCCTCAGGTTCCCAGGATCTCTCTTCAGGACCACAGCCCTCCCAATCTACCAAAAAAAATCTTTTTCCTCTGACCGTCTTGGAGGCCAGTATCTCCTTTACGGAGAAGATGTCAGAAGAACCGGAAACAGGAGTGGGAGAAACAAGTTTGGGAGAGAAACGGTTGATGATGAGTGGTTTAAGGAGAGAGACATGGAAGGCATTGGGAATACGAAGAGAAGGAGGAAGAAGGAGTTTGTAAGAGACAGGATTAATCTGGCACAAGACTTTGAAAGGACCAAGATAGCGTGGTCCCAGTTTGTAACTGGGGACACGAAAGCGGACATATTTAGCGGAGAGCCATACCTTGTCGCCGGGAGCAAAGATGGGGGGAGCTCTTCTTTTCTTATCGGCAAACTTTTTCATGCGAGATGAAGCCTGTAAAAGAGAATTTTGGGTCTCTTTCCATATGGTGGAAAGATCACGAGTCACTTCATCTACAGCGGGCAAACCAGAGGACAAGGGAATAGGGAGGGGGGGAAGAGGGTGACGGCCGTACACCACGAAAAATGGGGATTTAGCAGAAGATTCAGAGACTCTAAAGTTGTACGAGAATTCGGCCCAAGGTAGAAGATCTGCCCAGTCATCCTGGCGGGAGGAAACAAAATGCCGTAAATAGTCACCCAGGACCTGGTTAATTCTTTCTACTTGCCCATTGGATTGAGGATGATAAGCAGAAGAGAAGTTTAATTTAATCTTGAGTTGTTTACAGAGAGCCCTCCAGAATTTTGACACGAATTGGACACCTCTATCCGAGACAATCTGCGTGGGCAAACCGTGAAGACGAAAAATGTGTACAAAAAATTGTTTTGCCAACTGAGGCGCTGAAGGAAGACCAGGAAGAGGAATAAAATGTGCCATCTTGGAAAATCGATCAACGACCACCCAAACAACAGTGTTGCCACGGGATGGGGGTAGGTCTGTAATAAAGTCCATACCAATCAGAGACCAAGGCTGTTCGGGGACAGGCAGAGGGTGAAGGAGACCAGCAGGCCTCTGGCGAGGAGTCTTATCCCGGGCACAGACAGTACAGGCCCGCACAAAATCAACAACATCTGTTTCCAGAGTCGGCCACCAATAGAAACGAGAGATGAGTTGCAAGGACTTTTTGATGCCCGCATGGCCTGCGAGGTGGGAGGAGTGACCCCATTTGAGAATCCCGAGACGCTGGCGTGGAGAAACGAAGGTCTTCCCTGGAGGAGTTTGCCTGATGGAGGCTGGAGAAGAGGAGATCAGACAGTCAGGAGGAATGATGTGTTGCGGAGAGACCTCTACTTCCGAGGCATCCGAGGAACGAGAGAGAGCATCGGCCCTAATGTTCTTGTCGGCAGGGCGAAAATGAATTTCAAAGTTAAAACGGGCAAAGAACAACGACCACCTGGCCTGGCGAGGATTCAGCTGTTGGGCAGACTGGAGATAGGAGAGATTCTTGTGATCGGTGAAAATGATAACTGGAAATTTTGATCCCTCCAGCAGATGCCTCCATTCCTCAAGTGCCAATTTAATGGCCAGTAGTTCTCGATACCCGATGGAGTAGTTCCTCTCCGCCGGAGAGAAGGTCCTAGAAATAAAACCACAAGTAACAGCATGCCCGGAAGAATTTTTTTGTAGAAGGACCGCTCCAGCTCCCACTGAGGAGGCATCAACCTCCAATAGGAAGGGTTTAGATGGGTCAGGTCTGGAGAGCACGGGAGCAGAAGAAAAGGCAGACTTGAGCCGTTTAAATGCGTCTTCCGCTTGGGGAGACCAGGACTTAGGATTGGCATTCTTCTTGGTTAAAGCCACGATAGGAGCCACAATAGTGGAAAAATGTGGAATGAATTGTCTGTAATAATTGGCGAACCCCAAAAAACGTTGGATAGCACGGAGTCCGGAGGGGCGTGGCCAATCTAAGACGGCAGAGAGTTTATCTGGGTCCATTTGTAGTCCCTGGCCAGAGACCAAGTATCCTAGGAAAGGAAGAGATTGACATTCAAACAGACATTTCTCCATTTTGGCATAAAGTTGATTGTCTCGAAGTCTCTGAAGAACCATGCGGACATGCTGGCGATGTTCTTCTAAGTTGGCAGAAAAAATCAGAATATCGTCCAGATACACAACAACACAGGAATATAAGAGATCACGAAAAATTTCATTAACAAAGTCTTGGAAGACGGCAGGGGCGTTGCACAGGCCAAAGGGCATGACCAGATACTCAAAGTGTCCATCTCTGGTGTTAAATGCAGTTTTCCATTCGTCCCCCTCCCTGATGCGGATGAGATTATATGCACCTCTTAAGTCCAGTTTGGTAAAGATGTGGGCACCTTGAAGGCGATCAAAGAGTTCAGAGATAAGAGGTAGGGGGTAGCGGTTCTTTACCGTGATTTTATTAAGTCCGCGGTAATCAATGCAAGGACGTAGGGAGCCATCTTTTTTGGACACAAAGAAAAATCCAGCTCCGGCAGGAGAGGAGGATTTGCGGATAAACCCCTTTTTTAAATTTTCCTGGATGTATTCAGACATAGCAAGAGTCTCTGGGGCGGACAGAGGATAAATTCTGCCCCGGGGTGGAGTAGTACCCGGGAGGAGGTCAATAGGACAGTCAAAAGGCCTGTGAGGGGGTAAAGTCTCAGCTTGCTTTTTGCAAAATACGTCAGCATAGTCCATATAAGCCTTAGGGAGACCGGTTACAGGGGGAACCACAGGGTCACGGCAGGGAGTACTGGGAACCGGTTTAAGACAGTCCTTGAAACAAGAAGTACCCCAGCTCTTGATCTCTCCTGTGGACCAATCAAGGGTTGGGGAATGGCGTTGAAGCCACGGTAGTCCAAGGAGAATTTCGGAAGTGCAATTGGAGAGGACCAAAAACTCAATTTTTTCGTGATGAGGTCCGATGCACATTAGGAGGGGTTCCGTGCGGTAACGCACGGCACAGTCCAATCTTTCATTGTTAACACAATTGATGTAGAGGGGTCTGGCGAGACTGGTCACTGGGATGTTGAACCTGTTGATGAGAGAGGCCAAAATAAAATTTCCTGCAGATCCGGAATCCAAGAAGGCCTTAGTGGAGAAGGAGAAGGTAGAGGCAGATATCCGCACAGGCACAGTAAGGCGTGGAGAAGCAGAGTTGACATCAAGAACTGTCTCACCTTTGTGCGGAGTCAGCGTACGTCTTTCCAGGCGGGGAGGACGGATAGGACAATCCTTCAGGAAGTGTTCGGTACCGGCACAGTACAGGCAAAGATTTTCCATGCGGCGTCGTGTCCTCTCTTGAGGTGTCAAGCGAGACCAGTCAACTTGCATAGCCTCCACGGCGGGAGGCACAGGAACGGATTGCAGAGGACCAGAGGAGAGAGGAGCCGGGGAAAAAAAACGCCTCGTGCGAACAAAGTCCATATCCTGGCGGAGCTCCTGACGCCTTTCGGAAAAACGCATGTCAATGCGAGTGGCAAGATGAATGAGTTCATGCAGGTTAGCAGGAATTTCTCGTGCGGCCAGAACATCTTTAATGTTGCTGGATAGGCCTTTTTTAAAGGTCGCGCAGAGGGCCTCATTATTCCAGGATAATTCGGAAGCAAGAGTACGGAATTGGATGGCGTACTCGCCAACGGAAGAATTACCCTGGACCAGGTTCAGCAGGGCAGTCTCAGCAGAAGAGGCTCGGGCAGGTTCCTCAAAGACACTTCGAATTTCCGAGAAGAAGGAGTGTACAGAGGCAGTGACGGGGTCATTGCGGTCCCAGAGCGGTGTGGCCCATGACAGAGCTTTCCCAGACAGAAGGCTGACTACGAAAGCCACCTTAGACCTTTCAGTAGGAAACTGGTCCGACATCATCTCCAAGTGCAGGGAACATTGTGAAAGAAAGCCACGGCAAAACTTAAAGTCCCCATCAAATTTATCCGGCAAGGAAAGTCGTAGGCCGGAAGCTGCCACTCGCTGCGGAGGAGGTGCAGGAGCTGGCGGAGGAGATGATTGCTGAAGCTGTGGTAGTAGCTGCTGTAGCATCACGGTCAGTTGAGACAGCTGGTGGCCTTGTTGCGCTATCTGTTGCGACTGCTGGGCGACCACCGTGGTGAGGTCGGCGACAACTGGCAGTGGAACTTCAGCGGGATCCATGGCCGGATCTACTGTCACGATTCGGCTGGCAGGAGGTGGATCCTCTGTGCCAGAGAGGGATTGGCGTGGACCGTGCTAGTGGACCGGTTCTAAGCTGCTACTGGTTTTCACCAGAGCCCGCCGCAAAGCGGGATGGTCTTGCAGCGGCGGTAGCAACCAGGTCGTATCCACTAGCAACGGCTCAACCTCTCTGACTGCTGAAGATAGGCGCGGTACAAGGGAGTAGACAAGAGCAAGGTCGGACGTAGCAGAAGGTCGGGGCAGGCAGCAAGGATCGTAGTCAGGGGCAACGGCAGGAGGTCTGGAACACAGGCTAGGAACACACAAGGAAACTCTTTCACTGGCACAATGGCAACAAGATCCGGCCAGGAAGGGAAGGGGAAGTGAGGTTAAATAGGGAAGTGCACAGGTGAATGAACTAATTAAGCCAACTGCGCCAATCAGCGGCGCAGTGGCCCTTTAAATCGTAGAGACCCGGCACGCGCGCGCCCTAAGGAGCGGGGCCGCGCGCGCCGGGACAGGACCGACGGAGAGCGAGTCAGGTACGGGAGCCGGGGTGCACATCGCGAGCGGGCGCCACCCACATCGCGAATCGCATCCCGGCTGGGAGAGGTATCGCAGCGCACCCGGTCAGCAGGTCTGACCGGGGCGCTGCGATTGCGAGGATGTTGCGAGCGCTCCGGGGAGGAGCGGGGACCCGGAGCGCTCGGCGTAACACCTATTTTGCCTCCCACATCCTATCTATAGTAGTGCACTGTAAACTATACCCCAACACAGTGCAGCCTGTTCAGTTGTTCATTGCAGTTTCTCCAGTGCGCCATGTTACAACATAGCATAGCAGAGAGGAGTATGTGCTGTCCTGTGATTGGCCAGAGAAGTAAGAAAAACTACTGGCAAACACCTGAGCTCTGGTCCTGACTGTTGAGACCCAATTAGCTCCTAGCAGGCTATAACTACCCCTCCCCCTTATTACAATAAATCATTAAATAATAACTGACACAACAACAATTTAACTTTTCCATGGGTGGAGATCGACCACAGCTTTATTTATAAAAATGACTTATATAAATAACAATTTAACTGTAACAAAGACACCGATTGGCTTCTTACCAACCCGAGAGGTGCTGCCACACCGTCCTGTGTGGAGGTCTACCCCGGGTTGACCCCGCTTTCACCGTCTTCTTACCGCCAAGCTGTGACTTACAATAAACAGAGATACAAAAAGGGGAGGGAGGGTAAAAAACTCCGGGTCCTGGGCAGATTGAGGGGGGAAGGGAGACACCCCAGCTATAAATTCCCAGGGGGGGGGCCCTGAAAACCCGGGAAACTATTACACCCCTGATTGGTGCACTCCTTCCCCCCCACCCATGGGACATACCACTATAGTTACAAGTCTTACAGGCGGGGGAGGGGGCTGAAAAACCTTGCCTGTATATTTCTTAACCCCTTAACTGCTCACCAGTCAGGGGGCAAACCTTCTCACCACTCAAGGGATAAAGCTAGCAAAGCCAGTAAGGTTTTTAAAAATCTTGTAAAATGACAGGTAGCCTTTTACATATACGTAGAATCGTTGCGGACATTATAGGACTATATCATGTGCTAAGTCAGAACATTAATGAGAGCTGAATTAGTGCTGCACCAACTTACCTTCAGAACTCCTAACTTTATGTACCATTCAGAGCAAAAAACAAGCCATTGGGGGGGGGGGGGGGGGGGGAAGAGCTGCATGTGGAGCTCAGAGACAGGATTGTGTGGAGGCACATATCTGGAGCAGGCAACAATAAATAAAGCACAGTGACCTCTATCTATCTCAAATCTATCTATGGCAACTCCATCCACAAGGCTCTTCTAGGACTGAAGGGGGCATTCATTTTGCCTCCAATCCCATAATCCTGCACACACTTAGGCCTTAGGAATTATTGCACATTGCAGTTTTCACAAATTTCGGCAAAATCCACAATAAACCCACCATTTACAATACAATAAGTCTTTAGGCAGAAGTGTGTGACCTTAATCTGGAGTAGCAAGTGGTAGAGGGGAAGTCTAAGAGAAATGTAAGTACAATGGGGGAGATTTATCAAAACCTGTGAAGGGGAAAAGTGGTCAGTTGCCCATAGCAACCAATCAGATTGCTTCTTCAATTAAAAAAAAAAATGAAAGAAGCAATCTGATTGTTATGGGTAACTGCACCAGTCTTCCTCTACACAGGTCTTGATAAATCTCGCTCTGTGTCTGTGTTTCAGTCGTGTGTGTGTCATTGGTGTGTGGGTGTCAATGGTGTGTTTATATCGGTGCTGTGTGTATGTGTCCCCGTAGGTATGGTGTGTTTATATCGGTGCTGTGTGTATGTGTCCCCATAGGTATGGTGTGTGTCATTGTTTTGTGTGTGTAAGTGGTTTGTGAGTGTCACCGGTGTGAGTGTTTCAGTGTTGTGTGTATCAGTGGTTTGTGTTTGTTTGTAGTGTGTATGTGTCAGTGGTATGTGTGTCAGTGGTGTGTGTCAGTGGTGTGTGTCAGTAGTTTGTGTGTGTTAGTAGTGTTTGTATGTCAGTGGTGTGTGTGTGTGTCCGTAGTGTGTCAGTGGTGTGTTCGTGTCAGTGGTGTGTGTCAGTGGTGTGTGTGTGTGTCAGTGGTGTGTGTGTCCATAGGTAGTGTGTGTGTCAGTGGTGTGTGTGTGTGTTTCCATAGATAGTGTGTGTGTGTGTATGTCAATAGATGGTGTGTGTGTGTCAGTGGTGTGTGTGTGTGTGTCAGTGGTGTGTGTGTGTCCATAGATAGTGTGTGTGTGTCAGTGGTGTGTGTGTCCATAGATAGTGTGTGTGTGTGTGTGTGTGTCAGTGGTGTGTGTGTCCATAGGTAGTGTGTGTGTCAGTGGTGTGTGTGTCCATAGGTAGTGTGTGTGTCAGTGGTGTGTGTGTGTTTCCATAGATAGTGTGTGTGTGTATGTCAATAGATGGTGTGTGTGTGTCAGTGGTGTGTGTGTGTCCGTAGATAGTGTGTGTGTGTCAGTGATGTGTGTGTCCATAGGTAGTGTGTGTGTCAGTGGTGTGTGTGTGTTTCCATAGATAGTGTGTGTGTGTGTGTGTGTATGTATGTATGTCAATAGATGGTGTGTGTGTGTCAGTGGTGTGTGTGTGTCCATAGGTAGTGTGTGTGTCAGTGGTGTGTGTGTCAGTGGTGTGTGTGTGTCCATAGGTAGTGTGTGTGTGTGTGTGTCAGTGGTGTGTGTTTGTCCATAGGTAGTGTGTGTGTGTGTGTCAGTGGTGTGTAAGTGTCCATAGATAGTGTGTGTCAGTGGTGTGTGTGTCCATAGATAGTGTGTGTTTCCATAGATAGTGTGTGTGTGTATGTATGTCAATAGATGGTGTGTGTGTGTGTGTCAGTGGTGTGTGTGTGTCCATAGGTAGTGTGTGTGTGTCAGTGGTGTGTGTGTGTCCATAGGTAGTGTGTGTGTGTGTGTGTCAGTAGTGTGTGTGTCAGTGGTGTGTGTGTGTGTCCATAGGTAGTGTGTGTGTGTGTCAGTGGTGTGTGTGTGTCCATAGGTAGTGTGTGTGTGTGTCAGTGGTGTGTGTTTGTCCATAGGTAGTGTGTGTGTGTGTGTGTCAGTGGTGTGTAAGTGTCCATAGATAGTGTGTGTCAGTGGTGTGTGTGTCCATAGATAGTGTGTGTTTCCATAGATAGTGTGTGTGTGTGTGTATGTATGTCAATAGATGGTGTGTGTGTGTGTGTGTGTGTGTGTGTCAGTGGTGTGTGTGTGTCCATAGGTAGTGTGTGTGTGTCAGTGGTGTGTGTGTGTCCATAGGTAGTGTGTGTGTGTGTGTCAGTAGTGTGTGTGTCAGTGGTGTGTGTGTGTCCATAGGTAGTGTGTGTGTGTGTCAGTGGTGTGTGTTTGTCCATAGGTAGTGTGTGTGTGTGTGTGTGTGTGTGTGTGTGTGTCAGTGGTGTGTAAGTGTCCATAGATAGTGTGTGTCAGTGGTGTGTGTGTCCATAGATAGTGTGTGTTTCCATAGATAGTGTGTGTGTGTGTATGTATGTCAATAGATGGTGTGTGTGTGTGTCAGTGGTGTGTGTGTGTCCATAGGTAGTGTGTGTGTGTGTCAGTGGTGTGTAAGTGTCCATAGATAGTGTGTGTCAGTGGTGTGTGTGTCCATAGATAGTGTGTGTGTGTGTGTGGGGGGGGGGGGTTATTATTTTAAACACAAAACTAAAATACATTATACAATTTCATGTGACCAGAAGTGGAAGGATAATTAGAGATGACCAAGACATTCACATCAGAGAATATCATGTACAGTTTAACATTAGATTTTTGTCTTTCTTTTAAAAAGTTCTCCGCCCATCTATACATTTCTGTGACTGTCTGATACTCCACCGTGTCTGCATTGTCTCACATTAAGCCCCTCTGTTTACATTGTGTGTTTCCTTTCTGTTCTCATCTACAGACATCAGACGTTCTCCTCAGATCTACGCAGGTCCTACAGCTCCGTTTATCTTTTCCAATTCTAGAATCCCAGTAAAGACGGACACTAAGGTGGAGAAGTGGAAGAGTTCAACCCTTCTGGGCCCATACCCAGTCATGCCCTGGATATAGCACTCATTAGATTACTATTAAAATGTACAGTCAGGAGCCTGGAAATAAAAGAGCTCGCTCCATACTGCCACCTATTGGGAGCAGCCCTTCAAATTAAAAGGGTACTCCGGTGGAATTTTTTTTTTTTTAATCAACTGGTGCCAGTAATAGATTTGTAAATTACTTCTATTAAAAAAATCTTAATCCTTCCAGTACTTATTAGCTGCTGAATACTACAGAGGAAATTATTTTCCATTTGGAACACAGAGCTCTCTGCTGAATCACGACCACGGTGCTCTCTGCTGACATCTCTGTCCATTTTAGGAACTGACCAGAGCAGCATATGTTTGCTATGGGGATTTTCTCCTACTCTGGACAGTTCTTTAAATGGACAGAGATGTCAGCAGAGAGCGCTGTGCTCATGATGTCAGTACTGGCTTGGCAGAGAGCTCTGTGTTCCAAAAAGAAAATAATTTCATCTGTAGTATTCTGCAGCTAATAAGTACTGGAAGAATAAAACATTTTTAATAGAAGTAATTTACAAATCTGTTTAACTTTCTGGCACCAGTTAATAAAAAAAAAAAAGAAATTTTTTTTTCCACCGGAGTACCCCTTTAATGTTCGACCCATTTTTAAAACATGCCAGAACTTCTCCCAGAAAGGAATGTTACCCAATCTTTAGACAGGGGGGGGGTAGTCTACAGATGGGCACATTTCCTTTCTGAGAGAGATTCTTGCTTGGCATATAATCCCCAGTCATGTTTCAAGACTCTTTTTTTTTTTTTTTTTTAAATAATAAAGGTTTATTAAGGTTTTAAGGTATAAGCATGATTAAGAACAGATATACATAAATGAACGTTTCAAGACTCTTCATGGGTCGCACATTTATTGGAAGGGATGATACCTCCAATAGGTGGCAGTGAGGAGTAAGCTTTCTTCAAGGTTACTAGCAGAGGGTTTCCCACTGCTGGTAACCTACTTCAAGTCACACTACCATTCATTTAAATGAGTCCGCAAACAGTCCACAAAATTATCAGAATTGCGGACTTCCATAGACCCATTCAAATGAATGGTAGCGTAACTCGCAGCAGGTTACCTGCAGCTGGAAACCCTCTGCTAGTTACTAATGTAGACAAAAAAACACATTTACAATAGTGTCAGGCCCAAGGCCTGATTATTAAAATCCTATATGTGTATTATGAATTATAATTGTATCTATGTACTATCCAAGACATGGCTGAGAGGTCATTCAGACGGTGTATCCTTCTTGTGTATTGCATTTTATTGGGGGTCTGGCTGTTTGTTTACATCTCCTTTGAAGTCAGAGGCTCTTCTGAGGCAGCAGGAAGTCATGCACTCTGGTCCCATCATATAATCAACAAGATAAGAGGGCCAGGGACAGAGATGCCCCCCTGGTGGGATCAGAGGGGAGGGGGGAATGGAGTCTCCCTCCAAAAAGGCAGATATATAATATTTGACAATGATAGACTCAGGTTGTTCAAGGCTGTGCAACACGCTGACAAGACCATCCTAAGAACAGCACTCTCACTCACTCATGGACTGCTATATTATAATGCTGTAAGAACTTCATCTTTTGTTTTCTGAACTTGTCTTGCAAAACTCTTTTATATATTTTTGTACCTGTATGTCATTTGTTCCTGTATTTATATATATATATATATATATATATATATATATATATATATATATTTATCACTGTGATACCTTTTATCAGATTAAATGTTTTATTAATCAGCTCTGGTCTTTGATCTCTAAATATATGAGCTCACCTTTCTGAAGGCAGCTCTGGTAAAACACGTTTATCTAAGGGTTAATTTGGTGACTTGCTGGGACTAGTAGTGAATACCCAGAGGTCTGGCGGCTTTAACCCTTGCACAATCACACTCTCTCTAATGTCTTGGCTGGACCGATAGGGTGTGATCGTGACAACTAGCAATTCTATTTTAAATGTGTTTTTTGTCTATTTGAGTGCAAGCTCTTCTGGCCTGACGAAGAACTCTGTCCGAGCTCGAAATGCGTTGTCTATATTCACTTAGATTTTAATAAATGTTATTTCTTACCCTACTTGGATTTTATAATTCCTCATGAAGAAGCACAGGATACAGGTCGTTTTTTCCGCACCTTGTAGCACTGTGCTCCATTGCTTCTGACTAGACTCCGTTGTTAATCCTGGCATGGACCTGCTGGTGGCTGATCACTGCTATTCTACTTGAATATATAAGGGGGCAGTCATTACAATTCTCTTAGACTCTTCTTTACTGAGAACAGCAAACACCAGATACATCAGTGCTAGTGACCAGCACCTGGAAGGCCGCAAAGCTACAGTCATTCCAGTAAGTCAAAAGTCTATGTCTGCTGTCCCTACCCATAGTTAAGTCCAGTCTAAAGTCAAGCCTCAAGACAATTATCTAAAATCAATTACAAGTCTAATTTGTCCCAGCAAGCTGCGAGGTCTTTCTGAGTTCCTGGCCACCTCTCTGGGAATCTGGCCTAGCTGTGAAGATAATACCATCTATCTAAACTCAGTAAAGCCTCAGTTAAACCATAACTGGTTGTGGACTCTCCTTTCACTACCTAGCCATTGGAATAGCGGAGATACCGTTCGTGTGGTTCCGGTACCCAAAAACCACTCTGACATCACGAACGTTATGAGTTAAAGGGGTTATCCACCATAATAATGTAATGGACATGCTTAGAAAGGGTCTGCACTTGTCTTGGGGCTAAATGGCTATGTTGTCAGATTACCATAACACTGTGGCTAGCTTTTTGTGAACTGGTATTTCCTGTTTGAGTTTTCTTCTTTGCCTACAAATCCCATAATTCCATTTTCCTCCCTCCCACACATCAGCCACCCCACCCATTGAAACATAAATGAACTGCATCCATTCAAAAGACCTGTGGTTTTCAATCAGGGTGCCTACAGCTGTTGCATTAGTTGGAGATTGATCTCTCTCCCACCAAGCGATCGCTCCACCCGTTGAGGCAGACAGGCTCCCTGTCATCAGCTGACTAGTGAGTCAGGTCTTGGCCGCATTGCAACCTGGGAAAAATCTGAGACAACAGTCATTTTGTATGCTGTTAAAAATAAATATTGGGGTGAAAATCACAGAAGAATTGTGAGAAAACCATCACACACAGGTACAGACACTATATAATGAACTACACTAACTTTACAGCCCCCATAGCATAGTCAAATAAAAAAAAATCCTAGAATACCCCTTTAACAACACCTTGCCCCTGGGGTTAATACCATCTTGCCCCTCCACCTACACCGCTACACCCCCATACACCATGGGTCACCACATCTGCTTCTGACAGACTGCCAGGGCCCGGAGATCTTGGGGGATTCCAGTGGTCGGACCCCCGCAATCTATAACTTAACCCTATCCTTTGGATTGGGAATAAGTTATGTGTCACTGTGCTACTCCTTTAATAGGTATGATTTCCACATGAACCATAAACAAAGCATATATAAAGGACAGCAAAAGGTGACAATTTATAGACGTTACTACTATATACACACAGTGATGGCTTCCATCTTTCCTAAAGTTTCATTCACAAAATGTCAGATAATGCGATTACTCGAGCCCTGACACTGATCATTGTGCCCGAGTGATTCCACGAGAGCTGAATGAGTTAATAGGATTACATGATCAGATGCGCTCTTTGTTATCAGACGTCTCTGCAGTCGCGGCCCCATTACCCTTACCTCTGCCCAGGCATTCCCCCAGGATACCTGTTGTGCCAGTGTTGTCACCCTCTCACGCCTGCTGTTCTCAGTCCCGGTGACAGGTGTACTTCTAGTCCCCCTCCCCCGCCCCTTAAAGATTTGCATGCATTTATTTGATAGGAAAATTGCCCAGTTGTATACGTTCGGCCTATAACACGGATGACAAGAAATCTCTAGTCAGACCTGTTTTATTGACTGCGGCTTTTTAAATTCCTTCTATATATATTAAAATATATTTTGTATCACTGCGTCCATAACATTCTGCTCCACATGTCCTCCCCTTCATCCGTACAGTGACATAGAATAAAGGCAATGTAGGAATACAGACCTCTAGATATAAATATAATGTTAAATAATTAGATTAAATAACTAGTTGTACTAAAAATAGCTAAAAATTATTTATATTTACATTATATTTAACATTTAATCTAATTATTTACCGTATTTTTCACCATATAAGACGCACTTTTTCTTCCCCAAAACTGGGGGGGGGAAAGTTGGTGCGTCTTATACGGCAAATACACATTCAAACCCTGTCCTATCGCGGCGGTCCCTGCGGCCATTAACGTCCGGGACCCGTGGCTAATACAGGACATCACCGATCGCGGTGATGCCCTGTATTAACCCTTCAGACGCGTCGATCAAAACTGACCGCCGCGTCTGAAGCAAAAGTGACACTAACCCGGCTGCTCAGTCGGGCTGTTCGGGACCGGCGGGGTGAAATCGTGGCGTCCCAATAGCTTACAGGACACCGGGAGGGACCTTACCTGCCTCCTCAGTGTCTGCTCCGTGCCGGGATCCACTGCATGGCCGGCGCTCTCCTTCTTCGTCATCACATCATCGCGCACGCCGTCCCGTCATCCAATAGGAGGGGTGTGCGTAGCGGCGTGCGTAGTGGCGTGATGGCGACAACGGAGAGCGAGGATACCGGGCAGCAGAGACGTTCCAGAGCGACGCGGCGACAGCGATGGAGGGCGACATCCAGGGCAGCGGTGACGAGCAGTGACAGGTTCGGAGCGGCAGGGACACGTGAGTATTACCTCCTATACCAGTGGTCTTCAACCTGCGGACCTCCAGATGTTGCAAAACTACAACACCCAGCATGCCCGGACAGGCAACGGCTGTCCGGGCATGCTGGGAGTTGTAGTTTTGCAACATCTGGAGGTCCGCAGGTTGAAGATCACTGTCCTATACTTTACACTGTAATTGGTTCAGAATCTTTTTTTTCTAGATTTTCAGCCTTTAAAATTGGATGCGTCTTATGTGCCGGAGCGTCTTATATGGCGAAAAATACGGTAATCTATTTAATCTAGCTATTTCATCTAATTATTTAACATTATATTTATATCTAGAGGTCTGTATTCCTACATTGTCTTTATTGTATTTGTTTTGGCATGAAGGGTACGTGCAACACAGCACCTCGATTATATATATATATATATATATATATATATATATATATATATATATATATATATATTCATAACCTATTTATACATTTTATATAGTGCGAGCCCCCCTAATTCCTGTTTTTTACTGCAGTTGTCAAATAGGGCACCGTGTGTGTGTGTGTTTTTTGGGGGGATTTTTTTTTTTTTTTTTTTAGTTTTTTTTTCAAACTACACCGACTACAGATGATATAGGATTTTCATTTATAAATTTTTTTACGTACTTCTTTTAATAAATTAAATGCCATTAAATTGTATTATTATTGTATTATTTATAAAAAAAAATATTTATTTAAAAAAAAATGTTTAAACAAATTCAATTACAATTTAATTGTGTTATTATTATTATTATTATTATTATTAATATTATTATTGTTAGTAATATTAGTATTTATTTATTGTTACCAATTGAAACATGTATTAAGTTTTAAAACAGAAAAAGAAAGAACAAGTCATAATATGTAAGTCAGGTATGGACCTGGTAGACTACATGTACACTATATATAAGTACACGGTAT
The DNA here is from genome assembly GCF_029499605.1 of Hyla sarda. Taxonomy (NCBI): domain Eukaryota; kingdom Metazoa; phylum Chordata; class Amphibia; order Anura; family Hylidae; genus Hyla; species Hyla sarda. The sequence goes on from NC_079197.1 coordinate 27,617,134, forward strand.
CACGGTAAATGAACAAAGAGGAATATACGGTAGTTTCATCTACAAAGCAAGTTTGCCAACTAATAGTATGCTATAGGGCAGTGGTCTTCAACCTGCAGACCTCCAGATATTGCAAAACTACAACTCCCAGCATGCCCGGACAGCCAATGGGTTAATTGCAAGTTTTGCAATTAACCCCAGGAGCAAGATGTTATTAACCCCTAATGTTCATGACACCAGAGTGGTTTTTGGGGATCGGTAACCACCCAAACGATATCCCCACTATCCCAAGGTTAGGCAGGGCAAGGAGAGTCCACGACCAGGTTATGGTTAACAGAGACTTTACTGAGGTCAGATAGTTGTTACAGTCTTTACAGCTAGGCCAGAATCCCAGAGAGTCAGCCAGTAACACGGAAAGGGCCCTGCAGCTTGCTTGGGGTTGCAATACTTTTGGATCAGACTTCTATGCAGCCACTCTGACTAGAATTGACTTAACTGGTAACTGGACTTGGTTGTAGGTAGAGACAGTAGACATAGATGGATGGACTTACTGAGATATGCAGGCTTGAGACCTCCAGGTGTACTGGATGCTGGATCTGAGGTGTCTGTGCCTTGCTGTCCTCAGCAGGAGTGATGGTGTAAGAAAGCAGTGAATAATCAAAGAGACAGATTGTAATGGCTGCCCTCTTATAAAGGGGGGCTGAGCCAGAAGCCCATAGGTCAAGCTGCAGGTCATGTGTTTAACTGGTGCTCTCTAGGTAACATAACAGATCATGTGAACATAACATGTGATACCTCCAAAGGTCCTTAACATAACATATGATACCTCCAAAGGTCCTTTATACTTTATGCACATAGTACATAACATTATAGTGACTATACACTAGCTTCAATACAGGGGGAGACACTGCAGGAGAGCCCCCCCAGAACACTGACGGACTCAACCTGACAGGGTCTAAGGGTAGTACAGGGTTATATCCTGTACTAGGACATTGCATAAACATAGATGACATATGATCCTATGGTGATCTACATTTCATTGAGTAGAATCAAGATTGGTTCAAGTCTTGTGACCGAAATGCGGATCCTAAAATGAGCTCATATTATGTGACCTGATCTTTTTTGTCCAAAAACTCCAAAAGTCCAAAAGTGATATTTTATTTAGTTTTCTACTGTTTAGAGACAGAAACTCTGTTTTTCTAATCTATTTCTGTTTTCTGAAGTTTTTTTTTATCTTTAGGCTTTGTTTTTAGCACATTATTATGGGGGCAGCCATCTTGTCTTATCCTTTTTTTTCAGCCTCATGGATATAGAAACAATGAACATTTCCAGACCATATTCTTTGTATGGGACACGCTTGTAAGCATGCTCTGTGACCTGTGCAGAGGTCATTTTACATGGGGAGGGGGAGGCTGAGCTCCTAATGTCTTCTCTATCCACTGGTGTCACCGTTTACTGTAATGCTGATCAGATCACTTCCCATCAGCCTCCTCTTTATCATCACAGACAAAACATGATGTTTTCACTTAGTTTTAGGCCTAGTGGTGAAAATGAAAACTGCAAGAGCTCAGGATTATTTCATAACCAAAGCCATGGTTATATTTAGCAACAATTAGTTTGGGAATGTCTTGAGACCGCTCTTTGCCATTACCCATCATGAGATGCGTTTTGTGTGACACCTTGTCCATAAGACCTTTTGGTAGCCATGAGTTGGGACTGATTTAGCTTATATTAATTGCTTTTTACTGATCCATCAGCTGTTATCTTGGTTTTCCATGCCTTTTTGCACCTCCCTTTCTTTGTGTGTCCAATATTTTTGGGAACGTGTTTAATACTTATTTCACCCACTGTACATAATAAAATCCTTCTGAAATCCTGCAGTTTTCCTTCAGGCCACTAGGTCTAATAATACCTTTCAGCATTCTCCTCACTATCAATATATAGACTGGAGCACAGTGAAACATGACATCATAGGTTATATAGATACTTCTGGATCAGGCCAATCACATAAGGTGATGGTCAGAGCTCAGCCTCCCCCTCACTGTAAAGGTCTCAGAGCATGCGTAGAAAACCTTAACATAAAAGTCAATAGGGTATGTTCTATTCTATTTTGTCTATGTCCATGAGGTTTTCTGTAAAGCATTTCTCTAAATACGGTTAAAAGCAGCTCAGGCAAGATGGCTGCCCCCATAGTAATGTACTGACAATTTAAAAAATGAATAAATATTAATTTCAGACAAAAATAGACAAAGATTAAACAAGAACATGTTTCATAATCTGGCTCTCATGAGTAAAAAATAGACCCCAGTCTACCCAACCAGACCTGCAATATAAGATAGTGACTTCCTTTGTGTATAGGAACATGGGACTTTCCTATGAAAAATGGTCTCATTAGGGGAATGGGAGTCTGGCAACAACACTGCATCCCCGGCCTTTATGTGGAGAACGTATAAAATAGGTTATGAGTATAATTCACCCTGACAGCGTGCTGGCATCTGTTCATCCTTCATCCAGAGCTCACGATGTTAGTCCGGCAGCATGAGGTCTCTCTGTAACTTTGGCCTGTGGGAATGTGATAAAGGCTACGGCGAGACTTGGAAACAAGGCCAGTTCTAGAGAAAATGAAGCCCTGGGCAACAAACAACACAGACCCATATATTATCGCCATATTACCATATAATGCAAAGCTGATACTGGTTACTACAGACAACATAGTAACATAGTACAAAGTAATATAATGTCCCAGTACAGAACATGGTCTAGTACTACCCTTAGGCCCTGTCAGGTTGAGTCCCTCATTGACCTGGGGGCTCTCCTGCATTGTCCCCCCTGCTGTTACTTTACTGTTGTGTATTTTATTTTATACATGGTCAGTGTCCTAATGTATATATAGTCAGTATAAAGGACCTTTGGAGGACTCCAACAGTTGTCTAAAGGACCTGTGAAATGTCACATGTTATGTTTATGTTTTCACATGTTACCCAGAGGGCACCAGCTTCACATATGACCCGCAGCTTGACCAATGGGCTTTGGCTCAGCCCCCCCTCTATATAAGGGTGCGGCCATTACAATTCTCTCTCTCATGCTCCCTGCTGAGGAACAGCAAACACCAGAGATCTCAGTGCTAGTGACCAGCACCTGGAAGGCTGCAAAGCTAGTGATTCCAGTCTATGTCTGCTGTCACTACTACCTATAGTCAAGTCCAGCCTAAAGTCAAGATTCTAAAGTCTATTACAAGTCTAATTGGTCCCAGGAAGCTGAGAGGTCCTTCTGTGTTCCTGGCCACCTCTCTGGGATTCTGGCCTAGCTGTGAAGATAATAACACCTGTCTTAACTCAGTAAAGCCTCCGTTAAACAATAACTTGGTTGTGGACTCTCATTTCACTACCTAGCCATTGGAATAGCAGAGATACCGCTCGTGTGGTTCCGGTACCCAAAAACCACTCTGGTGTCACAAACATTAGGGGTTAATAACACCTTGCCCCTGGGGTTAATACCAACTTACCCCATTCACCTACACCGCTATACCCCGTGGTCCCACCACCACTGGTGGTCACCAAAGTAACATAGTTCATAAGGTTGAAAAAAGACCAGAGTCCATCAAGCTCAACCTGTAACCCTAATGAGTCTCTACTGAGTTGATCCAGAGGAAGGCAAAAAACCCTTCCTGACTCCAAATATGGCAGTCAGAATAAATCCCTGGATCAACGTTCTCTCCCTATAAATCTAGAATCCATAACCTGTAATGTTATTATTCTCCCAAAATGCATCCAGGCCCCTTTAAAATAATTTTACCGAGTTCCTTGACCACCTCCTCAGGCAGAGAATTCCACAGTCTCACTGCTCTTACAGTAAAGAACCCCCGTCTGTGCTGGTGTAGAAACCTTCTTTCCTCTAGACGTAGAGGATGCCACCTTGTTATAGATACAGTCCTGGGTATAAATAGATCATGGAGAGATCTCTGTACTGTCCCCTGATATATTTATACATAGTTATTAGGTCGCCCCTAAGCCTTCTTTTTCTAAACTAAATAACCCTAATTCTGATAATCTTTCTGTGTACTGTAGTCCTCCCATTCCCCGTATTACTCTGGTTGCCCGTCTTTGACCCCTCTCCAGCTCCACAATATCTTTCTTGTACACTGGTGCCCAGTACTGTACACAGTATTCTATGTGTGGTCTGACTAGTGATTTGTACAGTGGTAGAATTATTTCCTTGTCGTGGGTATCTATGCCCCTATTGATGCACCCCATGATTGTATTTGCCTTGGCAGCAGCTGCCCGACACTGGTCTCTACAGCTAAATTTACTATTAACTAAGACTCCTAAGTCCTTTTCCACGTCAGTCGTCCCAAGTGTTCTCTCATTTAATACATAATCCCAGCCTGGATTTTTCCTCCCCATGTGCATTACCTTACATTTATCAGTGTAGAACCCCATCTGCCACTTCCCAGCCCAAACCTCCAACCTATCCAGGTCCATTTGTAACAGTGCACTGTCCTCTATAGTGTTTACCGCTTTACAGGGTTTAGTATCATCTGCAAAAAAAAAAAAAAAACATAATATAACACCTAAATAATATAGAATACTCCCTGCAAGGGGGGCTGGCTCATTGTGCGTCCTTATATTTATTTATATAGACACCACTAAATTCCAGATTTTTAAAACATCTGCTTTACTCTGTTAACAACATTTAGAGATGTGCTTTACAGCAGCTACATAGACATAGAAAACAATAGACAGTAGCTGACTCTTGGACGTCTATGGTAAAGTGTTCTGGGCATGCTCTGTGACCTGTGCAGATGTCAGTGTGCAGGAGAAGGGGCTGAGCCCTGATAATCACCTATTGTGAATATCATGTTCCTGTCTTATCTACTTTTTCTGTACTGAACATGAGATGTCATTCTGGTGAGCCACGGTGAATGGCGGGACCACGAGGTGTAGCGGTATAGGTGGATGGGGCAGATGGTATTAAAGGGGTACTCCGCCGCTAGACATCTTATCCCCTATCCAAAGGATGTCAGATCACCACGGTGCCGCTGCTGGGGAGCCCCGGGATCCCCGCTGCGGCACCGCGCCATCATTACTGCACAGAGCGAGTTCGCTCTGTGCGTAAAGACGGGCGATACAGGGGACGGAGCCGCATGACATCATGGCTCTGCCCCTCGTGACATCACGGCCCGTCCCCTTAATGCAAGTCTATGGCAAAGCTATCCTTTGGATAGGGGATAAGATATCTAGGGGCAGAGTACCCCTTTAACCCCAGGGGCAAGATGTTATTAACCCCTAATGTTCAAGATGCCAGAGTGATTTTTGAGTATCGGGGACCACCCAAACGATATCTCTGCTATTCCAATGGCTAGGCAGTGAAATGAGAGTCCACGACCAGGTTATGGTTTAACGGAGGCTTTACTGAGATCAGACAGTTGTTACAGTCTTTACAGCTAGGCCAGAATGCCAGAGAGTCAGCCAGTAGCACGGAAAGGGCCCTGCAGCAAGCTGGGGTTACAATACCTTTGGATCAGTCTTCAATGCAGCCACTCTGACTATTGTAGACTTGTCTTTAGGCTTGTAGGTAGAGACAGGATACTGAGGGACTCAACCTGACAGGGCCTAAGTGTAGTGCAGGACTATGTTCTGTACTGGGACATTACATTGTGGTAGCCCTTGGGGGGGGGGGTTGTTGGTAGTGGGGGTATTGTTTCGGTAAATGAGGGGATAATGTTAACCCTATAGTTCGTGACGCCAGGCTGAGGGCTAGTATGCTGAGGTAATTCTCCGGCCTATCACCGCCCTTCCCAGTAATGATAGGTGCATGTAAGAAAATGGCTGAAGATCCACAAAGTAGTTGAACTTTAACTTGAAGGACTTTACTTAGATGCTTGTGGTACATCCAATGAACAATCACAGTCTCAGGAAAACAGTCTCTATATATCTCAATGACTGACAATTGTTGCGGACCTTGAATGAAATGAAAGTCTCTGAATTTAGGGTAATTATTGCAGATCCGTCCAGATTTAGGGGATAGATACGGTCCGGTGATCCTGCAGAGTGCTTAGGGATTGATACACTCGCGATCCTGAATATATCAGCCGTTGCCGCAAGGCTCAGGTCTAACTCACTGCGATAGACAGCTGCGCAGATCCTGCTCGTTTCACAGCCCGGGAACAAGAGCGATGCTTACTGCTTGGCTGCGCAGGAACAAGAGAGAGAATAATGGCCGCCACTCCCTTATATGGGCAGGGGCGGGGTGAATCTAATTGGTCCGAACATCTGCCACTCACTGTTACACAGTGTGATGGGATTGACTACGTCACAGGGATCTCCAAAGGTCCTTAAGCAGAAATACCATAGAGTTCACCTGACCACGGGACCCGCAGGTCCTGCCACGCTATAGACAGGTAATTAACTATTTATAGACATTGATATCATATTTACATGCTTCCTAAATAAACTATTAGCACAATAACTATCTGGATGAGAGGTGACCAGGGGTGAACTAGACAATGGGGACCCCGACATCCTAGGGACTCTGGCTAAGGGGACCCACACACGCAGGTACTGGATAGGATACGGTACCGGGACACCACAACATCATCTTATTAGTTTGTCTAGTAGCCAGAATAAAAACTGTTTAGGATTATTTTATAATCTAGATCAATGATTGTGCCTCCAGCTGTTGCAAAACTGGGCATGCTAGGAGTTGTAGTTTTACAACAGCTGGAGGCACACTAGCTGGAAAACACGGATGGCCGTGGCCATCTTGGATCATCAGCACATGCGCAGTAGGAGTGAATACAGAGTGGGGAAGCAGGGGATTGAATCAATATGTATGAGTGGGCCGAGCGCTGACGTCACAGTGCCTGAGGCCGCCATTGTAACTCCGTCCATTCCACTGACAGATAATTTGCATAATTGCAACTATAAAGATAAGTAATGGATCCAAACATGGTTTTAATCAGCGTCACCCACACTACCAGTCAGTACCACTGATTAGTGCGGGTGACTCTGCTGACAGTTTTCCTTTAAACAGTGTACTGGCCCTTTAAATGCTGACTTACAGTTTCCACACAGTACTAATATTTAACTCCCAAACAATACAACCATACATAAGATCTTAGCTTTCTACCGTTTTTCCTTGGATATGGATGCCTAAGGCAATTGTCATGTGCCGGGATTTGACATCCTTTAGAATTTTTGGGGCTCGGTTTTATGAATTTCAAATCTATCAAATCAAATCTATGTTAGCAGGGACAGATGGAAGACATCGTGGCTGTAGGATTGGCCTACACAGGGTTTGTTTGTAGTTTATTATCACTGAAATACATCGTGGTGCATAAGAATTGTATACATGTGAGGTTAGAATAAGATGTGAGCAAGCTAAGGATTCCATCCAAACTTTGGGGGTCCGCGGCTCTCCAAACTTTCGAACATTGCCAGGTTCTGCTTGCGCAAACCTGGCAATGATGGGCTGAGCTGTGCTTGCAGCTGACAGTCGCGAGTACAGCTCATCCCGGCAAGGAAGGGGTTAATTAGTTCTAGTTAAAGGGGTACTCCGCTGCAAGACATCTTATCCCCTATCCAAAGGATAAGTTTTCTGATTGCGGGGGTCCCTCAGCTGGGACCTTGCGATCTCCGCTCAGCACCTGGCGTTCTGAACAAATGCTGAGTTCTAGCAGCAGTGGTCATGATGCCATGCCCCCTCATGATGTCACCCTACACCCCCCCGCCATTAATGTCTATAGGAGGGGATAGGGGATAAAATGTCTAGCAGCTGAGTACCCCTTTAACTCCTTAGGGATGAAGGTGGTGCGCCATTGTTATGGCTGTATAATGTATACAGTAAATAGAATTATACTTACCATCTTGTCGCTGATCCGGACCTCTTCTTGTGTAGCTCTGCCCCTCGTGACGTCGTCGCTTGAGGCAGGATACTCAAGAAGAAGCCTGGACCAGCGAGGAGATGCTAAGTATCACTCTCTTTTCTGTATACATTAGGTGGTGCAAAGGCTGCACTCCCAGAAAGGACTCAAAGGCCTCTCTGCTATGTAAGGAGCACCTGTATAATCAATGACACAGGGTAGGTGGGCAGGGACTCTTATAGATTTTGTAATAGGGCAAAGCTTCCCCACCACCATCACTGTTGCAGTCGTACATTTCATTACTGCAACTGGGACATGTGACCACCAGTCTGACAACCAATAAAGCAATAAAGTACATGCCCTAATATGTAAACAAAATGTCAGTTTCTCCTTCCAGTGTGGCTGACCTTCTGTCAACTACCTGATTACATCATCACCCATCAGATCCCCCTTGGCAGCTCAGAGCCCTAACTCTTTTTTTCTTTACCAAGCCCCCCCCCCCTCCTTGTTTGTCTGTATGCATCCCCATGCACGGAATTCTGCTAGAGTTAGAATGTCGGCCCTCTCAAGACACCAAGAGTGTGTAATACAGAAGGGGCCCACACCATTGGGTCCAGACAATGAGTAACTGCAGAGTTATACACCTCCCTTGATCACACTGCCTGTCTCTAGTCACGCAGTGAGGAAGTACGAAACTGCGCTGTCCCAAGTAATGCCCCTGCTCCTGTGGTCGGCCCCCTGCCGCCGCTGAATGTCTGTGTTCCTCTCTGGTGCACTTGCCACCTCTGCACCGCCCCTGGATTGAACCCATTCCTTCTTTTGCCTCCATCAGACCTTTGTGATGGATTGAGGTATTATGTCCCATTACATTAACGCTTCTTTAATATGTTGACAAAACCATCTTTTTACCGACTCTCCCTACAATGCGAATGATATGCTATTACAGTATGCCATCTCTGTAGCTGTCACAGGAGCGGGGCGTCATTTCCAGCCAAGAATGGGGCACCACTGGTTAATTCTCTAAGTGCTATTTTACAAGTGACAGTATCAATCATAGCTGCTTCCTGCAGTTCCCCGCTTTAACAATCACTTATTGTCTTTGAGGTTTGCCGTCTGTCTAGCAGAGATTGAACATTCTCTGGGTTTATTGGACTTTTTAATGATCATTGTTCCCATTTCTTTTTACTGTTCTATAAAGCTGTGTGTAACCAACCACATCTCCAAAAATGGACTATACTTGTGATTTCAGATTCTATCAGGGATCATATCATGTTGTACTGTATTATCTAAAGGGGTTGTCTGAAATAAGACAACATGGTGATTTCTTTTTGCAGAAATAGTGCAACTCTTATCTGTAAATTGTGTCTAGTACTGCAGTCCATCCCACTCAACTCAATTGGTCTAAGCTGCAATACCATACTCAACCTAGTAGTCCCTAAGCAGGACTTAAAGGGGTTATCCTCTATTCACAACTGTGGTCAAGTATGCGCACTGCTGCTCCACTAAAGTCAATGGTGGACATCGGCGATCACTCCGATGTCCAACATAAACCCATTAAGTGCTGTGGTCAATGTTGATTAAGGTATCTAAAGGATGAAATGACAAATGCCAGGGGGCTTGGGAGCTCTCATCGGACCCCCGCAATGCGATCATGGGAGTATGATGAATTAAAATGATGGCTGAAGGTCTCCTAACCTTCGTGTCGCCCAATTCTTACTTTGAATGTACAGGCTGCTGCAGGCAACCTGTAGAAGAAGATTGTATCATATGTTATACTACATGATGTAAAGGGGTTGTCTGAAATCAGCTCTCTACATTGGTAAGCACTAGAGATGAGCGAACTTACAGTAAATTCGATTCGTCACGAACTTCTCGGCTCGGCAGTTGATGACTTTTCCTGCATAAATTAGTTCAGCTTTCAGGTGCTCCGGTGGGCTGGAAAACGTGGATACAGTCCTAGGAGACTCTTTCCTAGGAATGTATCCACCTTTTCCAGCCCACCGGAGCACCTGAAGGCTGAACTAATTTACGCAGGAAAAGTCATCAACTGCCGAGCCGAGAAGTTTGTGACGAATCGAATTTACTGTAAGTTCGTTCATCTCTAGTAAGCACAATCCTGTTTTAAGGCCCTTTAAACCCATTTCAACCCTATGATGTATTTTAAAGTCATGGGCAGGACTACTTTAACGTGAAATGACGTAGATGCAACTGTCTATGAAGTGTCCGTAGGAGCTGCACTCGTTTCATAGATAGTAAGTGATGGGCGCTATCAGCAGCTGATTCTCACAGTCACTGGCTGATATCAGCAATCACTCCGATATCCAACATAAACCGGTTAAGTGCCGTTATCAATGTCGATCATGGCATCTAAAGGATGATATTACAGTTGCCAGGGGGCTTAGGGGCTCTTTCCCCTGCAACCCGATTGGGGAAGTCCGATAAGTTAAAGGGTACCTCTCATCAAAAAAACTTTTGATATATTATAGATTAATGTATGCAGAATAACTTTACAATTGCATGTTATTAAAAAATATGCTTCTTTCTATTTAATTTTCCACTTTGAAGAAATGACCACTAGGGGTCTCCCTACCAGTCCTGGCAGCAAGCATTTCAGACTCATGCTGGAGTCCTAAACACTACGAGCTGCCAGTCTGCTTTGTTCACAAAGGAGAACACTCAGAGCTGCCAGCCTGCTTTGTTCACAGCCTGTTTGGCTGTGAACAAAGCAGGCTGGCAGCTCTGAGTGTTTAGGACTCCAGCATGAGTCAGAAATGCTTGCTGACAGGACTGATCAGGAAAAATACAATAGAAAGAAGCATATATTTCATTAACATGCTATTGGAAAGTTATTCAACATTCATTAATCTAAAATATATCAAAAGTTTATTTGATAAGAGGTACCCTTTAAAATGACCGCTGAAGATCTCCTCACCTTCGTGCCACCCGATTGTCATTCTGTATGTACAGGTTATTACAGGCAGCCTGTAGAAGAAGATTGTTGAAAAAACTGATCAATGCTAGGCTATAAATGGTGTAAAAAATTGAAAAATTACCAGAATATAATTAATTTTCTAAGTAAAAATGAAATTAAGTTGTAAAATAAAATAAAAAAAACCTATATAAATTAGACATTTTTGTAATCATATTCTTGGTTCGGGGCACTCACCATGCTGTAGTGAATAACCTGTACGATACGATAACGTTATATAATGTGTGATTGTCTATAAAGCAAGCACAGCTCCTACACTCAATTCATAGAGCGAAAGAAAAAAAAAATACCTGAAGAGGAAATGTCATGAGAACCTTGACATAGTGCAGTCTCAGGATGTGGGCCTATAAATTCAGATCTGTACATAAGATATTTAAACATGTTCCATGTACAGTATAGAGGAATATGAAAAGATTAGGAGTACCGTATTTTTCGCCATATAAGACGCACTTTTTCTTCCCCAAAACTTGGGGGAAAAAGTCGGTGCGTCTTATACGGCGAATACACCCCTATCGCGGCGGTCCCTGTGGCCATCAACGGCTGGGACCCGCGGCTAATTCAGCTAATACAGGGATCGCGGTAATGCCCTGTATTAACCCTTCAGACGCAGCGATCAAAGCTGACCGCCGCGTCTGAAGGGAAAGTGACACTAACCCGGCTGTTCAGTCGAGCTGTTCGGGACCGCCGCGGTTTCACCGCGGCGGTCCCGAACAGCCCGACTGAATTGCCGGGTTAGTGCTTACAGGACACCGGGAGGGACCTTACCTGCCTCCTCGGTGTCTTCTCCATTCAGGGATCCCCTGTATGGCCAGCGCTCTCCTTCCTCATCATCACGTCGTCGCGTAAGTGCGTTGGCGTGTGTAACGACGTGATGACGGCAACGGAGAGCGAGGATACCCGGCCGGCAGCAGAGACATTCCGGCGCGACGGGGACATGGCGACAGCGATGGAGCGACATCCAGGGCAGCGGTGACGGGTCCGGAGCGGCGGGGACACGTGAGTATTACCTCCTATGCAGTGGTCTTCAATCTGCGGACCTCCAGATGTTGCAAAACTACAACTCCCAGCATGCCCGGACAGCCAACGGCTGTCCGGGCATGCTGGGAGTTGTAGTTTTGCAACATCTGGAAGTCCGCATGTTGAAGATCACTATTGGGTTCAAAATCTTTATTTTTTTAGATTTTGCACCTATAAATTGGGTGCGTCCTATAGGGCGGAAAATACGGTACATTTTTTACATTTCTGAGTCTCCAGGCAGGGACTAGTGATGGTAAATTAACTGGACGATTAGAATAAGAAGATTTCGAGCCCATTTATTCCAAAAACAGCATCACATGTCCTCAGGTTATGTGTGACACTGCAGCTCAGTTCAATTGAAGTCAAAGTTGTAATACCTTACATAACCTGAGGACTGTTGTAGCGCTGTTTTTGGAAGAAATTATCTTTGAGGGTAAGGTTCCACACGCAGCGTATATCACACTGCACAGCGGGAAATACGCTGCGTGTCCTCCAACTAGCATACACACACAGGGCTACCTGGGTAGCTCTGCGCATATACTGGTTGGAGGATATGCAGCGTATTTCCCGCTGCGCAGCATGAAATACATTGTGTAAATGCTGCGTGGGACCGTACCCCAAAGAGACAAGCAAATTTTATGAAGTTATTACCTATCCACAGGGGATAGGGGATAACAAGCTGGTCAGTGGAGGTCTTGAATCCCTGTTAAACCATTAAAAAAGGAATCCCTGAGAAAGGAAAACGCTTTTTTCCGAAACGACGTTGGAGTAACCTTTTTGCCCATTAAGCCACCTGTAATGATGTCCCTTTCAGCTACGGGACTCAGCTCCTTTCACTTTTTGCAGCACACAGGTAGAGACGCCGCCAGCCGGGGCAGATCTCCTTGCTGCTGCACGGACGCTTCTTTCCACCCAGACCAAAACACAGCTGTGATGTCCCAGTACAGGTACACGGTCCTATAGGCCCTGTCAGGTTGAGTCACTCAGTGACCTGGGGGCTCCCCTGCAGGGTCTCCCCCTGTTGTCTCCCTGCTGGTTTTATATGGTGTGTATATCACTTTAATGTATAGACAGGATCCCTATTTCTGGATAGTATAAGGGACCTATGGGAGGTCTCAAGGACCTGTGTATAAGTTTGTCACATGTTATGTTATGCAGTCACATGATCTGTTGTCTCATGTACTCCCAGAGGGCACCAGCTTAACCTATGACCCACAGCTTGACCAATGGGCTTTAGTCCAGTGCCCCCCCCCCCCCCACTATATAAAGGGGCGGCCATTAACCCCTTAAGGACCGGAGGTTTTTCCGTTTTTGCATTTTCGTTTTTTGCTCCTTGCCTTTAAAAAATCATAACTCTTTCAAATTTACACCTAAAAATCCATATGATGGCTTATTTTTTGCGCCACCAATTCTACTTTGTAATGACGTCAGTCATTTTGCCCAAAAATCTATGGTGAAGCGGGAAAAAAAATCATTGTGCGACAAAATTGAAAAAAAAATGCTGTTTTGTAACTTTTGGGGGCTTCCGTTTCTACGTAGTACATTTTTCGGTAAAAATGACACCTGATATGTATTCTGTAGGTCCATACGATTAAAATGATACCCTACTTATATAGGTTTGATTTTGTCGGACTTCTGGAAAAAATCATAACTACATGCAGGAAAATTAATACGTTTAAAATTGTCATCTTCTGACCCCTATAACTTTTTTATTTTTCCGTGTATGGGGCGGTATGAGGGCTCATTTTTTGCGCCGTGATCTGAAGTTTTTAACGGTACCATTTTTGCATTGATAGGACTTATTGATCACTTTTTATTCATTTTTAAATGATATAAAAAGTGACCAAAAATGCACTATTTTGGACTTTGGAATTTTTTTGCGCGCACGCCATTGACCGAGCGGTTTAATTAATGATATATTTTTATAATTCGGACATTTCCGCACGCGGTGATACCACATATGTTTATTTTTATTTTTATTTACACTGTGTTTTTTTTTTTATTGGAAAAGGGGGGTGATTCAAACTTTTAATAGGGGAGGAGTTAAATGATGTTTATTCACTTTTTTTTTTCACTTTTTTTTTGCAGTGTTATAGGTCCCATAGGGACCTATAACACTGCACACACTGATCTTCTATGTTGATCACTGGTTTCTCATAAGAAACCAGTGATCAACGATTCTGCCGGATGACTGCTCATGCCTGGATCTCAGGCACTGAGCAGTCATTCGGCGATCGGACAGCGAGGAGGCAGGTAGGGGCCCTCCCGCTGTCCTGTCAGCTGTTCGGGATGCCGCGATTTCACCGCGGCTATCCCGAACAGCCCACTGAGCTAGCCGGGATGCTTTCGGTTTCACTTTAGACGCGGCGTTCAACTTTGAACGCCGCGTCTAAAGGGTTAATAGCGCGCGGCACAGCGATCAATGCCGCGCGCTATTAGCCACGGGTCCCGGCCGTTGTTAGAGGCCGGGCCCGACCCGCTATGACGCGGGGCCACGCCGTGGCCCCGCGTTATAGATCGGGAGTGGACACATGACGTTCCAGTACGTCATGTGTCCTTAAGGGGTTAAAATTCAGTGTCTTCTCTTCCATCTAAGTCTTTGCTGAAGCAGCTACCAGAGATCTCAGGACAAGTGATCAGCATCTGGAGACCACAAAAGCTTCAGTCTCTCCAGTAAGTCTACAAGTCTATGTCTGCTGTCACTGAAACTAGTCAAGTCCTGCACATAGTCAAGTCAAGTCTAATTGCCAGTCAAGTTAATTACAAGTATTGGTCCAGCAAGCTGCGAGGTCCTCTGGGTCCTGGCCACCTCTCTGGGAATTCTGGCCTTAGCTGTGAAGATAATTACACCTGTCTTCTATTCAGTAAAGCCTCCTTTTGACCATAACTGGTTGTGGACTCTTTATTCACTGCTAGGTCGTGGGATAGCGGAGAATCCGGGTGTGTGGTGTTCCAGAACCCAAAAACCACACTGGCGTCACGAACACATAGGGGTTAATACCATCTGACCCCAGGGGTTAATAACATCAGATGCCACCACTCACACTGCCACACCCGTGGTCCCGCCATTTGACCGGAGGTGCACCACACCGCAAACTAATCTATATTTGAGGAATAAGATCAGAAAGGCAGAACCTTGACATACAACTAGAAAGATAAAACTTCTCTTATTAACATCTTGACACGTTCCCTAACCGGGAGTAAATATACAGGTTTCTCTTGCGATATAGTGAAGTGGATAAGCAGCATACAAACTATTTACCACTTTCACTCATGTGGATTGACAATGAAGTGTTACAACCATTAGTATCAAGTCCCCAATAGTGCTGCTGACAATTATGCTTTATGTAATTACAGTGACCCCCCCCCGCCCCGACCTACGATGGCCCCGACATACGATCATTTCAACATACGATAGCCTCTCAGAGGCAGCATCAACTGGAGGGGCAAGCTGTGCATAACTAGCTTGCCCCCTGACTGGTGAGCAGTTAAGGGGTTAAGAAATATACAGGCAAGGTTTTTAGCCCCCTCCCCCTCCTGTAAAAACTTGTAGGTAACTATAGTGGTATGTCCCATGGGTGGGGGGGAAGGAGTGCACCAATCAGGGGTTTAATAGTTTCCCGGGCTTTCAGGGGCCCTTCCCTGGGTATTTATAGCTGTGGTGCCTCCCTTCCCCCCTCAATCTGCCCAGGACCCGGAGTTTTGCCCTCCTTCCCTCCCTTTTTTGTATCTCTGTTTATTGTAAGTCACAGCTTGGCGGTAAGAAGACGGTGAAAGCGGGGTCAACCCGGGGTAGACCTCCACGCAGGACAGTGTGGCAGCACCTCTCGGGTTGGCAAAAAGCCAATCGGTGTCTTTGTTACAGTTAAATTGTTATTTATATAAGTAATTTTATAAATAAAGCTGTGGCCGATCCCCACCCATAAAAAAGTTGAATTGTTGTTGTGTCAGTTATTATTTAATTAATTATTGTAATAAGGGGGAGGGGTAGTTATAGCCTGCTAGGAGCTAATTGGGTCTCAACAGTCATACGATGCTTTTGTATGTCGGGGCCATCGCATAAACGGCTATCCGGCAGCGCAGACTGCTTCAGCTACCACCGCATAGCCATTTACGGTGCCCCGTGTGGTCCGCTGACTATCACTTACCTGTCCTCGGGGCTCCAGCACGTCCTCTTCAGGATCCCCTGCATCGTCGGCGCTCTCCATTGTCGTCATATCATCCAATAGGAGCGGCGTGCGTAGCGACGTGATGGCGGCGACGGAGAGCGAGGATGCCGGGGAAGCAGGGGCCTTGCCTGAGTGTCGGGGACACCCTTGGGACAGGGCGACAGCGATGGACGGCGACATCAAGGGCAGCAGTGACGAGCGGTGATGGTCCGGAGCGGCGGGGACACGTGAGTACAACCTTCAATACCAGGTGTCTTCAACCTGCGGACCTCGAGATGTTGCAAAACTACAACACCCACCACTGTCCTATACTTTACATTGCACGGATCCCTCAACATGCAATGGTTTCACCAAACGATGGTCCATTTGGAACGGATTACCATCGTATGTTGACGGACCACTGTATTGGTCTGTACTCAGAATCAGTAGAGGTTGGACCTCAAAAGATCAGAATGTTGTCTCCTTTCCTTTGTGGATAGGGGATAACTTCAAGAGATGGAAATTTCTCTTTGATCAACCATTTTAAGATCAACAAGATTGGAGTAGAAACAATGTGCTAAAATGTATAATACACAGATTTACAGAACATGAGATTCCACAACTCCAATATTAGTGTGTGACAATGTCAAGGGCCCTGGAGGCTAACAAAAGGGCCACATGGGATGGGCCCCCACTCCCCCCATTTCATGCTAGGCAGGGTTATGGTAGTCCTGTACTTAACCCCTTAAGGACCCAGCCATTTTACACCTCAGGACCCGGCCATTTTTTGCAATTCTGACCACTGTCACTTTAAACATTAATAACTCTGGGATGCTTTTAGTTATCATTCTGATTCCGAGATTGTTTTTTCGTGACATATTCTACTTTAACATAGTGGTAAAATTTTGTGGTAACTTGCATCCTTTCTTGGTGAAAAATCCCAACATTTTATAAAAAAAATTTGAAAATGTTGCATTTTTTTTACTTTGAAGCTCTCTGCTTGTAAGGAAAATGGATATTCCAAAAAATTTTTTTTTATTCACATATACAATATGTCTATTTTATGTTTGCATCATAAAATTTACGTGTTTTTACTTTTGGAAGTCACCAGAGGGCTTCAAAGTTCAGCAGCAATTTTCCAATTTTTCACAAAATTTCCAAACTCACAATTTTTCATGGACCAGTTTAGGTTTGAAGTGGATTTGAAGGGTCTTCATATTAGAAATACCCCACAAATTACCCCATTATAAAAACTGCACCCCCCAGAGTATTCAAAATGACATTCAGTCCGCATTTTAACCCTTTAGGTGTTTCACAGGAATAACAGCAAAGTGAAGGAGAAAATTCACAATCTCCATTTTTTACACTCGCATGTTCTTGTAGACCCAATTTTTGAATTTTTACAAGGGGAAAAAGGAGAAAATGTATACTTATATTTGTAGCCCAATTTCTCTCGAGTAAGCACATACCTCATATGTCTATGTAAAGTGTTCGGCGGGCGCAGTAGAGGGCTCAGAAGCGAAGGAGCAACAAGGGGATTTTGGAGAGTACGTTTTTTTGAAATGGTTTTTGGGAGGCATGTTGCATTTAGGAAGCCCCTATGGTGCCAGAACAGCAAAAATCCCCCATATGCCATACCATTTTGGAAACTAGACCCCTTGAGGTACGTAACAAGGAATAAAGTGAGCCTTAATACCCCACAGGGGTTTCACGACTTTTGCATATGTAAAAAAATAAAAATAAAATTTCACTAAAATGTGTGTTTCCCCCCAAATTTCACATTTTTGCAAGGGTTAATAGCAGAAAATACCCCCCAAACATTGTAACTCCATCTCTTCTGAGTATGAAGGTACCCCATAAGTTGACCTGAGGTGTACTATGGGTGAACTACAATGCTCAGAAGAGAAGGAGTCATATTTGGCTTTTTGAGAGCAAATTTTGCTCGGGGGCATGTCGCATTTAGGAAGCCCCTATGGTGCCAGGACAGCAAAAAAAAAACACATGGCATACCATTTTGGAAACTAGACCCCTTGTGGAACGTAACAAGAAATAAAGTGAGCCTTAATACCCCACAGGGGTTTCACGAATTTTGCATACGTAAAAAAAAAATAAAAAAAATCACTAAAATGTGTGTTTCCCCCCAAATTTCACATTTTTACAAGGGTTAATAGCAGAAAATACCCCCCAAAATTTGTAACCACATCTCTTCTGAGTATGGAGGTACCCCATAAGTTGACCTGAAGTGCACTACGGGCGAACTACAATGCTCAGAAGAGAAGGAGTCATATTTGGCTTTTTGAGAGCAAATTTTGCTCGGGGGGCATGTCGCATTTAGGAAGCCCATATGGTGCCAGGACAGCAAAATAACCCCCACATGGCATACCATTTTGGAAACTAGACCCCTTGAGGAACGTAACAAGCATAAAATGAGCTTTTACCCCCCACTGGTGTCTGTCAAATCTTTGGGACAGTGGGCTGTACAACATTTTTAATTTGCACAGCCCACTGTTCCAAAGATCTGTCAGACACCAGTGGGGTGTAAATTCTCACTGCACCCCTCATTACATTCCGTGAGGGGTCTAGTTTCCGAAATGGGGTCACATGTGGGGTTTTGTTTTTTTTGCGTTTGTCAAAACCGCTGTAACAATCAGCCACCCCTGTGCAAATCACCTCAAATGTACATGGTGCACTCTCCCTTCTGGGCCTTGTTGTGCGCCCCAGAGCACTTTGCGCCCACATATGGGGTATCTCCGTAGTCGGGAGAAATTGTGTTACAAATTTTGTGGGGCTTTTTTCCCCTTTACCTCTTGTCAAAATGAAAAGTATAGGGCAACACCAGCATGTTAGTGTAAAAAGTTTATTTTTTTACACTAACATGCTGGTGTAGACCCCAACTTCACCTTTTCATAAGGGGTGAAAGGAGAAAAAGACCCCCAAGATTTGTTAGTCAATTTCTCCCGAGTACGGCGATACCCCATATGTGTCCCAAAACTGTTGCCTTGAAATACGACAGGGCTCCAAAGTGAGAGCGCCATGCGCATTTGAGGCCTGAATTAGGGATTTGCATAGGGGTGGACATAGGGGTATTCTACGCCAGTGATTCCCAAACAGGGTGCCTCCAGCTGTTGCAAAACTCCCAGCATGCCTGGACAGTCAACGGCTGTCTGGCAATACTGGGAGTTGTTGTTTTGCAACAGCTGGAGGCTCCATTTTGGAAAGAGTGGCGTACCAGACGTTTTTCATTTTTATTGGGGAGGGAGGGGGGCTGTGTAGGGGTATGTGTATATGTAGTGTTTTTTACTTTTTATTTTATTTTGTGGTAGTGTAGTGTAGTGTTTTTAGGGTACAGTCACACGGGCGGGGGGTTACAGCGAGTTTGAGCTGCCGCGCAAAATTTGCTGCATCGCAAACTTGCAGCCCGATACTCACTGTAAGCCCCCTGCCCATGTGAATGTACCCTGTACATTCACAGGGGGGGAACCTCCAGCTGTTGCAAAACTACTACTCCCAGCATGCCTGAGAATGTTTGGGAGTTGTGGTTTTGCAACAGCTGGAGGCACACGGGTTGGGAAACACTGAGTTAGGAAACAATGTTTCCCAACCAGTGTGCCTCCAGCTGTTGCAAAACCACAACTCCCAAACATTCTCAGGCATGCTGGGAGTAGTAGTTCGGCAACATCTTTAGAGCCAGATGTTGCCGAACTACAACTCCCAGCATGCTTGGAGTTGTAGTTTTGCAACATCTGGAGGACTACAGTTTGCAGACCACTGATACAGTGGTTCCCAATCTGTGCCCTTCCAGATGTTGCAAAACTACAACTCCCAGTATGCCAAAACTGTCCAGGCATGCTGGGAGTTGTAGTTCTGCAACATCTGAAGGGCCAGATGTTACAGAACTACAACTCCCAGCATGCCTGGACAGTAAGGGCATGCTGAGGATGTGTAGTTTTGCAACATCTGGAAGGGCACAGTGGTCTCCAAACTGTGTACCTCCAGATGTTGCAAAACTGCAACTCCCAGCATGCCCAGACGCCAAGGGCTGTCTGGGCATGCTGGGAGTTGTAGTTTACAGGGTCCTATTACAGCAATGCATGTCGCTTTACGGCGACGTGCATTGCTGTAAAGGGCCCGACCGCGGCTGAAGATCTACTCACCTGTCGCCGCCGCCGCCGTCTTCATCGTCTGGATCCGGGTCTTCAGGGACGAGGTAAGTACCGGGGCCGGTCCCCAGCACTCCCCCGTCCCCCGCCGCGTCCTCCGGTCTTCCTCCCGTCCTCTCCGGACTTTCAGGGGCCGGGCAGGACGGGAGGAAGTAACCGCCCCCCCTCCTGCGATTGGTCGGTTAACTAACCGACAGATCGCAGGGGATCGGAGGAGGTGGCCGGCTTGCCACCTCGCTCCAATACTCCAGCATGGTCCTGGCTGTCTGCGACAGCCGGGATCATGCGAAATTACCGGGCGGTCGGGTCCCAGAGACCCGATCAGCCCGGTATCGCCGCAGATCGCAAGGGCCTACATGGCCCCTCTCGGCGTTTGCCCTGGATGCCTGCTGAAGGATTTCAGCAGGCATCCAGTTCCGATCTCTGCCCGGCGAGCGGCAGAGACCGGAAAACGCCATGACGTATGCATACGTCATGGGTCCTTAAGACCCAGGGTGTGAAGACGTATGCATACGTCATGGGTCCTGAACAGGTTAAAGTTCGGCAGCTTAGGAGTTAACATTTACTTACTGTGGTGCTGAGTTCTCTTGCAGGGCCGGCTGTTGCTGGGCAGACTGGGACCTCTCCTACGGCGGGAATCCTGAGAGCGATATATACCCGGCCAGGTCGCAGTGAGTTTAGTCTGCGGGAAGAAGAGGTATCAGCTCGCCCACCCTCCCTCCCTTGTCACGGCTGTTTTTGAGGTTGTCACCTCGCGGTGGACAGTTTGTTATGTTAGCAGTAGGGGTGTCACCCAGATTCCTCTGGGTGGACAGCTGATGTTTATGGTGTTTATAATTCGGGTTATAAAAGTCATTTCTTTATGGTAGTTATTAAATTATTTATTTATTTATTAAAGGTTTATTAAATTATTTATTTTAATTTTAATTAACCTCAATAAATGGCCGTGGCCTTTCTTCCAAAGTCTGTTTGTCTTATTTATATAATGCTAGTAAATGGTTTCTTTGTGGGGGGTATGGGGGTCCCTATCCCATGGACCATTGGACCACCAAGGCATTGTTCACGTGAGGTTGTATAAAAGAGAAATTCCTCCCATAACTTGGGGTGCAAATGTCAATACCTTTTTATTGGGCAGACTAGATGGGCCGCATGGTTCTTATCTGCCGACACATTCTGTGTTTCTATGTTTCTGAGTTTGGTAGAGAGGGCTTTAGGCTTCTCAACTGGTAGCCCTGAAACACTCTACCCAAGTCTGGAACAGCAAAGTCTAAATCCGCAACAACCAAAGTGATAGGTTTGCAAATAAATACAGGAAAGTATTGATGACGGCAATAGTAGAAAGTAAGTGGGGGGGGGGGGGTGAGGAAGGTGGGTTATGTCCATGGCAACATGTTAATAAAGGCCATGTTTCGTCAAGACAACACCTTTTGCACGTTGATGAGATGATGCCCCCCCCCAGTCAGTCATAAACTGTTAATTATCACTAGACCTTGAGTCCCCACTGCCAGATATGCAATATAGCAGGATAAAAAAAAAAATATTGAACACGCCACCATTTTTCTCATTAAATATATTTCCAAAAGTGCTATTGACATGACATTTTCACCAGATGTTGGTAACAATCCAATAAATCCATACATACAAAGAAACCAAACAAATAAGCTAAGAAATTAAGTTATGTGTAACAATGTGTAATGTTGACACAGGAAAAATTATTAAACACATAAAGAAAGGGAGGCACAAAAAGACCTGGAAAGCCAAGAAAACAGTTGAAATCTATCAGTAATTAAAAAGCAATCCAGCCACTTGTCAGTACAAATTGATATCAGCTGGTTCAGTTTCAACTGATGGCTACAAAAAGGTCTCATTGCCGAGGTGTCACACAAGACACATCTCATGATGGGTAAAAGCAAAGAGCTGTCTCAAGAACTTCCCACCTGATGTAAACCATAAGAATGGTGTTGGTTACAGGCGCATTTCTAAGCTTCTGAATGTTCCAGTGAGCACTGTTGGGGCCATAATACGGAAGTGGAAAGATGATCATTTCACCATGAATTTGCCTCAACCAGGTGCTCCTCACAAGATGGCTAACAGAGGAGCGAGAAGAATAATAGGAAGAGTTGTCCAAGAGCTGAGGACACTTGTGGAGAGCTTCAAGAAAGTAGCAGGTAGTAATGTCTCACAGATACAGTATTTAGTGAGAAAAATGAAGACGTGTTCAATACTTATTTCACCCGCTGTATATCATATTAGTTATTTAGGTACCAATTAAAATAATAATAATAAAAAAAAAAAAATATATATATATATATATATATATATATATATATATGGTGACCTGGGGTGTTGCAACGGTGTAGCAGGGTCTGGTGGCATTAACCCTGTGGGGCATAGTGCAATTAACCCCTGATTTTTCGTGACACCAGGATGTGGTTGTTTTCTCTATAAAGCCCTGCCGACAAACCAACCCAGAAACGGCAGGCAATAAAGGAATGTCCACAGCAGGAATTGTGCAAATAACTGCAACTTTTACTTCTTATGGAACAGTCTTTACAGTTATGCAGTTTCTCTAGAGGCAACTGGGATGCAGGATACCTCACAGGCTTGCTGGGACTTGTAGTATTGAGATGATTTATGCAGACCACTGTGCTACTAATTGTATACTTGAGTTGAGTAGTAGTCACTAGAATTGTAGAGCTTGATAACTCACGTTTTGAAGTGGCTGCAGGTTCTTTAGGCTTTGGCCTAGATGAGATGAATTTAGTAGTTGCGGAGATTGTGCTTGCTTTAGATCCAGGAGATAAGAGAGTCAATTTAGAGACTACTAGGGGGGCTGGACTAAAGCCCATTGGTTGCAAAGCCTGTAGGTCCTGTACCCAGGGAACTCTGGGTACATCACATGACAGTAGAGCACATGACCCAGGAAGGTCCTATACATGTTATATATTTATAACCTTTATACATACTGAACAATATGTACAATACACTTACAATGCATTTATACGAAGCAAGAACTGATGAGCAAGGGGTGAAGCCCTGCAGGAGAGCCCTATGGACTGCAGGGACTCTTCCTGAGGGGACTTAGGAAGGACACAGGACCATGTCCTGTACCTGAACACCATATATATATATATATATATATTTTTATATATATATATATATATATATATATATATATATTGGAATCACATTGATAAAGTGACATTGAGAGTCTCAGGTGAATAAAAGACTCAGCTTCAGGTTGACTAATCGGCTTCTATGTAATATCAGGTTCAACATAATTGGGAATGACTTCACCTCAGCCTATGAGATATGCCACTATGTGCTGTAAGCAGCTACAAAAATGTGATAGTAAATCAATAGTTATGGTCTCCAAGCTCATTGATTTACTAGCGTGATGCTACTACTGTCTGCTTTCCTTTCCCTCCATGGTCGTGAAGTCTTTCCCAGCGTTTCCCCCATGCTCCACCCTATGATAGACCTCACTCTTACCATAGGAAGACAATAGGCAGCAAATTAAAATACGTACAAGGACGGCTCCTGGAAAAACAAAGGTAATCTGTGTCGCCAAACAGCAAAGTGAGTGGAAGAGAGGCAAAAATGAGATTTGTGAACAAAGCAGCGTCATTACGGAGGCTATTCACACCAGAGGAAGGTGACCCTGCTATTGTTCAAAGCTCATTGCTAGGACTACGAAGCATTATGGGACCGTTCAGGAATAAATGCATCATAATAAAATATTTGTAGGACACAATTGTACGCTTCTGACCACATTATTATGCGGCTGGGTAAATGTCTTGTTTGCTTTTTATGAATCAACAGAAAAGAAATTGCTCTGCAAGAAGATTGAACCTTCACATGTCCCATCATGGCCTCAAATTTACATTGTCAGAAACAATAAAAGGAAGTGAAAAGAAAGGTATACGTCTATCTCACAGGATAATAATGTAATCAAAATAGACAGATATCCCAGTTTATTGGGATTATGTTCTGGAGATGTTCATTATTTTTGGCCTTTTTAAAGGGGTACTCCGCTGCTCAGCGTATGGAGCCGGCGCCAGCAGCTCGTGACGTCATAACCCCACCCCCTAATGCCGTCACCCCCGCCCCCTCAATGCAAGTCTATGGGAGGGGTGTGACGGATGTCACGCCCCCTCCCATAGACTTGCATTGAGGGGGCGGGGTGTGAGGTCATGAGGGGGCGGGTCCATGACTTCACGAGCTCCCGGCTCCAGAGTTCAGAACAGTTTGTTCCACACGCTGAGCTGAGGAGTACCCCTTTAAGTTTATGCGTCTTCTTTAAAAGGGACATTTCAGTCCTAGCAACTAACAGTGTATCACTAGGATACACCACTACTTGTTGACCTAAATGCTTGGAGGGCATCAGCTCTTTGATTATTATGATCAGTGGGGACCCCTGGGGTCAGACTGTCACTATTAAGGAGGTAATATGTAGAGGAGAAAAGACAGACAGATGCGGCGCTAATAGTGCCGGTTATCCATGGATAATGGATGGTAGGTAGATAGGTAGATAAGAGCCTGCTCGCCTTTGGTGGTTGCGCTAATGTCAGGCGCAACGCTGATTAAGAGCCTTAAGCAGGTATCTTTTCTGTAAGTGCGCCGGGAGCAGCTGGACGTCGGTCCCGTCAGAGACGATTGGTGCAATCCTGTAGCGTGTATGGGAGGTAGGAATCCCGGCAAGGGTCTCCTATTCTTCCCGTGGGTGAAAATTGCAGCGCTGCAACGCTACACCGGCGGAGTGGAATAAGCAGTCGGAGATAGCGCAGAGGATGATGATCACTTTTCATTAATAGACATAAAAAGGATCAGTTTTATGTTGGACAACGCGTTTCGGAGGGGCTCCCTCTTTCGTCAGGTCCGCATCCGTATGCTCCATGTCAATAGGGCTCTCCTGTAGGACTAACCCCTAGTAGCCTTATTTAAATGATATTTAATGTATTTATTTATATATATATATATTTAATATGTTATATAGGAATACCTCTGTATAGAACCTTAGAGGTCACGTGCCTTTAATTAAATTGTACTCTGGTTTAAGGACCTTTAGGTCATGCGATACCCAGAGTTCACTGGGTCAGGATTTACAGGTCTGCTGACCAATGAGCTTTGTCCCACCCCTTAATATATAAGGGGCTGCTGCCACTAAATTCTCTCTCTTAGTTCCGGATTATAAAGCCAAGCACATCTCAGCACAAATATCAAATCAAGCTAGGCCTCAAGCCTAAAGTCCAGCAGCTACAAAACCTACAAATTCTGTGTGACTACTAGAAACTCAAATCTCCTGCAAATAGTAGCATAGTGGCTAGCATCAAAGCTCATTGATCCCAGAGTCCTAGCAAACCTGTGGGTAACCTGCACCACGGTTCTCTCTTGCAAAGACTGTTATGTTCAGTGCCGTTGCATAAAATATGCAGTAAAGTTACTTTGAGTTTGCTTCATGGGGTCTGCTGTGGACATTCCATTGTTTCTCCCTGCCGTTTGTGGGACGGTTGGCGGTGGGAGTATTGCATTGAGGAAACCGCACCCTGGCATCACAACAATTGAGGGTTAATACCAATATACCCTACACTATCACCGCAACACCCCAGACACCATTACTCTCTCCCGGCACCACAGCAGACAATGTAACTGATCAGCACAAAATGCTAGCAAAATGCTTGGGTGCATAGGGAGAGGTATTAGCAGTAGAAAGAGGGAAATGCTCCTGGGTGTATACATAGTAACATAGTTCATTAGGTTTAAAAAGACCAGAGTCCATCAAGTTCAACCTATAACCCTAATGAGTCCCTACTGAGTTGATTCAGAGGAAGGAAAAACCCTCATACTAGAGGTAAAAAATCCTTCCCGACTCCAAATATGACATCAAAATAAATCCCTGGATCAACGTTCTGTCCCTATAAATCTAGAATCCATATCCTGTAATGTTATTATTCTCCAAAAATGCATCCAGGCCCCTTTTAGACTCTCTTACAGAGTTCCCCATGACCACCTCCTCAGGCAGAGAATTCCACAGTCTCACTGCTCTTACAGTAAAGAACCCCCGTCTGTGCTGGTGTAGAAACCTTCTTTCCTCTAGATGTAGAGGATGCCCCCTTGTTATAGATACAGTCCTGGGTATAAATAGATCATGGGAGAGATCTCTGTACTGTCCACTGATATATTTATACATAGTTATTAGGTCTCCCCTAAGCCTTCTTTTTTCTAAACTAAATAACCCTAATTCTGATACTCTTTCTGGGTACTGTAGTCCTCCCATTCCCCGTATTACTCTGGTTGCCCGTCTTTGAACCCTCTCCAGCTCCACTATATCTTTCTTGTACACTGGGGCCCAGTACTGTACACAGTATTCTATGTGTGGTCTGACTAGTGATTTGTACAGCGGTAGAGGTGGAGAGGTATTAGCAGTAAAAAGAGAGAAGTGCTCATATTGCTGTATAGAACACTGGTGAGACCTCACTTGGAGAATTGTGCGCAGTACTGGAGGCCGTATCTCCAGAAAGACGAGACAGAGGGGATATGATAGAAACTTTATATAAATAAAGGGAGAGGATATTTAAAAGAAGAAAAACTACCACAAAAGGACATAGTTTTGTATTAGAGGGGGAAGGTTTCTGCAGTTATATCAGGAAGTATTACTTTACTGAGAGAGTAGTGGATGCACGGAATAGCCTTCCTGCAGAAGTGGTTGCTGCAAATACAGTGAAGGAGTTTACACATGCATGGGATAGGCATAAGGCTATCCTTCATATAAGATAGGGATAGGCATTTGCTATCCTTCATATTATATAGAGATAGTTATATGGCTATCCTTTACATAAGATAGAGATAGGCATAAGGTTATCCTTCATATAAGATAAAGATAGGCCTAAGGCTATCCTTCATATAAGATAGAGATAGGCATAAGGCTATTCTTCATATAAGATAGAGATAGGTATAAGGCTAGCCTTCATATAAGATAGAGATAGGTATAAGGTTATTTTTTATATAAGATAGAGATAGGTATAAGGTTATCCTTCATTTAAGATAGAGATAGGTATAAGGCTATCCTTCATATAAGATAGAGATAGGCATAAGGCTAGCCTTCATATAAGATAGAGATAGGTTTAAGGTTATCCTTCATATAAGATAGAGATAGGCATAAGGCTAGCCTTCATATAAGATAGAGATAGGTTTAAGGTTATCCTTCATATAAGATAGAGATAGGCATAAGGCTAGCCTTCATATAAGATAGGGATAGGTATTAGTGTTGCTCGCGAATATTCGCAATTCAAATTTTATTTGCGAATATCGCATATTCTCGAATTCGCGAATATTCGCGAATATAGCGCTATATATTCGTAATTACGAATATTCGTTTTCTTTTTTTTTTTTTTTTCACAGTACACATCACAGTGATCATCCCTCTCTGCTTCCAGCTTATGTGGTGTAAGAAGGCTCTAATACTACTGTGTGAGACTGGTGTGCGAAAATTAACATATGCGAAAATTTGCATATGCTAATTTTCGCATATGCGAATTTTCACTTATGTAAATTTTTGTATATGCAAATTTTCGCATATGTTAATTTTCGCACACGAGAATATTCGCATATGCAAAAATAAAACGAGAATATTACGAATATGCGAATATTCGCGAATATGACGAAATATTCCTCCATATATTCGCGAATATTCGCGAATTCGAATATGGCCTATGCCGCTCAACACTAATAGGTATAAGGTTATCCTTCATATAAGATAGAGATAGGTATAAGGCTATCCTTCATATAAGATAGAGATAGGCATAAGGCTATCCTTCATATAAGATAGAGATAGGTATAAGGCTATCCTTCGTATAAGATAGGGCCAGGGACTATTCATAGTATTTAGGAGATTGGGCAGAATAGATGGGCCAAATGGTTCTTATCAGTCCCATGTTTCAATCCGAGCTTCAGGGCTTGCTCGTGCCGCCGTGTGCACACGCCTTTATAATATTTATACATGGTGGAATAAACACAGTCAAAAAAATCTGTTGCCAATGGCCACCCATGGACTCCTAACCCCCCCCCCCCCCATGAAGCAATCCATGCTGCCGACTTCTCCGAATCCAAGGAGCCATTCCAAGAAGCCGCTCGCTCAGTTTTGATAAGCAGAGGGTGACGCTTAGAGCGGAGCATTACCTGGGCCATAAATTATGCACACAATCACATCCACGTTGTCTATTTTATCCCCGAACCATCAAAAGTGGAGCTTGCGATATCAACATCAACCACTGAATAATGAATAGAGTCATTAGACAAATGTATTGAGCCTTGGCCCATTAAACAACCTTCCCTCCTGCCCCGCTCTCGCATGCCCTGACCGTCTTGGCAGCAGGTATATAGGATGGTGCATGCTCAGCTCGATCATATTATTTTATTTTTTTTTTGGAGGATGTGAGTGATTTGTACTGTGAGATTCCTGGTCTGTACCCTGCAGCATCAGAGAGAGGAGGAGCAGTCAGTCCAGGCTCAGTAGATGATATCACTGTGTAGCTCGCTGCCGCTCTCATATACACAGCTGCAATCCTGCTGCTGCTGCTGCTCCCCTCGCCTCTATTCCAAGGCAAGCACACCCAGGACCAGGAGGGGAGGCGCGCGCCGCTGTCATCCCTATTGTT
This sequence comes from Hyla sarda, assembly GCF_029499605.1. Taxonomy (NCBI): domain Eukaryota; kingdom Metazoa; phylum Chordata; class Amphibia; order Anura; family Hylidae; genus Hyla; species Hyla sarda. Next base: position 27,645,945 of record NC_079197.1, read on the forward strand.
CATCCTTCTACCAGGTAGGCTGCGATGCCCTGCGTGGCATCCACATTCATACGTCTTCTCCATCCGTATAAGATCACAGCGGAAGAGACATGTCAGTGCACGGACCTTGCGCCCTGTCATTTGCATGCGATTGCATTGTTTGCTTCCTTCGGTGTCTCGTCTTTATCAATGCAAGCGATGAGGTACAATAGGTTCCCCTGCAGGGAAGGGTTGCGTGGTGCTACATTGTACGCTATAATGAATGCACCATCCAGAAAACGATACCATAAGGCAGCGTTTCCTAACCAGGGTGCCTCCAGCTGTTGCAAAACTACAACACCCATCATGCCCGGACAGCCTTCGGCTGTCCGGGCATGATGGGAGTTGTAGTTTTGCAACAGCTGGAGGCACCCTGCTTGGGAAACACTGCCATAAGGCAAATGTATCGGCATGTATAGTCAACAAATAGGATACATGATGGCAATGTAAGGAGATATACTACTTCCGTGCATTGAATCAATCATATCTATCTCATATCTATCTATCATCTATATACATCGTTCTCGGTGTATCTATACGGGCGTGTGTCTAGTGACGATATGTTGTACCATAGCACATGATAGACGTAATACACGTACACCTCACTATATTTCTAAGAATCTTTTCAATATATATATATATATATATATATATATATATATATATATATATATTTATATATATATATATATATTTTTTTTTTATATATATATATTTTTTTATATATATATATATATATATATTTTTTTTATATATATATATATATATATATATATCTATATATATGTATATATATATATATATATATATATATATATATATTGAAAAGATACTTAGAAATATAGTGAGGTGTGTATATATGTGTGTGTGTGTATATATGTATATGTGTATATATATATATATGTATATGTGTATATATGTATATATATATATATATATTTTATTTACATATGTATATATATATATATATAATATTTTCGCTCATACCTTTTATGTTCAATAGTCGATACGAATTGAAAAATGAATTATTGAATTATAAAAATTTATAAATAAAAATATATATATAAATAAATATATATATATATGTATATATATATATATATATATATATATAGATAGATATATATATATATATATATATATATATATATATATGTGGAAAAATGTGAACCTGAGATAGTAGAGAAATGGGGGAAGAGACCATTATATGACATCATCAGATGCTTAGAGAGTTGGGGGGATGGGATAAGTTTTTCCTTGGAAGGGATGTGAGAGATAACAGTGGGGCCCATTCATGAAGCTATATGGGACCACTCTACTCAATCGTTCATTTAACCCCGTCAGGACAGTATCATTAAATACACAGGGTGTCGCTTGATATATTAGGGGGTGATGCTTGGGGTAGATTTTGCAGCTTTGTATTGTAACCCGTTATAGAAGGGGTCTGGTACACTTACTGGTTTCGCACGGTGTGGCTTCATATGGGGGATTGGGTAAGTGGCCACTCCCTGTGAGACTGAATGGACAGTGCTGAGGGATTTTCAAGGTTATGTATTGTTACTGAGAACTGGAGAGAGCGAGGCACTTAAATGGTACTGTAAATGGGATCAAAAGGGCTTTACTATTCCTTACTTCAGTGTTTCCCAATCAGTGTGTCTCCAGCTGTTGCAAGACTACAACTCTCAGCATGCCCTGACAGCCAACGGCTGGAGGCACCCTGGTTAAGAAACACTGCTTTACTTTATGCGGCAAGATTGGCTCTGTGGTTAATTAATCTATCTTTCTATGTGTCTATGTATCTATCTATCTATCGATTTCTCATATCTCTCTATCTATCTATCTCATATCTATCTATCTCATATCTATCTCATATCTATCTATCTATCTCATATATATCTCATATCTATCTATCTCATATCTATCTCCTATCTATCTATCTCATATCTATCTATCTATCTCATATCTATCTATCTATCTCATATCTATCTATCTCATATCTATCTATCTATCTCATATCTATCTATTTATCTATCTCATATCTATCTCTTATCTATCTATCTATCTCATATCTATCATATCTATCTCATATCTATTTATCTATCTCATATCTATCTATCTATCTATCTATCTCATATCTATCTATCTATCTATCTCATATCTATCTATCTCATATCTATCTCATATCTATCTATCTATCTATCTATTTTATATCTATCTATCTATCTATCTCATATCTATCTCATATCTATCTATCTCATATCTATCTATCTCATATCTATCTATCTCATATCTATCTCTTATCTATCTATCTCATATCTATCTATCTATCTATCTCATATCTATCTCATATCTATCTATCTCATATCTATATATCTCATATCTATCTATCTATCTCATATCTATCTATTTATCTATCTCATATCTATCTCTTATCTATCTATCTATCTATCTATCTCATATCTATCATATCTATCTCATATCTATTTATCTATCTCATATCTATCTATCTATCTATCTATCTCATATCTATCTATCTCATATCTATCTATCTATCTATCTATCTATCTCATATCTATCTATTTATCTATCTATCTCATATCTATCATATCTATCTCATATCTATTTATAAATCTCATATCTATCTATCTATCTCATATCTATTTATCTATCTCATATCTATCTATCTATCTATCTATCTATCTATCTATCTCATATCTATCTATCTATCTATCTCATATCTATCTATCTATCTCATATCTATTTATCTATCTATCTCATCTATTTATCTATCTATCTCATATCTATCTATCTCATATCTATTTATCGATCTATCTCATATCTATCTATCTATCTATCTATCCATCCATCCATCTTTCATACTGAAGCTATCTATAGAATTCTTTATAAATATTGGTCGGTGGTCTTCACTGAACATGTCCTACAGAGGCAAAGAACCTATGCATGAAGAAGTTTGCCATATTGGTACGCAGGTTACGTGTCCCTGTTTCGGATGATCCTAATGGAGACCCAATAGTTAATTCTAGGTACATGGTCAAAAATCTTTTTCCACCAGCACTCACTAATCTGGGTTTCTGTACCTCCTGCCATGAAAGCACTATCTTCAACTTCTTCTGATACTTGGATGGGGTTAGGCCATTATCTCAATCAGTGGGGTCCAGGTGCCCAGAACCCTACAAATTCAACATATATTCTAAAATGTTTTGTGCATAATGTTCCGGTGGCAGAGACCAAGATGTCTTACTCACTGAGATCTTTGACTGTCTATGGTCCTTCTGAGGAGATTTCGGTTGGATGAACCTCCTGATATTGATGGGTTCTTCTACCAATTTCGTGCCTCTCAGGACAACCCAGACAAAGTTGATGTTTCCTATCCAGTTAGCTCATCTAATAAGCAGCACCACAGGAATGGGGCACTCCCTTATCTCTCTCCCTACATACGGATGATATGTTGAATGGGAATAGTAATGGAGGATTTAGAGGAAAAAGCCAGTAGACAAATGATTGTTCCAGGTATCTTGTGCCAATGTGCAAGTACCCAGCAATGCATTGAATAAATATCACCACGTATTTCTGAAACTGAATATGGACTTTATCCAGACACTCTTGGGTTCCATTTCGCCAAGGCTTGTAGCCAGTGAATGCATCACCGTCCATATAGATCTCTGTGCACACTCTCAAGAAATGACTTTACATCTTGGTGAGGCCTCCTCAGTGCACCGCAAGTGGTTACAGATTTTAAATTGTGCATAAAAACCTAGGTGTTAGGCACCATCTATAAGGGTGCAAGAAAAATGGTCACACTATGTATGTATATTTCCTGTTTAACCCATATAGTAAAGGACACAGTCTAAGTTATATAGATGCTGAAAAACATATGTTGGGTCAATATACTCCATGCTACTCCATCCAAATGACTATTTGGTAGTTGGCCTGATATTGTAGACTGTGACTACTGATGGTTGGGTCTAGTTTTAGAAGACCAATGAGCAATATGGTGGTGTAACCTTATCCATGCCAAAGGATCAGGGTGCTTATCTGTACAGTTTTCGAGAAAGACTTGTATCCAAGAAATATGGTTTCCCTCTGCAGGTGTCTTATGAACATTACGTTGGAGGAACTGAGGAAACCTACAGCTCTCTTATGTGTATGGCTAGAAATACATCGGGTGAAAAAAGTATTTGACACCTCACCATTTTTCTCACTATATACCGTTTCTTTGAGACATCAGTACCTGCTAATTAAAGGCCTTCTTGAAGCTCTCCACACGTGTCCTTGGCTCTTGGACAATCCTTCTGATTATTCTTCTTGCTCCTCTGTCAGCCATCTTGTGAGGAGGACCTGGTTGGGGCAAATTCATGGTGAAATGATCGTCTTTCCACTTCCATATTATGGCCCCAACAGAACTCACTGGAACATTCAGAAGCTTAGAAATGCCCCTGAAACCAACACATTGTTACATTTTACAACACTAAGTTTGTGAAGGTCTTGAGACAGCTCTTTGCTTTTACCCATCATGAGATGTGTCTTGAGTGACACCTCGGCAATGAGACCCTTTTGTAGCCATCGGTTGGGACTGAACAGCTGATATTAATTTGCACTGACAAGGGTCTGGATTGCTTTTTAATTAATGATAGATTTCAGCTGTTGACTTGGCTTTACATGCCTTTTTTGCACTTCCCTTTCTTCACGTGTTCAATACTATTTCTCTGTGTCATTTCACATTATTACACATATCTTAATTCATGATCTTATTTGTTTTGGTTTCTTTGTTTGAATGGATTACTTGTGTTGTTACCAACATCTGGGGAACATTTCATGTCGATAGCACCTCTGGAATTATATTCAGCGATAAAAAGGGTGACGTGTCCAATACTTATTTTAACTGCTGTATGTGGTGGATGGTCCTTCCATTGCTCATAATTGTCTCTTCCTCAGACAAGCTCTCTTACACTATAATGAGAGTCTTGTTGTTTTGTTACCAAGGAGATGGAAAACCTGATTATTGGAACTGGGAATTGGGTATTGGGTGGAGAGAGATCATGTAAGATTGCTTCCAATACAAAGACTTGCTATGTAATGTGGTTGCTGCTCTCACTATCTGATTGATGCTAACCAGAAGCTGAAGTGAATACCCAGCATGAAGTAGATGCTGATGCAAATGATTCTGCTAAATTAATGAAGTCCACACAAATGATTATCTGGCTGGTTTGCTGTGGAAGCTACTTCAGATGTAACAGAGCTGAGTTTGCCATTTGGTCCAATTTATCCGCATATCATGACATATTATTAGTGGGTTAAAGGGGTACTCCGGTGAAAAACGTTTTTTTTTTTTTTTTTTTTAAATCAACTGGTGCCAGAAAGTTAAACAGATTTGTAAATTACTTCTATTAAAAAATCTTAATCCTTCCTGTACTTATTAGCTGCTGAATACTACAGCGGAAATTCTTTTCTTTTTGAAACACATAACTGTCTGCTGACATCACGAGCACAGTGCTCTCTGCTGACATCTCTGTCCATTTTAGGAACTGTCCAGAACAGCATATGTTTGCTATGGGGATTTCCTTTTACCCTGGACAGTTCCTAAAAATGGACAGAGGTGTCAGCAGAGAACACTGTGCTCGTGATTCAGCAGACAGCTCTGTGCTTCAAACGGAAAAGATTTTCCACTGTAGTATTCAGCAGCTAATAAGTACAGGAAGGATTAAGAATTTTTAATAGAAGTAATTTACAAATCTGTTTAACTTTCTGGTACCAGTTGATTAGAAAAAAAAATAGTTTTTCACCGGAGTACCCCTTTAACTTCAGACCCCAGGTAGCACCTACAACCAGGTCCATAAACAATCTACCCAAAAGGAAAGATTCAGATTTGCCATATATGTAATAAATAAGGACATTGGGAGAGATTTATCAAAACCTGTCAAGAGGAAAAGTTGCTGAGTTGCCCATAGCAACCAATCAGATCGCTTCTTTCATTTTTGAAAAGGCTTCTGAGAAATGAAAGAAGCGATCTGATTGGTTGCTATGGGCAACTGGGCAACTTTTTCTCTGGACAGGTTTTGATAAATCTCCGCCATTGAGTTGCCGACACTGCTATCCTTTAGGAGGAAAACGAAACGGAAGGAAAGTCAATATCTGACCCATTCAAGAGCCTTGAAAAATAAGTGAAAATGTCTAGCCAAACTAGAATCTGCTCCCAAATGTAGAGGAAGAGATGGGAGTCTCTTTGTTTTGGAAATTCTGGTTTGACTAAATTCTCCTGTAATGCTTAAAGGGGTACTCTGCCCCTAGACCTCTTATCCTCTATCCAAGGGATAGGGGATAAGATGTCTGATCAGGAGGGTCCTACAGCTGGGACCCTGCAATCTCTATGGAGCAACCAGAGTTCATATAGAACGCTGGGTGCCTGCGGTGGGGGTCATGACTCATGAGGTCATGACCACGCCCCCTCAATGCAAGTCTATGGGAGGGGGCGTGGTGGTCACCACGCCCCCTCCCATAGACTTGCATTGAGGGAGCATGGTATGACGTCATGAGGGGTGTGGTCGTGACATCACAACCACTGCTGCCCGCTCCAAGCGTTCAGAACAAAATGTTCCGAACAATGAGGCAGCGGAGTACCTCTTTACTGAAGGCTAAGTAAAGTATCAGCCATTACCTTACAAGCTGGATGACTCCAACAGGTCACAATACAGACAGTGTTCTTCCTTCTGGAGAAGAACTAACTAATGAGGGATTGACTTTTGGTATCTTTAATGGTCATAAGAATAAAAGCATCCTGGGTGTAGCTATAGGGGTGTAATGGTAGCATGATGCCTGAGAGAAACCGAAGGCCCCTCTGCCATGTAAGACATCAGTAATATTAATTGATCAAGGGGCTCCGGAGCTTTAAGTTACGCCTCTGGAAAGCACCATGGCCCTTTTTGTCATTGACTTAAATAGGACCTAGCTGCAATAGTAAACAAAGCCAATAGGCAAGAGTGACCCCTTAAACTGGGTCCCTTTTAATACATATTCCACTAGGGATGATATTCAGTAACTATCAGTTGGTTTTGCATCTTTATTGTTTTTTATGGCCAACATCCATTATGGCAGCCAACAGGGTCTTTACCAATGGGGTTGTTAGCAGCAAGTAGTCATATAATACATTAACTGAAAATGTAGCATTAAAGGGGTATTCTGGCCAAATACATCTTATCCACTATCCAAAAGATAGGGGATAATATGTGTCATCGTGAGGGCCCCCCCCCCCCCCCCCCCCGCAATCTCCGTGCAGCACCCGTATTCTATGTGGGGCTGCGTCTACAGTCTCGGAAACCTCTTTGTTTCTGGGACTGGAGATGTGACGTCACGCCACGCCCCCTCCAATTATGTCTATGGGAGGGGTCGTGATGGCAAGTGGGCGTGGTGTGATGTCACCTCTCCAGTCCCGGTAACAAAGAGGTTTCCGAGACTGGATACGCAGCCCCACATTGAATGCGGATGCTGCACGGAGATCGCGGGAGGTCCCAGTAGTAGGCCCCCACTATCAGACATCCTTTGGATAGGGGATTAGGCTGGGTTCACACTACGTTTTTGCCATACTGTTTTCAATCCGTTTTTCTAAAGAAAACCGTATGGCAAAAAAAAACGGATGGAACAGTATGGAAAAAAGTAAACCATATGTGTTTTTAAACAGTATACTGTTTTTAAAAGTGCATACAGTTCCGTCAGTTTTTATAGAAAAAAAAACCCATACGTTTTTTGAAAATTTTGTCCATTTTTAATGGGAGGGGTCTTGGGTGGGGACTTTAGGATTCAAATGCGCATGTGCAAAGTAAAAACGTATACGTTTTTCCCGTATGGAACTGTATACATGTGTGTTTCCCATCGACGTCCATGTTAAAAAAAACGTATGCGGTTGCAGTACGGTTTTTAAACCGGAGTCAAAACCATGGTTGACCACGATTTTGTCTCCAGTTTAAAAACCGTACTGCAACCGCATATGTTTTTTTTAACATGGACGTTGATAGGAAACGCACATGTATACGGTTCCATACGGGAAAAACGTATACGTTTTTACTTTGCACATGCCCATTTGAATCCTAAAGTCCCCACCCAAACCCCTCCCATTAACAATGGACCAAATTTTCAAAAAACGTATGTTTTTTTTTTCTATAAAAACTGACGGAACTGTATGCACTTTTAAAAACAGTATACTGTTTAAAAATGCATACGGTTTACTTTTTTCCATACTGTTCCATCCGTTTTTTTGCCATACGGTTTTCTTTAGAAAAACGGATTGAAAACAGTATGGCAAAAACGTAGTGTGAACCCAGCCTAAGATGTATTTGGCCGGAATACCCCTTTAAAGTGTGTTCAAAAGTAAGCATATACTTGACATTGTGGTTTACCATATGTAGCACATGTGGACTTTAATAAGAATGCATTGCAGTAACAGAGACAGACAAATGTGAACACATTACTTGTCTATGTCTGGAATAATAATGATTTTTTACTCAGGTCATTTGGCAAGGACAGGTAAGAACCCTGTATCAACTAGTGGGAAATTAAGAAAAAAATGTAATTTTCCAGTTGTGTTTTCAGTCTACAACAGAAGACAATTTAATGTCAAGCAAATGTGAATGTTGTATCCAATGGCTGGCCCATGGCGGGGTAAAGAGCTGATGTCCCTTAATTATGTAAGGACATATTGGCCCAGATTTACTAAAACTAAGTCTTAGACAGCATATGCCTAGATGTTTGATAAATCTGTTGTAACTTTAGATTGTCAAGTGTGTTTATATAAACTATTAGTTTGTTTTAAAATGGGCATCTATATTCTGGTGGGCTGTTTTTGTCCCACAAAGTCACCCTAAATCCATCCGCCACTTTTTGATAAACATCACCACTTTCTGCTAGGCAATGCTTCCATGTTAGACACAGCCCAAAAAATGTCTAAAAAGGCATGCATGCACAATTTTTTTGCACAAACTGCGCCAGAAACAAAGTGCATTTGCAATTGTAAATTAACCCAATGGGCCCCAAAATGGCCTAATCCCCTAAATATCTCCCTGCTTCCATTTTATTCCATTTTAAAAATGAAACCTGAAAATGTTATTGAACTCCCAGGACCCAATGGCATAGATTAGTTAGCAACATTATAAAGGCCAAAACCTAAACATCTAAGCCATGCTGAGACCCCCTAAGAACATTCCCAAAAGGTCCTGGACTACCCCCAAATTTTTTTATTTTTTGGGCGGAATTTCCATAAACTCATCCCCTTCATGGCCCAGTTCCCAGAATTGTTCCAGCAAAATAAGGATTGGTTTACATACAGGGTTTAGATATCAAACCATGTTGTGGACTAGAGTACAGACCCTCTTTTGTTAACTGTTTGGTAAAATGTTTTATCCCGAAAGGGGCCATATCCTAAAAGGGGTAATCTGGGACTAAACATTGATTGAACTTTGTTGATCATTGGAATGAAGAAGCTGTGGCCCTCTGTGGAGCACTGCTGGGTGGCTTGTCCATATATTCAGCTGTGCCTAGTAGTGCAGCACAGTCCAACTTACAGATGATCTGTTGTGTCCGGTTGACCGGGCTGTGGTGCTCCAGTAAGTTCAGTGCCTTCTTTGTTTTCATCATTTTGCTGATCGGCAGGGGTCGGTGCTCCACCAAACAAACATTGATGCTTTATCCTTGCAATTGGAGAAAACGTAGAAAACGCCTCTGGTGTGTCATTACATCTTCCTGTAACTAAGTGTAGAGTCATTTGGCTGCAATACAGTTGTGTTGCCCCTATGGCTGTGTCCATGTCAGCCAAAGCAGCCGTTCTCACTTGAATGTGTCCTACAGAGGTCCCTACATGGGAGACATTTTTTTTCCTATTAAGTTCAGAAAGTACTTATGCAGGACCCTTTCTTGCAAGAAGATGTTGTTTACTCTGCCCAAGTGTGTAGACATCCTATCCCCTATCATCCTATCCCTTATCCAATGGATAGGGGATAAGATGTCTGATCGCAGGGGTCCTGCCGCTGGGGAACCCCACGATCTTGGCATCGGCCCCCCAGACATCTGGTGCACGAAGCAAACTTTGCTCTGTGCTGGATGACTGGCAATGCGGGGCTGAGGCTCGTGACGTCAGGTTCATGCCCTCTCAATGCAAGTCTATGGGATGGGGTGTGATGACCGTCACGCCCCCTCCCATAGACTTGCATTGAGGGGGCCTGGCCGTGACATCACGAGCCTCCGTCGCTGCACCCAACACTCTGAACGAACGCCGGGTGCAGCAGGGAGATCACGGGGGTCCCCATCAGTGGCACTCCCGTGATCAGACCTCTTATCCCTTATTCTTTGGATAGGGGATAAGATGTCCAGGGGTGGAGTACCCCTTTAAAATGAAACTGTCACCTTAAATAGACTTGTGACGCTACACACACAGTGCCCTAGGTCTTTACAAGCCTATTCTAGGCATACCTATAAATAATATAGGCTTCTGTATACTTACAAATAACTGCTTTATAATTTCTTAGGGAGTCAGGCCTACAGTCAGGGAGGCGGGGCCCGGAATCTGCTTTTCACTGGAGCCGCACTGCCTCTCTCTGCTTACGTCCCGCAGTTGATCACAGCCGGAAACTACACAGGGTCGCTGCGGGCAGGTGAGCGAATTGTATCAGGCAACTAAGACGTAAGCAGAGAAAGACCCTGCTAAAAAGCCGACCCTTCCTCTCTGACTGTTGGCCAGACTCGTGGTGGAATTATAAAGCAGTTATTATTAAGTATATAGAAGCCTAATTTATCTATGCATATATGCCTAGATCAGGCTAGTAAAAACCTAGTGCACTGTGTGTGCAGCTTCACAAACCTATTCTAGGTGACAGTTTTTCTGTAAAGTATTGACCAAGTGTAATGTCACTTTATGGTTAGATTTGCAAGACTGAATTCCAGCGATGAAGGTCTATTGAATTTAGAAAGATTTTTTAGGAAACATAGACTAGAATAGATTGCATCTATGCCACAGCCCATGATTTTGGAATCAATAGTAGGCAGGCATGCTTACTCAAGCTTTAAGAGACGTCTTATGCATCATTGTAAGTACCAGATGAATGAATGATCAGTCAAAAAACAATAACTTCAGGCTTAAATACTTACATTTATCATTCTTGTCATAACATCTTTGCGTTTTTGTCCTGATGAAAATACAGAGTTGCCCTAAAACGAAAAAACATATCTCTGTTTTCGGCTATATATTCAAAATGTCTTGAACTGATGTGCCTCGGAGTGCACTATGTATGCAGAATGGGGACGATTTATCAACATGTCACCATGGTGTAGACTATATTTATCAGAGAAATTGTTAGTCTGCTTATGATACCTAATACTTCTTGTAAATTTACTAAAGACCAACATTTTGAGCTAACAAAACTGCTGACAGTCCTATAAAGTAGAGGGGGATTGGCTATAGGGGTGCAGAGGTAGCAGTCACATCGGGGCCCTGGTGCCCTCAAAGCACATCTACCCCTTTAGAGACCAGTATTACAATCAGCACAAAGGGCCTTGTTGCAGATTTTGCATCGGGGCCCAGAATCTACAAGTAACACCACTGATACCTACCTCTGGTGTCCATCATGTTTCCCAGTTCTATGTCAAATAGGTTGGCCCTTCGTCTTGCATGCCTGAAGCTCTTTGCATTAAAGGGATACTCTGCCCCTAGACATCTTATCCCCTATCCAAAGGATAGGAGATAAGATGTCTGATCGTGGGGGTTCTGCCGTTGGGAACCCCCACGATCTTGGCTGCGGTACCTCAGACATCCGATGCACGGATGCCGGATGACTGGCAATGCGGGGCAGAGTCTCGTGATGTCACAGTCACGCCCTGCTCCTGACATCACTGCCACGCTCCCTCAATGCAAGTCTATTAGAGAGGGTGTATCGTCACCATGAGCCTCCGACGCTCTAAACAAACACCGGGTGCAGCAGGGAGATCGTTGGGACCCCCATGATCAGACATCTTATCCTCTAGATGTCTAGGGGAGGAGTACCCCTTTTAAGAGCTACCCTAGCCTGACATGCATTTGTCATATCAGAGATTGTCTCAGTGCACGACAAATAAAACTTAAACCAGCCTTGAGTTGGCATAGATTTTGGCTGGCACCACTGCTGTGTAGTTGGGACTTACCCCCCTCCACATAGAGAACACATAATTGTTCAGTCGTGGTGAACGTTCATGTGTATGGGGCAGTCAAGAGAAATAATGGTTGGCTGAATAAAAGTTCATCTGACAGTTGTTGATGATGTATGGTCACCTTTAACTTCTATGGTGGATGTGGATTGTCATGTGGACTTTCCATTACATTATATAGCAATACATCTAGGCACATTAACTAGAAGGGAGTTACTACTGCAATCCAAAAAAATATATAATAAAGATTAAACACAAAAAATCCATCACATATGGAATCCAGAGCCGTATCATAAAATGGCATCAAACAGGTCAGACAACTTGACACCACTCCACCGGTGTGAGTCCATCAGTGTCTCTAATAGCATCCTGGAGTACAGATTTATTGGTAACCCAATCTTTGCCAATACTATATTACACACGTTACAGACTGGAGATCTATCGCTTACACTACACAGCACTTGATGTAATGGCTAAAATAAACCTTCAGAGCTAAGTCCTTCTAGTGTGATCATGGTTTGAAGATGATCAAAGCTGGTGCAAAGGTGGGTCCGGGGGACGTCAGAGAATGAGAGATATGCATATTGGTTCTCTAGGGAGAGTCAGCTGCTGGCGCTCTGTCATAACTACACAGCTCGATGCTTCCTAAGGGCGGTGGCTCTTGGATGAGGAGACTGTGTGTCCATGTTCAGCAGCAGGAGGTCTTTGCGAGATGCTGAAGGGCAGATATGAGTCTCATTAAATCTGTTCCTTTTTAGACTGTGTGGATGAAATTCCTCCACGTGGTTTATATCTGTGCAGCTATTATTTATAATAGTAGTTGTGCACACATAAGAAGACCTCTAACAGCTAAGAAGACGATAAAAAAAAAAAGATTATTTAGAAATCCAGTGTCCTGGTACCCGTGTAACTGCTACAGTATCTAAGAATGTGTCCTGTGACTAAGAAAACCCACTGCTAACAGTTAAAATATGTAATAGTTAAAGAGGTACTCCACCCCTAGACATCTTATCCCCTATCCAAAGGATAGGGGATAAGATGTCTTATCGTGGGGGTTCTGCTGCTGGGGACCCCTGTGATCTTGGCTGCGGCACCCCAGACATCCGGTGCATGGAGCGAACTTCGTTCCGTGCCAGATGACTGGCAATGCGGGGCGGAGGCTTGTGACATCACAATCACACCCCGCTAGTGGCGTCACGGCCATGCCCCTCAATGCATGTCTATAGGAGGCCGTCACGCCCCCTCCCATAGACTTGCATTGAGGGGGCGTGGCAGTGACATCACGAGTGGGGCGTGACCGTGATGTCACAAGCTTCTGGCGCTGCACCTGAAGCTCTAAACGAACGCTGAGTGCAGCAGAGAGATCACGGGAGTCCCCAGTGGCGGGATCCCCATGATCAGACAACTTTTCCCCTATCCTAGGGGATAAGATGTCTAGGGGTGGAATACTCCTTCAACTGTGAGTTACCCTGCATAACTGTTGTGCACATTACCTTGCTATATCAGCATACGCTGAGATCTCACAACTGTGAAAGGGTTGAAATGTTTCATAATGTATCAGATGAGTGATTCATTGGTCACATGATGTGCTCCTCAGCAAGGCTTCTGTGCAGAAGTTTCTGGGAGGCTGTGGGAAGAGTTCCTAGACAAGAGTTCCCAAGAGGGCTGGACCAAAAACAGTCAGTTTTAGTCAGGTGTTTACCTGTGCAACATCTTTTCTAGTTTTTCTCTTGCTAGACAGACATATACATCGTATAGAGTGTATTTCCAAGGCCCAGTAAACTTCAGGCCAGAACAGAGAGAACTCTTAGTTCAATGTACCTCCTGGGAAAAATGCAATCCTCTTCTGTGTCCTGTACACTGTTCAAGCCTGCTTCAAGCAAGTCACAAGTCCTGTTCAAGTTGCAAGTACCATATCACCTGAGACTGATCTGGTTTGCGTGTGCACTGATCATGGCAGAAACACTCTGTAAGGGGATATTTATTAAACCTTGAGTTGAAGAACAGTGGAGCGGTTGCCAAATCATTTTCCCTCTTTCATTTTTCAGAGGCCCTTTTAAAAATGAAAGCTAAAATCTGATTGAATGCAATGGGCAACTGCTCCAGTGTTCCTTTACACAAGGTTTGATAAATCTCTCCCATTGTGCTCAAGTTTCCAGCTCCAAGAAGTATTGCTTAGTCAGAGGAGGTGAAAGCTGAACAAGGACCCCTCTGCATACACTAATCTTTTTAGAGACCAACTATCAGAGTTAATGTTGTGTGGTTTAACATATTACAGAAATCCTTCTGTATACACCCTGCTCGTAGATTATTATGCTGCAAACCAGAAAGTTAAGAGTACAAGTATTTGGCCAACAATAGACACCTCATTGGACTGTATCCTGTTAGCAACTGCATTTCATTGGTAACCTCCTTTAATGCAAACTGCACAACAAAAGCTTTCCAGTCAGTTTATCTGCTAAAAAAAACAAACCTTAAAGGGACAATGACCAACTAGTCACTCATTTGCTCCAAAAAGGTGCAATATTTCACTCTGTGCTAGAATAGCTGTATTATGCTGGAACAGAGCGTCCTGTAAAATTTTAAAAATTTTCCACACTATCCATGTGTCAGGATTTATAATTCCTGCAATTCACACTACAGGGAACAACCCTTTGACAAAAGTATAGTGGGCCTTACGGGGATCCTCATATGAGCTGTACCCCACTGCCACGTGTCATCATCATCTACATCCCAAAGGGACTATTACTCCCAGCTAGCCAGCACGACAACGATATTCATCAACCTCTTGAGTACCGCAGAAATAACATATCGGGTTGTATATCCTTAAAGTGAATTGCAGATGTGTAGAAATGGAGTCCGCTTTACAAGAGGCTAGTCTTCATCAATATTCCGAGTCCTCATTAATAATTAATGAGTTTAGGTCACTAATAGTTATTACATGGGAATGGTATATTCCGTTATTTGGTGGTCATTCAACATTGGTTTTGCTGTTATACTTATTGATGTACACTGCTCGAAAAAATACAGGGAACACTAAGATAACACATCCTAGATCTGAATGAATGAACTAATCGTATGAAATACTTTCGTCTTTACATAGTTGAATGTACTGACAACAAAATCACACAAAAATTATCAATGGAAATCAAATTTATC
This sequence comes from Hyla sarda, assembly GCF_029499605.1. Classification (NCBI taxonomy): domain Eukaryota; kingdom Metazoa; phylum Chordata; class Amphibia; order Anura; family Hylidae; genus Hyla; species Hyla sarda. The sequence continues at coordinate 27,661,305 of NC_079197.1, forward strand.
AACCCACACTACACTAAAACCACACTACAGGCTGATCCAACTTTGATGTAATGTCCTTAAAACAAGTCAAAAGAGGCTCAGTAGTGTGTGTGATCTCCACGTGCCCGTATGACCTCCCTACAATGCCTGGGCATGCTCCTGATGAGGTGGTGGATGGTCTCCTGAGGGATGTCCTCCCAGACTTGGACTAAAGCATCCGCCAACTCCTGGACAGTCTGTAGTGCAACGTGGCGTTGGTGGATGGAGCGAGACATGATGTCCCAGATGTGCTCAATCGGATTCAGGGCTGGGGAAAGGGCGGGCCAGTCCATAGCATCAATGCCTTCCTCTTGCAGGAATTGCCGACACACTCCAGCCACATGAGGTCTAGCATTGTCTTGCATTAGGAGGAACCCAGGGCCAACCGCACCAGCATATGGTCTCACAAGGGGTCTGAGGATCTCATCTCGATACCTAATGGCAGTCAGGCTACCTCTGGCAAGCACATGGAGGGCTGTGCAGCCCCCCAAAGAAATGCCACTCCACACCATTACTGACCCACCACTAATCCGGTCATGCTGGAGGATGTTGCAGGCAGCAGAACGTTCTTCACGGCGTCTACAGACTCATGTCACGTCTGTCACATGTGATCAGTGTGAACCTGCTTTCAGAGCACAGGGCCCCAGTGGCGAATTTGCCAATCTTGGTGCCAAATGTCCTGCACGGTGGTACGTCGGGCCCTCATACCACCCTCATGGAATCTGTTTCTGACTGTTTGGGTCGACACATGCACATTTGTGGCCTGCTGGAGGTCATTTTGCAGGGCTCTGGCAGGGCTCCCCCTTGCACAAAGGTGGAGGTAGCGGTCACCACCTGCAAAACCACTCCTTTATTGTGTTTATTTAAGTGTTCCCTTTATTTTTTTGAGCAGTGTATATTCAACTGTATGAGACTCTGTTGAGATCCCCACCAATACCTAGGACAAATGGGTTGTGGTGTTTGCTACTTGTTTCTAAAAAGACCACCATGCCTGACTCAGAGCTGTGGACCCCCACTGATCGGACAATGATGGCTAGCTAATTGATAGGCCATTAATACTTATGTGGGGAAAATCCCTTTAAAGGGTTTTGTGGTTGTTCACTCTATTGGCAGACCCTCAATGTCTAGTTTTAATGAAGATTTAGTATAGACAGAGAAATTTTTTTTTGACCGATTCCTCAATGGAGCCAAATCTATCTGGCAGCCACTCACCTTGGAATTAGATTGAATGTTAATTGGGGGATGGAAAGTATTGGCTGCCTCAAGGTCTTTTGGCTAGCCAAGTGGCTTTACCGCACAATTTCAGCCTCCAGAAATGAGTCTGGAAGATGGTGAATTGTTTTACAGACTAATACTCATGGGCATTCTATTCTGTATCATTCACCAGCTCTTTAGACTACAGAGTATTGCCATGTTTGTGTGCCATCTATGGGTATGACTTCTTTTTTGCTTGTCTTCAATTGAACAGTTCTTTTAGGATGCCCACCCGCTGACCAAACATTAGGGTAGGATTCTTGGTATAGGCTCTAGTTAAACGGGACTTGTCACCATGAAATGCTATCAAATCTATCAGCATCATGTCATGTATTGATTGAAATCCCTGCTCTTTCTATTCTAAGGAGTCCAGTGAACAGTGTCATACAATGATAGTCCCACCCACTGGACTCTTGAGCATAAAAAGGTCAAAGATTTTGACCAGTAAGTTACAAGTTATACTGAATATTTTCCAATAAAGATAAGCATCAATCTGCTCAGCTCTTCCTTGTCTATAACAAAATGTCGATAGATTAGATAACATTTTCATGGTGAAAGGTTCCCCTTAAGTCAGAGGCAGTACGAGCCAAGCCTGCTGATTTCGGTGAGACTGGCTGACTACCTAATGTGTATGGTGGGTGGCCCTCCAACTCTCCTGCAACAGATGATGTCGGAGAAAAAAAGGATATGGAATGTTAGATTTCAACTTCACCATACTTCTCTGGGAGATAAGCCACCGCCAAAGGGGTCTGGCTGCATCTTTATCCCTTCATTCAGAATACTTGGCCAAGCTGCTCATTGTACATGTGTATGGGCGGATCAGGAGAGATAGCCGCTGGCCAAATGTGTGTATGTGTTTGGCCAACTATAGAAGAGGCCTAAAAAATGTTTGTAGCCCCCACAATAATGTAGCCTCTAGCTTGGCCATTGAGCAGGTCTTTTAATGGTTGCACATAATTGGTAGTTAGTAAGGTGAATCTGATATATCCCATGTATCTGGGCCCATGTTTACCATGAGTATATCTATCTCCACCTACTTGGTAAACTTACATTTAAGATTTTATGTTTGATAAAGATGAATTCAATCTATCTATCGATCTATCTATCTAAATATCTCATATCTATCTATCATCTATCTCATATCTATCTATCATCTATCTCATATCTATCTATCTACCCCAGTGTTTCCCAACCGGGGTGCCTTTAGCTATTGCAAAACTACAACTCCCAGTATGCTGGGAGTTGTAGTTTTGCAACAGCTGGAGGAAACCCAGTTGGGAAACAGTGGTCTACTCTATCCTATATCCTGTTTTATAGTCCAGAGCTGCATGGATCTATCTATCTCTAATATCTATCTATCTATCTATCTATCTATCTATCTATATATATATCTATCTCATATCTATCTATCTATCTCATATCAATCTATCTATCTATCTATGTATCTCATATCTACCTATGTATCTATCTATGTATCTCATATCTATTTTTCTATCTATCTATCTATCTATCTATCTATCTATCTCTATCTATTATCTATCTATCTATCTCATATCTATCTATCTATCTATCTATCTATCTATCTCATATCTATCTATCTATCTATGTATCTCATATCTATCTATCTATCTATCTATGTATCTCATATCTATCTATGTATCTCAAATCTATCTATCTCTCTATCTATCTATGTATCTCATATCTATCTCATATCTAATCTATCTATCTATCTATCTATCTAATATCTATCTATCTACCTTATCCTACACCCTGTTTTATAGTCCAGGGATACATGGCCAATTCTGTAGGCTTCACAGCTGAGATCTCCCTTCTTTGCTGGTTAGATGTCTTGTTGTCTGTATCCACTGATAACCTCAGTATTATCCCAGCAGCCCTTGGATCATGTACAGTAATTCAGAGTAAACTCAGTGTCAGTGTTAGATTGTTCCTGTTTTTTTGTGCACTTTTTATCCATCTCTCCTACTGTAGCATTATTTTCAAATTGCTGACAATTTCACCTAGGAAAATATGATTCTTTCCTACTCCGAGGCTCCTTTCTGTTTACAAACCTCCATAAGAGCAGACAGTAGTATACTGGGGGTGGTATTCATTACCCCGGTACAGGCATCCATTATAACCTGTGCATTTGCAGTTTCTGGACGGCATAAGAGGCTAAGGGTGTTAGGGAAGTTGAACAAGGAAAATGAGAGAAGTGGCTGTAAATTGCCTTAGAATAAATACAATCATGTCGGCCATTGTATAATGACAGCGGGAATCAATCCCGAGCTTTACTAGGTATCCGCTGCCTGTAGATCCTAATACAGGGAGCCGGGGGGAAGAGATGGAGCTACAGCTTGTTGCTTAGCAACCACAGCCTGGTAACGCTTCCCTCCGACTCGTATTGATTTCTGAGAATATAAAGAACTACAGAATGTGGTGTGTTCCTTCCTTATGGTTGTTCATACAGGTTCTCTATTGAAACCGGGGATCAAGAAAATATAAAAATTGCTTCAGTAGCAAAATATCTTACCATTCTGCATTTTGGGAAATTGCATCTACCTACCTATCTATCTATCTATCACCTATCTATATATCATATCTATCTACCTATCTATATGTCATATCTATCTATCTATCTATCTCCTATATCTATCTATCTCATATTTATGTATCTATCTATCTATCTATTTATCTCATATCTATCTATCTATCTATCTCTTATATATATCTATCTATCTATCATCTATCTATCTATTTATCTATCTATCTACCTATCATCTCTCTATCTATCTCATATATCTATCTATCTCTTATATCTATCTATCTATCTATTATCTATCTATCTATTTATCTATCTATCTACCTATCATCTATCTATCTATCTATCTCATATCTATCTATCTCTAAGGCTGGGTTCACACTGCAGAATTTCTGGGCAGAATTTCTGCCGGAGATCGAGCTGGCGGCCTGCATTGCTGCCCCCAATAGACTGTAATGCATTTCTGGGTGGATCTTTTGGGAGATCTGCTCAGAAATGCATTGCCATCTATGGGGATGGCAATGTAGTCTACGTGGTCCTAGTGCCGCCGGCTCGATCTCCGACAGAAATTCTGCCCAGAAATTCAACAGTGTGAATCTAGCCTTATATCTATCTATCTATCTATCATATCTATCTATCTCATATCTATCTATCTATCTATCTAAGGGTTGAAGAGGGTGTAATTGCACCAAAGCCCAGAAGCCTGAGGGCCCATAAGATGTCTCAGTACTATAAATGAAGTATTACAGCTGTGGACCATGATTTTGCATTGGACCCCCTGGCATCTTTAAATTACACCACTGCAATTTTTATTTTATTTCGTCCACGTGTTTCGATCCTGAACTAGGATCTTCGTCAGGCATGGACAAAGATCCCAGTTCAGGAACAAAACGCGTTGCCAACATAAAATAAAAAATGTTCAATACCTCTCCTGGAGCAAATGCCTTTATCTAGGGAAGCACGTTTTCATACCCTTCCGATTTTCATCAGTTTATCATCAAAGGACCCTACTAACTAAAAGGGGACAACCTAGGAAGAGTGTTGGTATGCATTAAAGACATTTTCTGGGACTTTATGAATCATGGCCATAGGTAATCAATATCTGACCCATGGGGGTCCAACACCTCTACTGATATTTGCCAGAGCCACGACAGCCAATATATACAGTAAAAAGCTATGGGAACAGTTTGCTCCATGCATTATCTTGTGGCCATGTTGAGTTATTGTAGCTCATTTACCATTGAAGTAAATGGGAGCTGATCTCCAGTAAGGCAGAATGACCACTACACAATGTATGAACCTAAGGCTTCCATTTCTTTTTACGGTGTGTGCAGTCAAATGGTGATCAGCACGGATGCCGGTCGGGTGTAGGAACCCCCACCAGTCAGATATTAATGACCTATGCTGAGGATAGACTATCGATCAAAAAGTCACAGAAACCCCTTTTACTGTATTTGGGTGACTGAGTGGCCAAAGTAAGTTCTCCATGGCCTCCAAAACGTCTGATTTTGGAGCAGAAACACTCATGACCATGTGACCTTGTAAAAGAAAAAACATGGGCGACAGATGCCTGAACGCCATATACAGTGAACGCCTTAAAGGGGAGCGCCTGAATCAATACAGTATTAAAGATGCTAAACATGGTATTTATTTGGTATTTTATTGAAACGCACAGTACATTCACGCATAAACTTACAGGACATGGAAACTATTTTCTGCTCCATTGATTTCCTTTAATCAGTTTCCTCCATAACAATCCTCATATTACCGAGAGCACGTCCAGCCTTGAAGACCCTCGATGAGAGAATGTATTATATCAGGCATATTTTCTGTATTCTTATAGACAGTAGCATTTGTGATGTTACATATGTAGCAGTGCTGAGTGTACAATTTAACTCACTAGATGGGGTTTAATTCTCAGCCGAATGTGATCAGATTTGGTCCATGAATAGTGCAGGTCTTGTTGGCCATATATGTGGACCTACCAATTCATATTGGATAATTGCCATTATTAGAGACACCATAGACCAACTATCACACTGGCCCATGTCATAAGGCTTTAAAGGGGTATTGCAGGATCTTTTTTTATTTGACTATGCTACAGGGGCTGTAAAGTTAGTGTAGTTCATATTATTGTGTCTGTACCTGTGTGTGATGGTCGTCTCACAATTCTTCTGTGATTATCGCTCCAATATTTATTTTTAACAGCATACAAAATTACTGAGGTCTCAGGTTTTCCCAGGTTGTCCGAGACATGACATCACTAGTCAGGTGACCAGAGGGAGTTTGTCCTGCTTCAATGGGTGGAGCGACCGCTGGGTGGACAAGAGTTCATTTTGCAACAGTTGTTAGCCCCCTGATTAGAAAACACTGGTGTTTTGCATTGAAGGGATGACATCTGTGTTTCAATGGGTGGAGTGATTGATGTGTGGGAGGGAGGAAAGTGACTTCATACTTACAAACTATGGAACTATGGGATGTGTAGTTTAGAGAATGAAATTCAACAGGAAATACCCTGTTCTGGCAGGTACGTACAACTAAAATCACCTTATGGTGGTTAACCCCTTTAAGATGCACGTATCAACATCAATGCTCATAATGTGCTCCATCTATGGAGTATAAGGCCTCATACTTCAATGTTCTAGAGGAGAACACCTTCACAAGATGACGTCTGAAAGAGCATGTCACAATTTCTTTTTTATTGTATTCACATAGAACTAGACATGCATCATTATAAAATTTAAGGCATGCAAAGGTACTCCATGCAGGAAGGTCTACAACTCCAGTTGTGTACAACGCTTGTGTCCATGAGACTGGCAATACACATTAGATCAATGTCAGACAAATCCATTGATGTCCGCTAGATCAGTCGGTGATGCAATGGTGGGTGGGAAATCCCTTGATTGTCCATTAGTCCCTGACAGATCAGACATATTGGATTTTAGTACATCCAACCATTTGTACCAACCAGACATAAGTCATTATTAGGGAGTCCTCAACCTTGGCATAAACATAGAAGCTTGACCAAGCCAACCATGAACAGTTATAGTGCAGTTAGAACGAGCGTTTGGTAGACAGATACTTCATGTGTATGGCCGGTTGTATCTGTATTGGCTTGTGTTTGCTAATGTCCTTGGGAAGTTGACAACTCCCATTACGGTTGTAAGCATCCAACAGGGTCATCCCTATAAATGACTGTCTATTAAGACACTGACTTAAGCCTATTGTTACAATGCCTTAGCAGTGTGGTTCTACATAGCTGGAGGGTATGGAACCTGACAGTGAGTACTTGGTCTTCTCCATATTCTCATCATACATGTCCCCTCTTTATTACCAATGACAAGGCAAGGAAACGGCTAACTTAATTTGTAAGAGGTTAGGTGAGGTTAGGTGGCCTCCATGCTTTCCATGACTCTCACTGTCCACTAAAGAGTTAATTTAATTAAATCTTTCATCATTTCGGAAGTCCAGTGAATGGGGTAATTTTCCTGCCTGAGAACACTTTGCCGAGCTCGCTGGTGAGGCTGCGGGAACAATCTGTAATGGAAGTCGGAGGAGGAAATGAGCTGCAGGCATATTTGTTTTTTGCAGATAGACCTTAATTAGGAAGATGATTTCTCTGATTATTTAGGATTTCTTTTAAAATTGAAATGAGATTTACAGAAGTCGAGGTTCGCGAGTGTGTCATTTCCTGGTGTGAAAACAAAGCTCAAAAACATTGCGACATGTGGATTGTTGGTCCTTACGCAGGCAAAGACGCACATACACACCTTTTGTACATACACAATCATTTGAGTGCACACATTTATGGAAGAAAATACAAACATGTGAGCACATACAATACAATCACATAAACATGTGAGGAATGCCCATTATATCCGCAGTATTGTATTAAATAAGAGAGAAAAGAGACATCAGACTGTTGACTCTTACCAAATAAAGCCAGATGTGCGCATTCTCATGCATTTTGCAGTCTAGGGACCCCTCTGTATTTGCATTCCTGGCAGTGCTGACAGATTTTGCATATTGGTGAATGATGGTAAATAGGACTCAACCCCAAGTGGGCTCCTCAGAGACAGTCTCCTTCCTGACTATCATATAAGACTGTTCTAGAATGGCCTTAGTAGTGATTTAGCTTGCAGTACATTACAAGTGTAAGATAAACCTGAAACATTAAAGGGGTATTCCGGGTTTATACATCTTATTCCCTATCCAAACGATGATCGCAGGGGTCCCGTCGCTTGGGACCCCCATGATCTCAGTACAGCCCCCGGCATTCTGTGCCGGGCGCTGCCTTTGAGATGGGGATGTGACGTCACGGCCATGCCCCCTCCATTCATGTCTGTGACGGCCGTCACGCCCCCTCCCATAGACATGAAGGGAGGAAGTGTGGTGTGCCATCACTAGGGGGCGTGGTCATGATGTCATGTCCCCATCTCGGAAGCAGCGCCCGGCACAGAATGCCGGGGGCTGCACTGAGATCGTGGGGGTCAGCAGCTGCTTAACTCCAGCTTAAAGGGGTAGTTTGGGTTTATACATCTTATCCTCTATGCAAAGGATAGGGGATACAATATATCCCCTATCCTTTGCATAGGGGATAAGACATATAAACCCGGAATACCCCTTTCAGCTGGAGTATTCCTTTAATGTGAATGTCCCCTATAGGAGGCTCATTTCCCCAAGCATGGATAGGAATAATCTTTGTCTTCTTTGTGAATTGATGTTTTGAGCTGGTGGTGAGCATGTTCTTATATATAACGGCCAGTGTAAATAAGCTCAAGTGCATTGTAAAGCATGAAGAAGGAATGTGTTACTTTTCCCGACAATAGGAAGGTAACCATGGAGGGTCAACCATCATAATGCAGTGGCAGCAGGGTCATTGTGGATCATTGGCTTTCTAGAAGAAATGGGTCTTCTGGTTGGTTTTAGAGGTCTTGGTGGTGGGTGAGAGCCAGATGTGTTGGGGTAGAGAGTTCCAGTGTATGGGGGAAACATGGGAGAAATCTTGGAGACTGTTGTATGAGGTGTGAACGAGGGGAGAGAACAGGTGGAGGTCTTGTGAGGGTCAGAGATTATCCGTATCAGGAGATCAGGTTTGAGATGTACAGAGGGGACAGGATGTGGATGACCTGGTATGTCATGGTTACCAGTTTAAAAGAGATATCCAGTGGTGAAAAACCTGCGGGAAGGGGGCGTGTTGACCACCGCATGAAGCCCCCTCAATACAACTCTATGGCAGAGCCGGAGCGCTGTCTTCGGCAATCTCTGGCTCTGCCATAGAGTTGTATTGTAGGGGCATGTCAGCCGCTGCTTCCTGCGGTGGTCAACACGCGCTATCTGACCAGCTAGCCCGGGGCCCCGTACAGAGAGATCGTGGGGCCCCCGGCGGTCGGACGCCCAGCGATCTGAAACTTATCCCCTATCCTTAGGATAGGGGATACGTTTTTCAACACTGGACTACCCCTTTAAGCTCAGTTCCTTGGCCTATGGGTAGACCGTGAAGGGTCTGGTAGAGGGGAGAGGCCGAGGAGGAGCGAGGGGAGAGGTGGAATAGTTAGCAGCAGAGGTGAGGATGGATTGAAGGGGAGCAAGAGTGCTTAAAGAGTACCTGTCACTTAATAAACTTTTCTAAACTAACCCAGGCTATGTTCCCTAACTACTCCTAACACCCCTCCTGCCCTTAAAAAAACAATTCAGAGCTTTAAAAAGCTGTGTATCATACCTTTCTTCTTGCTCACATTGTGAAATCTCCCAGCAGGAGAAAGTGGGCGTTTCCCAGCAGGCATGATGTCACTGAAGCCTGCTGGGGGACCACTTCCGCCCTCACATGGTTGCAGTTCTATGATGAATAGAAGACCTCAAGCTCTGTGCAGCAGCTTTCGGTCTGTGTATCTTTCTGGGAGGCTCTATTCAGCTTTGAGTCTATGCAGCTGTCAATCAAGCTCAGTGCAAGGAAACACTTCCTGAGTTTGGTCTCCTGCCATTACAAGCAGGAGACCAAAATCTGACATTTTGACCAAACAGAATGTGTTCTGTCCAAGAAGGGAAACCCCTAGTGGGCAGAACTATACAGCAGAAAAACTAACACAAAACCTTTAAACAGCCAATTACAAAAGTTATTTATTTGACATGAGGAATCAAATATTAAAAATCATGTTTAATGACAGTGCCCATTAAATGGGAGGCCACAGCGGAGGATGTTGCAGTAGTCCAAGAGAGAGATGATGAGGGAATGTAGCAGTACTTAAGTCAAATTTGAAGAATGACCAAATTTGAGAAATGTTTTTTTTGAGGTGAAGTCAACTGGAGTTGTTGGGTCTGGATATAGATTATTTTTCCAAAGGGGTGCATGCATCTCTACATTTAATGCATGCCCCCTAGTTGCTGGTCTCGCCTCTAGGACCATATCTACCTTAAGATCGAGGGACCTCTGGGTCCCCTCCAGCCTAGTTGCAGCCATTCACAAACTCCTATTGACTTCAATGGGAGTTGCATAAACAATATACTGTAGCAACACAAGCAACGCTATTTCCGTATTTCAGGAGTTCGTGGAGGAATGATTTTTCCGTAACGTCCATTAAAATCCATGATAGTTACGTAAATTGTATAAAACAGCTAGCTCGGCAGATTTTTTTTTCTTTAGCTTCCCAACTGCAAAGAGATGGGAGGGGTTTGAGATGAGTGCAGCGCCTATCAATGGGACCCACTTTATAGATCTATGGCATATCCTATGGAAGGAGTCAACCCGTTAACATTCTCACCGTTAATAACGGACTTCTTTGTTGTTCAGATCATAGCAGGTACAATGGTCAGAAAAGCAGGGGCACCTCGGTGGGACGGACGCCGTTTCGTGTGACACAGCACACTTCGTGTGCTGTGTCACACGAAACGGCGTCCGTCCCACCAAGGTGCCCCTGCTTTTCTGACCGTTGTACCTGCTTTGATCTGAACAACAAAGAAGTCTGTACAACACAGTGTTCTAAAAAATAAAAAAAAAAGGATTCTGGATAATCTAGTTACGGTATTTCCTTAAAAAAGACACATCGAAAGGGACGGCGGGTCCCCTTAAAGGGGAAATGTCTCAATAAATGTACACGGGATTGAATCCTCGTGTAATTGTATTTCGGATGCATTTTTGCTCATTGTTTTTGCGCACGGGGCTGTAAGCAGTGAGGTTTGGAAATGACACAGATTGAAGTCACTGGAGCGTGCCGGCTGGTCGTCTCTATAAGAGTGGACTATTGAGGCTCTGCTGGTGAAACAGAGGGAATGTTAATGGTGGGAGGGGCAGGGGACACAAGGCCAGCTCTCTAGTAATTTCGAGACCAGATGGGAGCCTTGGGGACATGGAGGGAGAGAATTATATTATCAGTAATCTAATGTAGTTGCATTGGATATTATTCTAGATACAGTCACTGTAGTAACAGCCAGATTTAGGCAGATGACCAATTTATTTTTCGTTTTTTTGCTCTGGTAGCCCATACATTGCTGATGGTGATGATGAGGAGGAGGAGGAGGACATCTAAGAGGAATTAATCTCTAGGTGCCTTTGAAGAAAACCCCGAGCAGCTGAGTCATTGGGAATTGTATTAGGGTGGCTGTGGGGGGGGGGGGGGGGGGTTATCTCTAAGGTGACCTGTACGTCTCCTGTTTCATGGACATGTTAAGATAAGGCGGCAAATTGACAGATATTTAGACAAAGGGGACACGGCTGCATAATAAGGGATGAAGTCAGTTCCCGGATGAGGACAACAGCCGACCGGGAGATGATGAGACATAAGGGTTAGAGTCATATACAGATATAGAGATTTCTGATCCTCGCTGACTCATGAAATCCATAGCTTTATAGCTAATGATCCTTAATACATGAAAAAAATGATGATGTATAATATATCTATTACACCTAATATGTCAGTAGATTGAGCAATCGTTTAAAGGAGAACTCCGCCCCTAGACATCTTATCCCCCTATCCAAAGGATAGGGGATAAGATGTCTGATCACTGGGGGGCCGGCAGCTTGGACCCCCACGATCTCTGTGCAGCACCCAATGTACGGGGGTTGTGATGTCCCGGCTACGCCCCCTCAATACAAGTCTATGGTAGGTGCCGTTGCATTGAGGGGGTGTGGCGTGATGTCACAACCCCCACCGCTAGCTCCAAGCGTTCGAAACAAAATGTTCCAATTGCTGGGGCAGTGGAGTACCCTTTTAAGGATTTTATTTACAATTTGAGAAATCAGATCGTGGTAACGGGGTGTGAGGAGGGCAGATGTTGTTACCCTAGGGGCAGATGGCAGGAACCCCTTGTATTCGTGACGCCACAATGTGGTTTATCCTTGATACCGCCCGAAGGTATACCGCTGGATCCTGGGCTAGGCACGGGGGTAAAAAAGACTCCGACGCCAAGTTACGGACAACAGTAACTTTACTGAGGGTAGACAGATGGTAAAGTCTATACAGTTCAGCAAGGGCCCACGGAGGTGACCAGTGACTCAGAGACCTTAAGGGCTTGCTGGGACTTGTAGTAGGACTGGACAATGTAATGCAAGCCACGCTGACTTGACAGATGAGAAGGACTGACTTGACTGAAGACTGACAAAGCTATTACTGTAGATTACTTGCATTTGAGGCCTCCAACACTCTGGACACACACAACTGACCTCATCAAAGACTTATCTCCAAAGAGAGCGAGCTAGCTCCACCCAGGGCTTATATGGGGGAGACTAGCAGGGAGCCCATAGGTCACTCTTGGGGGTCACCTGGTCACTGATACCTCCTGAGTAACAATCACATGACATATCACATGGTACAACTCTTAAAGCAACATTACATTTTATAATACATTAAAATGTAAAACATATATATACAGGGTGGAAACAAGTACAAGGAGCCCGGGGGACACTGAGGGGAGGATGCCGGACAGGGCAGCAAGGGTACGGGGTAACACCTCCCGTACAGTGATACCACAAGATGATGAAGTGGGAATAGGTGGAAATGAAGACCACAATGTCACATTCTATTGGGGAGTTGCAATTTAACCCCTTAATGACCAGCCTGTTTAGGGCCTTACAGCCAAACAATTGAATATATACAATTGGGGTGTGTACGACTTTTTGGTCACTCTTCATTGCATTTTTTAGGAGGTCAACAAGGAAAGAAATTCTTCCTTTTTTTTTTTTTATTAAACAAGTTCACCATGCAGAATACTGCGATGTGATCCTCTTCCTGGTTCTGGGCTGCAGTGACGCCTCGCCCAATGATTGTCTCTACACTAATGTGACATATTGGGCCCAGGCACCAGGAAGAAGACGGCTCAATACATCACACTGCTGCTCAGCCAATCACTGGACAAGGCGGGAAATCGCTGTGGCCCAGAATCAGCAAGAGGATTGTGTAGATAGGTAGAGATCTATGAGATTCCTTGTGATTGGCTGGCATCCAAGTGGTCAGACTACAAGGATCAGCTTGACATCCTCTATACTGTAGATAGGACAATTCCCTGACACTTCTGGATTGCAGTGTATTATTGCTGGTTGGTGTTTTACTGACAGACAACCTATTGGCCCTGGCAGAGCAGGCCTGGCGCAAGGATTTTTGCCAACCAAGGCAAATACAAATTTTGCCTTCCCTTGACCCTGCCCATCGGCTCTGCCCATTGTAACGCCCCACCTTACAACTTGGGGGACACACTGTAACAAACCTCCTTCTCATGTAATCACCCTTCTACTGGGACGGCAGGGTTTAGCTGGATGAGCGGGTGCTTCGGATGCCGCTAACTTTATTGCTGCTGGCAGAGCGATGTCCCCATTAAGCGTGTGCTCGAGGCAGCTGCCTATTTTGCCTATAGGAAGAGCTGGGCCTGTGCCAGAGACAAGCTTTAGCTCTTTTTTAACTCTGGTTTTCTGCAGTTCCTCTGCCGCTTGTTGTCACTATCCGTGAGTTCACTATCCCTGGTTGCCTTCTGTGCACTCCGCTTCCTAGCAGACTGCGGCTCTTGTCTCTCCGCTTCTTTTCTTTTTAGAATCCCTTTTTATGTTGGCTCAGGAAGGCGTTTAGTGTAATGAATAGGCCCCTCTCTCCAGTCTCTTCCTCTCTACAAGTACTTGCTCCTCTGTGGCCTTCTGCTCAGTCTCTGCTCTGCACAGTCTCTCTTTTGTTCGGCTGAAGCTGCTCTTTGATTTTGTTATTTGCCGGGAAAAAAAGTCCATCTTCCTTCTTACTCCACTTAGCTTTTCACAATAACCTTTCTTTCAGCACTTGGCAGTTTCTTTTCCATTCCTTGTCTTGTTCTAAGAATTGCTCTGAATTGGTCACACACAGCTGCCGAGACTGTAAACTCCACATACAGAACACACAGAAAGACTCATCCATGTTTTCAGCTTGTTTTTGCTTGGTGTAGTGTAAAAAGCTTCTAGCTACATGGAGACAGCCAACACATTTCTGGAGATAGATCTTATAACTTTAAGGCGTATCTGTCCTATCACAGAAATAAAAAACCCTTCTATATGTTCCTCACTAGGTCATGTAGATTCCTTAAATGTCTTTTTATGTGTCTAGCTTCTGTATTTGACTCACAAATCCCTCTGTTCTGCTGCTCACTCATTATGACATCCACTGCTCAGTAAGGGGCGTATCCAAGCTAAGCACTGAGCTGCCCTCACTCACCATGCATTCACTTCCTCCCTGAGTCTGCTGTGCTGTGTCTCTTCATGCTGCTCTGTAACCATCTCCTCTCAGTTTTCATGGGGAAATCTGGCAGGACAGGAGTGAGCACAGAGCAGTGCTAGACTTTCCCTCACATTCTGAAGCCTGTGCTTCAGCTAGGACAAAGATGATGCTGCAGACAAGCAGGCTTATGTTCAGAATAGTATGTGGACCCCTAGAGTTTTTGTTTTTTATAAGCCATGATTTCTATAAAAAGATATAGATTATATAGATATAAAAAATAAAAAGAAATACATTTGTATGAAGTATATTAGAAAGGTTAATGTTTTTCCAAGATGCACAACATAGAAAAAGTTTTGGATTCTGGCAATGCCCATTTAAAGGATAAGCCAATGCATTACTGATTTCTTCCAGAAACAGAGCCACATTTTACCATTGTTTGGTAATGCAACTCCATTGAAGTAAAGGTGGCTGAGATGCAATACCAAATAGAACAAACCTGAGCACACTTATTTTTCCCACTTGAGAATAAATTCTTTATTTTTGTACAGATCCAGGAAATCAGATATATAGTAAATGTTTTGGATCTACTTGATCTTCATAAGATCATCTGCTTAGGCCAGGCTTAAAGAATATAACAATGCTGGTGGAAATACAAGAACCTTGTCTGTATGGTGTGTTGGAATACCGCACACAACCCATGGAGAGGCATGACACTGTAGGAAGAAAGTGTAATGTCCCAGTACAGGATATAACCCTGTATAGTACTTGGGCCCTATCAGGTTGAGTCCCTCATTGTCTTAGGGGCCCTCCTACAGTGTTTCCCCCAGTATTGAAGCTAGTGTTACTGTGTATAGTCAGTATAATGTTATGTACTATGTGTATAAAGTATAAAGGACCTTTGGAGGTATCACATGTTATGTTAAGGACCTTTGGAGGTATCACATGTTATGTTCACCTGATCTGTTATGTTACCCATTAAGCACCAGTTAAACACATGACCTGCAGCTTGACCTATGGACTTCTGGCTCAGCCCCCCTTTATAAGAGGGGGAGCCATTACAATCTCTCTCTTTCTGCTGAGGACAGCAAAGCACAGACACCTCAGATCCAGCATCCAGTACACCTGGAGGTCTCAAGCCTGCATATCTCAGTAAGTCCATCCATCTATGTCTACTGTCTCTACCTACAACCAAGTCCAGTTACCAATCAAGTCAATTATAGTCAGAGTGGCTGCATAGAAGTCTGACCCAAAAGTATTGCAACCCCAAGCAAGCTCCAGGGCCCTTTCCGTGTTACTGGCTGACTCTCTGGGATTCTGGCCTAGCTGTAAAGACTGTAACAACTGTCTGACCTCAGTAAAGCCTCCGTTTACTATAACCTCGTCGTGGACTCTTCTTGCCCTGCCTAACCTTGGGATAACGGAGATATCGCTTGGGTGGTTACCGATCCCAAAAACCACTCTGGCGTCACGAACATTAGGGGTTGCCCCATCCCCCTACACCCTTCACACCCCGTGGTCACACCACAACTTTGGCGTCACCACAAAAGCAGCCATGTTTTTCTTATTCTGGACAATCCATTTAAGATTTTAACCCTTAGCTGCAGTATCAGACGAAGCTACACATGTATAGATGTTGCTGTGTCATGGTTCTGCTTCCCTTTGTTGATGGGGAGGGTTTCCGAGCATTGAGCTCCTGCTGACCACATTGATTCAGGGAAACCCCCTATGAAGAAATCAAAGCCTTTGACCGATAGATTGACTGATAACTTTATGGTACCACAAACAAAGGTTGGGAAGGGGGGTTGTTTAATAATGATGAATATTTATGACTGCGGCTTCATACTAAAAGTGTAATGAAGAAGGAACATAAAAGCATCTTATCTGCTTATTCCGGGAAAAATTCTGTTCATTCTGTTATAATCCTCTTTTCTTCTACGGCGTTACGGGAAATAGAGCTTATATACTGTTCTGCCAGTAAGTATGCTGTAAGCAAATGGCATATGACCAGATATAGGATGGGTGAAAGGAACACATTTTCTGGGGCTTTCCCCATATAGGGACCTCCACTGCCTTCCTCATGATGATTCCAAGCATGGTCTAAACACAAGACTATGATGCTTGGTTTGATAAAATGGCAGTTAAAGGGGTACTCTGACCCTGATTGCGGGGGTCCCGCCACTGGGGACCCCTGCAATCTCCCTGCTACACCTGGCATTCCTTTAGAGTGTCGGGTGCAGTGCCAGAGGCTCGTGATGTCACAGCCACGCCCTGTTTGTGACTTCACGGCCACGCCCCCTCAATGCAAGTCCATGGGAGGGGGTGTGACAGCCATCACGCCCCCTCCCATAGACTTGCATTGAGGGGGCATGGCCATGATGTCACGAGCGGGGCGTGACCGTGATGTCACGAGCCTCCGCCCCACATCTCCAGTCATCCGGCACAGAGCGAAAGTCTGTGGTGCTCCAGCCGAGATCACGGGGGTCCCCAATGGCGGGACCCCTTTGATCAGACATCTTATCCCCTATCCTTTGGATAGGGGATAAGATGTCTAGGGGCAGAGTACCCCTTCAAGCACTGACTGATGATTTGGCAGGTTATGGCGGTGTTATTTGTGCACTGTATACAGTAGTTTTAGTACATAGACATTGTAGTGGTGTTGTTTTGTGCTAATTTTATGAAACACTACATGGTAATGATAATGTTTGGTTGCGTTCACACCCTATGGCTGGGTTGTAAGTCAACATACCAAGAGAATTATATGCCAGTGTATATGAGAATGAATCTATTGGGCTCAATGGACCAAATATAGTCTTCTAATTTTTATATTTGGTATACTTCTAAGCATGTTGTTGTTTTTTTTGGGGGTGCAAAGCCCTGGTTGGCCATGATTTAGAATCCTGTAAAATAAAAGTATATATTTGGAAATGGACCAAATGTAGCCATTACATTGGGGCCACTGAACTCCATGCACCATCATTCTACTGCTATGCCTACATACATAACATTTTTATCAGATTACATAACCTTATTTATTTTCGTGTAATCTTTTAAGTGATGTTTTGCTGAATACATATACATCTTTTACCTATTCTTGCTATGCTTCCATTAAAAAAAAACAAGAGATATGGACTCTCACTCAATACTTTTTGCCCAAAGGCTTTCGATATAACCCTGATGTGATACACCAGTGTTCCTCATCCTGTGGGTCTTCTGCTTTGCAAAATGACAACTCCCAGTAATGTACTGTAAAATGCATTAGTAGCTTTTTCTTCCTTATTCCACTATATAATACATCCACCACTAGGAGCGCTGTTTGTATATATGTATTGTATTATTTTAATGATCAGCATGGCAGCCCCTATTTTTGGTATCAGAACTTTACAGATGAATAAGACGCAGGACCCTCGTCCTTCTAATAGTAGTAAACTCTTTCCTTCACAGCAGTAATAGATCATGTCTGTCAAGCTATCCTACTCAGGCCCTGCCCTTGAGCCCCTCAATCTCAGCAGCTTTTTTCCTACATCCATCTAAAGCTGTGAAGATCAATAATGACGTGAGAAGCCCCATAAATAATCAGTAATAAATTTACTGGATCCGGCCCTTGTCTATATGTGCGGCCCTGAGTAAGTAATATTGCTAATTGAATCCCTTTATGAGGATATCCATAGGCTCAAGAACATATGGTGAGCGGCTGGCACCGACCCATCGTGTACACAACAATGTGCGTATATAAGTAAAGTCTCATAAATTCAAGTCATATATGCAAAGGATTCCTCAGTGCGTCTAGATGCAGTTGGCATGCCCTTGAGATTGACTATGCTTTTTCTACACTCTCTATAGTACTGTATATTGCTAAAAGGGTGTGTGACAGAAACCGCCATCTGTCACTACTCAAGGGGATATCATTGGCTCTTTGGATAAGTCATCAATATCAGATTGGTGGGGGTCCAACTCTCTACCTTTGCTGGTTAAAGGGGCCACAGTGCTACACACTTGGGTAGTCAAAGTACTTAGTAGAGGCATAAAACACCTAGTGGCAATAGATTTTTTTTAGTATATTCTATTTAATTAAACTGAGAATTTAAGGTGGTTTTTCCAGTTGTACAAAATTGATTGCCTATCCTTTGGCACCCAACGAATCAGATCATTGATGTGCCCCCTGAACAGCACCTTACTTTTATTAGTGGCTCTACCTGTTATTAATGGGGTACTCTGCCCCTAGACATCTTATCCCCTATCCAGCGGTGGGACACCCCGTGATCTCCCTGCTGCACCCGGCGTTCGTTTAGAGCATCGTGTGCAACACTGGAGCGCCGGAGGCTCGTGACGTCACGGCCATGCCCCCTCAATGCAAGTCTATTGGAGGGGGTGGGCATGTTGGCTGTCACGCCCCCTCCCATAGACTTGCATTGAGTGGGCATGGCCGTGACGTCACGAACCTCCACCCTGCATTGACAGTCATCTGGCATGGAGCGAAGTTCGCTTCATGCACCGGATGTCTGTGGAGCCGCAGCCAAAATTGCGGGAGTCCCCAGCGGCGGGCCCCCAACGATCAGACATATTATTATCTACCCTTTGGATAGGGGGTAAGAATCCTAGGGGCAGAGTACTCCTTTAAAGCTCATGTGAATTAGACTGAGCAGCAACACCAGGCACTGCTAATACCAAAAGTATGAAGCTGTGTCTGGTAAATAGTCAGTCAGATGATCGAGAGGGTGTCAGGAGTCAAACCATCACAGATCTAATATTGATGTCCTATCCTAAGAAAGGTTATTCAATTTCTAGCCCTAGAGATCTTCTTTAATAGGGTATTAAAGACCGATGTGATTTCATAATTTTTTAGGAAAGCTCTTTTTCAGACAAACTCAGCTCTGCTACATAAAGGCTAAAAGAACCATACACTAGATCACGCTACCACTGTTGCACTGGTCTCATTTCATTCCTGTTTCTATGAGATTAAACAAATAGTGACTGGCGGCTGCTCATCCAGGGGAAAACACATTTCTTGTCCGCAGAGTACATTACAATTCAGCAGTATCAAAACTGGCCAGGAGGCATTCAATAAGGAGACATGAGCGCCAATGTATGGAGCAGATAATGTGATCCTCCGACCTCTCTAAATCTCTGCATTATGCTTCTAAATGGCCGCATCCTTGTCTTATGCTGAGGGAATCAATGGACTATGGGGGAGATTTATCAAAACCTGTGCAGAGAAAAAGTGGTGCAGTTGCCCATAGTAACCAATCAGATTGCTTCTTTCATTTTTCACAGGCCTCTTTAATCACTTAAGGACCCAGGGCGTACCTGTACACCCCTGAGAATTCCAGTCCCCGCCACTCGCTGGGTGGGGACCGGACAGGGATGCCTGCTGAAATCGTTCAGCAGGCATTCCGTGACAATGCTTGAGGGTGGGGTTCCTGGATTCACACCGGCGATCCGCAGTGATTCCGGTCATACGGGTTACGTGTGACCAGATGACCCGGAATTAGAAGGTGATCGGCGGTGTACTATACACCACCAATCACCTCCTGTTGCTGGGGGGGAGGTGGCGATCACGTCACTTCCCCAGAATCGCTGCTATTGGTCGGACGATCGTCTGACCAATAGCAGCCGGCAGAGGAGGGGTCAATGTCCACTTCTCTCAGCTCTGCCAGCCCACCAATCTCATTAAGCGGGCAGAGCTGAGAGGTGCCAGGGACCCCCTCCGCTGAGATCTGCCTCTTGCCACCCTTAATGCAGGGAGAGTGATAGTGAGGGAAAGGTAGGTGTACTGTTAAGGGAAAAGATGTCTAGGGGCGGAGTACCCCTTTAAGAACAAAAATAACCAAAGTCTAAAGCAGTGGTCTCCAAACTGGACCTCCAGCCATTGGCTGTCCCGGGATGCTGGAAGATGTAGCTTTGCAACAGCTAAGGGTACCCATCGCGGAGACCACTGGTATAAAGGTTCCCAGGTGGCCCTCTTGACAAAGGCTGGACAAGGTATATATTGGTTTACATCACCTTGGGCTTGAAAAGCGTAAGTACATTTACAATAGCTAGCAATAGTACCCCTATACCTACTAGTTTAGTTTAGATTAGTGATGAACAGTAGGGGCCATATTCGAATTTGCGATATTTCACGAATATATTGAAGATTATTCGTCCTATGTTTGTGAAATTCGTATATTCGCTATGTTTGTTTCCTTTTTCTTTCACAAAATTAGCATAAAAATTAGCATGTGAAAAAACAAACAAACAAAAAAAGGAATATGCATCAATACGAATATATAGCACTATATTCTAAATATTTGCGAAATCGCGAAGTGCCGATATTCGCATTATGGATATTTGTGCTCAACACTAGTGCAGATGCCAACCCAGGATAAAGATAGCACATGAACCACCTGGTACCAATGTAGGGAATCTAGGGAAGCCCCCGTTAAATACAGGAATCAGACACATGTTAGCATTTAGTACAGTATGCTCAGCACCAACAGTAGAGTGCAGAAAACTGCAGCAGATTGTGTTGAGTATGGGCATAGACATATGGCAGCGAAGGGCACAGATTGCCTGTAGACCAGTAAGGCCTGTGGTAGAGAAAATTCATTTTGCGATATCACATTAGGGAATTCTCATTTCCCTGGTTTCCATGGCAGTGCGGATTCTAGGGCCTCATTACCCACTGACACGGGTTTACTGTATCAAAGCCATATCGTATTCTGGCCAGTGCCCGTGTACCAGAGCCACAGAGCTGAACCAAACACTATGGGGGAGATTTATCAAAATCTGTCCACAGGAAAAGTTGTCTAGCTGCCCATAGCAACCAATCAGATCGCTTCTTTCAATTTTAACAAGGCCTTTGCAAAATGAAAGAAGCGATCTGATTGGTTGCTATGGGCAACTCAGCAACTTTTCCTCTGGACAGGTTTTGATAAATCTCCCCCTATGGGGGAGATTTATCAAAATCTGTCCACAGGAAAAGTTGTCTAGTTGCCCATAGCAACCAATCAGATCTTTTCTTTCATTTTTAACAAGGCCTTTGCAAAATGAAAGAAGCAATCTGATTGGTTGCTATGGGCAACTAAGCTACTTTTCCTCTGGACAAGTTTTGATAAATCTCCCCCTATGTGTATCTGTTATAGTAGGGAACCTGTGCCAGACCAGAATGTGTATTTCTCATAAATCCTCCGACATTGCTATTTATATGGGAAATCACTGAGCAATGATGATTCGGTAATTTTCTTAGGAAGGGTTGTGTAACATTATATTATTTATGGTTAACATGGCAAGCTATCCCTATGTTTTGCAATGTTTTTTGGTCATCCATGATTAAAATTTACAAATAAAAAAAAACACTATTCCATGTATATGAAATACCGTATTTTTCGCCGTATAAGACGCACTTTTTCTTCCCCAAAACTGGGGGGGGGGGAAAGTTGGTGCGTCTTATACAGCAAATACACATTTAAACCCTGTCCTATCGCGACGGTCCCTGCGGCCATCAACGGCCGGGACCCGTGGCTAATACGATCACGGTGATGCCCTGTATTAACCCTTCAGATGCAGCGATCAAAGCTGACCGTCGCGTCTGAAGCGAAAGTGACACTAACCCGGCTCAGTCGGCTGTTCAGGACCGGCGGGGTGAAATCACGGCGTCCCGAACAGCTTACAGGACACCGGGAGGGACCTTACCTGCCTCCTCGGTGTCTGCTCCGTGCCGGGATCCCCTGCATGGCCGGCGCTCTCCTTCGTCATCATCACATCATCACGCAAGTGTGATGGCGGCAACAGAGAGTGAGGATACCGGGCAGCAGAGACGTTCCGGAGTGACGGGGACACCCCGGGGACGCGGCGACAGCGATGGAGGGCGACATCCAGGGCAGCGGTGATGAGCAGTGACAGGTCCGAAGCGGCGGGGACACGTGAGTATAACCTCCTATACCAGTGGTCTTCAACCTGTGGACCTCCAGATGTTGCAAAACTACAACTCCCAGCATGCCCGGACAGCCGTTGGCTGTCCGGGCATGCTGGGAGTTGTAGTTTTGCAACATCTGGAGGTCCGCAGGTTGAAGATCACTGTCCTATACTTTACATTGTAATTAGTTCAGAATCTTTTTTTTCTAGATTTTCAGCCTTTAAAATTGGGTGCGTCTTATGTGCCGAAGCGTCTTATATGGTGAAAAATACGGTAATAATTAAAAAATACATCAAATAAAAAAGCTAAACAAAATGATAAAACTTATATACAAATGATACTAATAAAATATTCTATTTACCTTTCCTCTACTTATCCCCACAGTGATGCTGTCCATGCACTTGAATAATTTTTGGCCACCTATAGATCCATATTTACCAACAGATACTTAAAGGGGTACACCGCTCCCAGACATCTTATCCCCAATTTAAAGGATAGGGGATAAGATGTTTGATCGCGGTGGTCCCGCTGCTGGGGACCCCCGCGATCTCGGCTGCGGCACCCCAGACATCCGGTGCACGGAGCGAACTTCCCTCCATGCCGGATGACTGGTGATGCAGAGCGGAGGATCTAGACATCATGGCCCTTGGGGGGAGACCTTGGGGGCCATTCAACTGGCCCACGACGACCAATCCACTTTCCACTAAACTGTTCATCTAGGAATGCTCGGACCTGACACCCATAATGTGGTGGTCACCATCTTGCTTATATTATGAGTGTCAGGTCTGAACATTCCTAGATGAACAGTTTCCTGGAAAGTGGATTGGTCGTCGTGGGCCTGTTGAATGGCCCCCAAGGTCTCCCGATCTGACCCCCTTAGACTTTTATCTTTGGGGTCATCTGAAGGCAATTGTCTATGCTGTGAAGATACGAGATGTACAGCACCTGAAACTATGGATACTGGGAGCCTGTGCTAGCATTTCTCCTGCGGTGTATATAGTAGTATATAGCAGTGTATACGGATACTGGAAGCCTGTGCTAGCATTTCTCCTGCGGTGTATATAGTAGTATATAGCAGTGTATATGGATACTGGAAGCCTGTGCTAGCATTTCTCCTGCGGTGTTGCTATCGGTGTGTGAAGAGTCGGAGAAGAGGGTTGCATTGACAATCCAATACAATGGGCAGCACATTGAACAAATTTTATAAGTGGTCAGAAACTTGTAAATAACTCATGAAAGAATAAAGTTACGTTAAAACCAAAACATCATTGTTTTTCTGGTCAAATTCCCAATAAGTTTGATGTGCCACATGACCCTCTTCCTATTGAAAAAACAAAAGTTGGATTCAAAATGGCCGCCATGGTAACCACCCATCTTGAAAAGTTTCCCCCCTCACATATACTAATGTGCCACAAACAGGAAGTTAATATCACCAACCATTCCCATTTTATTAAGGTGTATCCATATAAATGGCCCACCCTGTAGTGTTGGCAAAACATTTCATAATCTCCATAAAGAAGTTTGTTGCTAACAAATGAAAAATCAATATTAACCCATAAAAACCCAGCTGTGTCTAAGTAATGCCAGGTAGAGCCTATGTATTAGACTGGTGTTCTTAGCCCTGGTGCAGGATCTGCGGGGGTGGAGCTTTACCGACAGATTCTCTTTGAATCTTTATGCCATGCTCCACCCCTGCAGGACCTGCACAAGGCATAATACAGATAATACATTTTGTCTTGAATGTTCCTTTAAACTTAGTAGTACATAGTCCTAGAAATGCAAGATTATTAAACAACTTCCACATTGGAGGCTTCACATAAAAATTATATTGTTACAATTTGATATAATTCTTCTTTATGGTGTCTGCAATTGTAAATGTCTTACAAACATTGTGCAGAGTTTACCGTCTCCAGCTCTGGAGAAACCAAAGACGACATTACCATAATAAAAGCGGAGTATCTGCCGGTATTGTGCCCATAAATCGCGCAGACGAGCACAGCGTGTTCCCTGTCGGTAAAAGGGAAGAAACTCATTTGTATTATTTTGGAGAAAGAGGCAGAAACACAGACTGGAGTGAACATGGGAAGCTGTGAGACAGATCAGCCCTTGTTAGAAGTCTCAATCTGATGTCTAATGCCTCATTGTGCCGTTCGCTCAACGCCTGGAAGTTTTTATTTTTTTATTTCTGCTCTAGGAATAAATATATTTTTGTTTTGATTTTTACTTTGCATTAACTAAAACTAAAGATATATTGCAGGTACGTTATGTATCACCCAAAGGATGCTCTCTTCAAGGGCTTGTCCACCCTTGGGTTGGGTATTGCAGTTCACCCTTACTCAAGTAAGTGGAACTGAGCACACAGCCCATACACTATATCGACATTTCTGCAATAAAGAAGATATATATATATATATATATATATATATATATATATATATATATATATACTAAATAATGCATTCCTATTTTGCTGTTGATTTTCTGCTGCAGATTTTCTCATTGAATTCATTGACGCATTCACACTATGGAATTTCCAAATGGAGAAATTCCGTTTGCAGCCTCCCATTGTCTTTAATGGGGTATTGCAGGAAAAAACTTTATTTTATTTTTTTATATCAACTGGCTCCAGAAAGTTAAACAGATTTGTAAATTAGGGAAAAAAGGGGGTACCAAATGCCTCTAGACTAATACCATAAAATGGTACATGATGGTAAAAATACAGAAAAAATAACGTCGGACTGTGCTTCACTTTAAATGATGTACAAAATTTAAGATAAAATAATATAAAATAATATTAAAATAATTATATTACATTTTGTACATCATTTAAAGTGAAGCACAGTCCGACTTTATTTTTTCTGTAATTTTACCATCATAAACCATTTTATGGTATTAGTCTAGAGGCATTTGGTACCCTCTTTTTTCCCTTTATATTATTTTATATTGGTATTTTTTTGGTGTAAATACCTTCCATTTAGCCTCGACTAATTTATATTGTGAGCTGCACATACCCCAATTTTTTTTGAAATTTGTAAATTACTTCTATTAAAAAATCTTAATCCTTTCAATAATTAGCAGCTGCTGAAGTTGAGTTGTTGTTTTCTGTCTGGCAACAGTGCTCTCTGTTGACATCTCTGCTTGTCTTGGAACTGCACAGAGTAGAAGAGGTTTGCTATGGGGATTTGCTTTTAAACTTGGCGGTTCC
The DNA here is from genome assembly GCF_029499605.1 of Hyla sarda. Taxonomy (NCBI): domain Eukaryota; kingdom Metazoa; phylum Chordata; class Amphibia; order Anura; family Hylidae; genus Hyla; species Hyla sarda. Next base: position 27,686,882 of record NC_079197.1, read on the forward strand.
CGAGACACGTGTCATCAGAGAGCACTTAGACAGAAAAGAACAACTCAACTTCAGAAGCTCATAAGTACTGAAAGGATTAAGCTTTTTTAAGAAGTAATTTACAAATCTTTTTAACTTTATGGAGCCAGTTGATATATAAAAAAAGTTTTTTCCTGGATAACCCCTTTAGTATGATTCTGCTGCACCTTGCACACTGCTCAATTCCCACGGCGGAAAATTCTTTTACAGAAATTCTAACTCATTGTTGTCTTTGTAGACAATGAGGGGGTCCAACTGTGCACAAATTTCTCCGGGCGGACATTAGTGTGAATGCCTCCTTCCCATTCAAAAATCTGCAACAGGAAATCTGCTACACACGTGTAAATGGACCCTAAAAGTCAGTTCACACATCCTTATTTTTTGCTGCAGATTTGCTGCCTATTGACTTCAATGGGTAACAAAATCTGCTACAGATCTACAGCAGAAAATACACAGTGTGAACTGACCCTAAAAGTGAATGTATTGTCTAGTTTTTTGCTGACTGAAGATGCTGAATGTTTATTTTTCTTATTTTGTTCTATGCTCTACAGGGGAGGGGAGGCTGAGCTCCAATTATCTTCTCTATATACTGTTATATAGAGAGTTATATATAGTATTATATATAGTATTGTTATATATAAGGAGTTATATGTTATTATACTGATGCCATCTTTTGCTATAATTCTGGACTGATCACTTTTCAGCAGCCTCCTCCTTATCATCACAGACAGAAAAGGAAGTCTCAGCTTAGTTTTGGGACTAGTGGACAGACTGAAAACTGCAAGATCTCAGGTTTATTTTGAAACATAGGTAGTAAAATGGAAAATTAGAAAAACATCACCCAAAAAAACATCACCCAAAAAAATCTTTAAAGGGGTTCTGCGGTGCTTACACATCTTATCCAAAGGATAGGGGATAAGATGCCTGATCATGCACGCGGCACCCCGTTTGTAATCAGTCCCCGGAGCGTGTTCGCTCCGGGTCTGATTACAGGCGACCACCGGGCCAGCGGCGTGTGATGTCACACCTCTGCCCCTGTGTGACGTCACGCTCCGCCCCTCAATGCAAGCCTACGGGAGGGGGCTTGATAGCTGTCACGCCCCCTCCCGTAGGCTTGCATTGGGGGGCGGAGCGTGACATCACACGGGGGCGGAGGCGTGACGTCACACGCCGCCGGCCCGGTGGTCGCCTGTAATCAGACCTGGAGCAAACACACCCCGGGGACTGATTACAAACGGGGTGCCGCGTGCAAGATCACGGGGGTCCCCAGCGGCAGGACTCCCGCCATCAGGCATCTTATCCCCTCTCCTTTGGATAGGGGATAAGATGTCTAAGCACCGGAGAACCCATTTAAAGGGACCCTCTGCCCCTAGAATCTTGTCCCCTATCCGCCCCCTTTGGATAGGGGATAAGATGTCTAGGGGCGGACCCCTTTAAAAAAATATTTTGAACAGAATAACGTATGGTCATAATTGTGGACGTAGATGTAGTGATGGGAACCAATACCAGAACAAGGGTCCCGTTTCATTTTAATGCACCATCTTTGTACGAGCCCCTTCTCTATGTAGTTTGACCTTAGTTCTACTCATATGCCATACTGATATACAATGGAAATCCAAGCTAGGCAGCATCTGCCAAGTCTAATAGTTATGAGATCCTTAATAGAGGACATAGATACACATGAAGAGAACATCATTTAACCTTTGTAAAAGTCACTTGTCAGAGAAGATCTTTGTTACTCTGCATGGTTTGGAGCCATCATGCTTTATGTCTGGATGGTCAAAAGGGCATTATAGTATACAAAAAGATCAGGACTGAAAAAAATTTATACACTAGAGCAGTGGTTTCCAACCTGCGGACCTCCAGATGTTGCAAAACTACAACTCCCAGCATGCCCGGACAGCCAACGGCTGTTCGGGCATGCTGGGAGTTGTAGTTTTGCAACATCTGGAGGTCCCCAGGTTGAAGACCACTGCACTGGAGCCTTGGTCTGAGTACTGTGGACCTCAAGATGTCGCAAAACTAAAGGAATTTGGGGGTCGAGAATGGTTAAAGGGGTATTCCAGGAATTTTTTTTTATGTGACTATGCTACAGGGGCTGTAAAGTTAGAGTAGTTCCTAATATAGTGTCTGTACCTGTGTGTGACAGTTTTCTCACAATTCTTCAGTGATTTTCACCCCAATATTTATTTTTAACAGCATGCAAAATGACTGTTGTCTCAGATTTTTCCCAGCTTGCAATGCGGCCGAGACCTGACTCATTAGTCAGCTGATGACAGGGAGCCTGTCTGCTTCAATGGGTAAAGCGATCAATCTGCAACTAATGCAACAGCTGTGGGCACCCTGATTGAAGACCACAGGTCTTTTGAATGGATGCAGATCATTTATGTTTCAATGGGTGGGGTGGCTAATGTGTGGGAGGGAGGAAAATAAAATTGTGGGATTTGTAGTAAAAAAAAAAAAAAAAAGAAAAGTCAAACAGGAAATACAAGTTCACAAAAAGCTAGGCACAGTGTTATGTAATCTCACAACATAGCCATTTAGCCCCAAAACAAGCGCAGATCCTTCCTAAGCATGTCCATTACTGTCTGCCAGGTACCTACTAAAATCACCTTATGGTGGAGAACCCCTTTAAGTAGCCGGGTCCCCATACAGGAGATCTTGGGAGGCCCCACCAGTTGGACCCCCTGTGATCAGACACTTAATCCTTATCCTGTGTATAGGGGATGAGTGTATAATAAGTTCAGTTCTCTTGACTTCCCCTTCAATACAAAGGAAATACTGGTTTAGCCAATGACCAGGGGCGTAGCTATAGAGGGTGCAGAGGTAGCAGTCACACCGGGGTCCTGGTACCTAAGGGGGCCCTGAAGCACATCTGCCCCATAAGAGAGCAGTACAATAATTATCTTATGGGGTCCTGTTGCGGAGCTCAGAAGCTACAAGCTACTGTGGTGTCCCGGTACAGGACCTGGTCTTGTTCCTGTCTAAAGTCCCCTCAGCTAGAGTCCCTCCATTCCACAGGGCTCTCCTGCAGGGCTTGCCCCTTGGTCGCCTAATGTATTTCTGTATAGTGTACAAATGTATAGGACCTACCCAGGTCACGTGGTATATGATAATGGTTGTATAGATATTTAAGACCTTCCGGGGTCATGTGATAATGTCACGTGATGTACCCAGAGTTCTCTGGGTTCAGGACCTACAAGCTTTGCATCCAATGGGATTAGTCCAGCCCCCCCTAGTATATAAGGGGCTGTAGTCTCTAAATTCTCTCTCTTGGTTCCTGCTCTTATCTCCTGAATTCCAGCAGAGCACAGTCAGCATATCTCAATTCATCTCAACTAGGCCAAAGCCTAAAGAACCAGCAACCACTAAAACCGTGAGTTATAAAGCTCAACCTACGAATCCTGTGTGACTACTATTCCCCTCAAATCTTATAATTAGTAGCACAGCGGCCTGCTTAAAGCTAAAGACTATCAGTCCCAGCAAAGCCTGTGAGGAACCTGCATCCCGGTTACCTCAAGAGAAACTGTACAATTGTAAAGACTGTTGTATAAAAGTTCAAGTAAAAGTTTCCAGTTCTCATGAATTCTGCTGTGGACATTCCATTTATTATCCCTGCCATTTGTGGGCCGGTTGGCAGCAGGACCTCTATTACTAAGCAAACTTCACCCTGGCGTCACGACAAGTAAGGGTTAATACCACCAGACCCTGTAATATCATTGCAACACCCCAGACACCACACTACGCCTCTGCCAATGACTAACCCCAACATTGACCCGTCTCAGACAGTGATGTGCTCAACAGGCATTCCTCTCCATTGTCTGTCAAGACCATATTGCAGAAAGCTGAGATCAGCAGGGACCAAGACAAGGTTGGAATTGCACAGACTATAAAAACACAGCTACTTTCTTCAGAAAACAGCACCACAACAGGTTTTTTGCGATATTGCAGCCAGGGCCGGCTCTGCCTATAGGCAAAATAGGCAGCCGCCTATAGCGCCCTCTTGAATGGGGGGGCACCACTCAGCCTGGCGAAAGAAAGTTAGACAACCAGCATCCAAACCACGCAGCACGAGGAGGAGGTTTGTTACAGTGTTTCACCCCATTAGTAAGCTAATTACATGAGGAGGGGGCTTGTTAGAGTGTAACCCCAGTAGTAAGGTAGGGCGTGTCAGAGGGCAGGCCAATGGGCAGAGTCAAGGGGCGGCAAATTTAGCTTTTGCCTAGGGTGGCAAAAATCCTTGCACCTGATTGCAACTCAGTCCCATCACTTCAATTGAGCTAACTTGAGCTGCAGCACCGGACGCAACCTATGTCCAGGTGTGGCGCTGTTTCTAGAAGAGAGCAGCTAAGTTTTTTTTTATCCTGAACAACACCTTTAAGCATGGTATATCCTTTTTTTATAGTCCAACATTCATTGTTTCTCGATATCATTTATTGATCTTTGTCCTTGCCGTTCGCCTTTATTATTTGTATAATATATTGAACCATAAACTTTGTTTTCGGTCATACTCAAAATTTACTTACATACATTCTTGGGCCCAAAATTTAGCAGATAAAACTTTAATTTATTTCTTAAAACATGGGAAAATATATGTATATACCAGTCCTCAAGAACACTAGGGATGTGTAGAATAAAGAGGAAAGAAAATAGTGGATCTAATAAGGATTTATTAATATATGTATATATGTAAGTAAATGCAAATAAATCACCAATCACTCTGCAGGGCCCTTGCAGGAATGAATTGGTAATAATCAATATATAAATAAAAATGCTAATGAAAATGCAGATAAAAATGCAGATAAAAATAATATAGCAGAAATGCACCAATGTCCACTACGGTGGTTAGCAACGTGTCTTTTTTGGTTAGTAGTCACTCTTGGTCACAGTTAAGTCCAAGGATATCCAATTAAAAGAGTCACAGTTCAGTAATCAACTCCTATGATACTGTAGCCAAATATAGCAATAGTGGTGATAATAGCAACAGTTGTAGCAATTATGGCAGTAGTTTGTAGAGTATCGGTGCACAGCACCACTCACCCTTCTTCTCGGCTGTTAGCGATCCCGGCAAGCAATGATGTTCACAGGTAGCGATTTCGGCAGACCGCGATGTCCTGTAGGTGATAAAAGCTGTTTGTATTGCCGGTCTGGATCGTAGCCTAGGTGAGTGGTTCTCCGGTAGGCTGTAAGTATCCTGGGCTGGCACGGGGAGGCGTCCGGCCTAGGGAGAACATGTCCAGGAACTCTGCCATACCACTTCTAAAGAGACTATATCCACACATTTTGGCTAGCAACTGCTGGATGCTCACAGAACTGGGACCACTGCAACACGCGCGCAGCTAGCGCATCATTCAGACACGCAGCTACTCCCAGATCTCCATTCACAGCCCCGGACGGCAGAGTTCCAGGATACTTACAGCCCACCGGAGAACAACTCACCTAGGCTACGATCCAGACTGGCAATACAAACAGCTTTTATCACCTACAGGACATCGCGGTCTGCCGAAATCGCTACCTGTGAACATCATTGCTTGCCGGGATCGCTAACAGCCGAGAAGAAGGGTGAGTGGTGCTGTGCACCGATACTCTACAAACTACTGCCATAATTGCTACAACTGTTGCTATTATCGCCACTATTGCTATATTTGGCTACAGTATCATAGGAGTTGATTACTGAACTGTGACTCTTTTAATTGGATATCCTTGGACTTAACTGTGACCAAGAGTGACTACTAACCAAAAGAGACACGTTGCTAACCACCGTAGTGGACATTGGTGCATTTCTGCTATATTATTGTTATCTGCATTTTTATCTGCATTTTCATTAGCATTTTTATTTATATATTGATTATTACCAATTCATTCCTGCAAGGGCCCTGCAGAGTGATTGGTGATTTATTTGCATTTACTTACATATATACATATATTAATAAATCCTTATTAGATCCACTATTTTCTTTCCTCTTTATTCTACACATCCCTAGTGTTCTTGAGGACTGGTATATACATATATTTTCCCATTTTTTGACTAGGCCTGATTGGGTGAAGGCATCACCTTTAACCTCGAACACTCTCCTTACCTTTATCTTTAAGTGAGCTACATATCCTATTGTCCATATTTCTTAAAACAATTTGTTTTTGTGGTCATAGAACTGTTCATACTTGGTCTTAAAGGGGTACTCCGGTGGAAAACCTTTTTTTTTTTTTTTTTAATAAACTGGTGCCAGAAAGTTAAACAGATTTGTAAATTACTTCTATAAAAAAAAAAATCTTAATCCTTCCAGTACTTATTAGCTGCTGAATACTACAGAGGAAATTATTTTCTTTTTGGAACACAGAGCTCTCTGCTGAATCACGAGCACAGTGCTCTCTGCTGACATCTCTGTCCATTTTAAGGACTGTCCAGAGTAGGAGAAAATCCCCATAGCAAACATATGCTGCTCTGGACAGTTCCTAAAATGGACAGAGATGTCAGCAGAGAGAGCACTGTGCTCATAATGTCAGCAGAGAGCTCTGTGTTCCAAAAAGAAAAGAATTTCCTCTTTAGTATTCAGCAGCTAATAAATACTGGAAGGATTAAGACTTTTTAATAGAAGTAATTTTCTAATCCGTTTAACTTTCTGGCACCAGTTGATTTAAAAAAACAAAAGTTTTCCACCGGAGTACCCCTTTAAGCATGGTATATCCTTTTTTTATAGTCCAACTTTCATTGTTTCTCGATATTGTTTTTGATCTTTGTCCTTGCCGTTCGCCTTTATTATTTGTATAATATATTGAACCATAAAATTTGTTTTCAGTCATAGTCAAAATTTGCTTACATCCATTCTTGGGCCCAAAATTTTGCAGATAAAACTTTGATTTATTTCTCATAACAATTAGTTTTTTGTGGTCATAGAAATGTCCATACTTGGTCTTAAGAACGTGTTTTTCTGCTTTTATAATAAAAACAACATAAAGTACAGATAAATCGGACATGCTGAGGGCTCTCCAACGTGACATTTAGGGTAGTGGTCATAAACTGAGGCCCTCCAGATGTTGCAAAACTTCAACTCCCTGCATGCCCGGACAGCCAAAGGCTGTCCGGGCATGCTGGGAGTTGAAGTTTTGCAACATCTGGAGGGCCAAGTTTGGAGACCACTTTTCCCCTCCAGTAACATTGCGCCAAGGGGGAGATTTTTCAAAACCTGTCGAGAGGAAAAGTTGCTGAGTTGCCCATAGCAACCAATCAGATCGCTTCTTTCATTTTTGAAAAGGCCTCTGAAAAATGAAAGCAGCGATCTGATTGGTTGCTATGGGCAACTCAGCAACTTTTCCTCTGCACAGGTTTTGATAAATCTCCCCCTGGCTTTTGTCTCCGTTTGATGGATCAATGACCTCATCGGTGTATTATTTAGAATGTTGGGTAAAGATTTATCGTCCTTTTAGCAGAGCGTGCAGAAAAGAAAAGTTTCGTGAAGAGTTTTGAGCCGTACTCAGAAGTGATTAGTCATCTAGGTCTAGGCCGCCAGTAAAATATAATGATTTCTTGCTGATGTAAGACATTAATGTTAACAATGAAGAGCTATGATAGCTGCACTTAACACGGGGAACTCAGAGGAGACAGACGTTCAAGTTACTGAGAGAGAAAACACTTAAAACACTGATGTTTAGTCTAAATGTAAACATGAATTGAAGGGGTAGTCCAGTGGTGAAAAACGTATCCCCTATCCAGTGGTGAAAAACTTATTCCCCCCCCCCCCCCCCCCCCCCCGCGATCTCCTGTACGGGGCCCCGGCTCTCTGGCCAGATAGCGGGTGTCATCCATCGCACAAAGCAGCCGACACGCCCCCTCAATACATCGCTATGGCAGAGCCGGAGATTGCTGAAGGCAGCGCTCCGGCTCTGCCATAGAGTTGTATTAAGGGGGCGTGTCAGTCGTCGCTTCGTGCCCCCTTTCCACGGGCTGCCAGGGCCCCCATACAGGAGACCGCGGGGGGCGCCAGCGGTCGGACCCCCCGTGATCTGAAACTTATCCCCTATCCTTAGGATAGGGGATACGTTTTTCAGTACTGGATATCTCCTTTAAGTTCTGTCCTTTTTAGATCATCCCATCGATACTCCTGCCAAGCAGTTATTGGCATCCGTCTATGGGGAAGCAGGGGTTTTATGGAACATTAAAGGGGTTCTCCAACTGGTGCCAGAAAGTAATACAAATTTTTAAATTACTTCTATTTAAAAATCATCCTTATCTTTCCAGCTGCTGTATGCTTCAGAGGAAGTTGTGTAGTTCTTTCCAGTCTGACCACAGTGCTCTCTGCTGCCACCTCTGTCCGTGTCGGGAACTGTCCAGAGCAGTAGAGGTTTGCAATAGAGATTTGTTTCTGCTCTGGACAGTTTCTGACACAGACAGAGGTGGCAGCAGAGAGCATTGTGGTTATATTGGAAATAACTACTCAACTTCTTCTAGAGCATACAGAAGCTGATAAGTACTAGAACGAGTAAGATTTTTTTTTTTTTTAAAGTGTCACTGTCATTTGAAAAAAAAAACTAATAATAATTCACACCCCTGAGGAAGTTGCAATGGTGGTGAAACAGGTGGGGTACCGGCAGGACCATATATGCAATCTGTCTCTAACCCCCCACTCCACCCCTCACGGCCTCCATGTGGTAATCGTTGCTATTCTTACATTTTTCAGTCATGGTAAAGGGCTTTATTTGTAATTTCATTGTTATTGCTTCATATTTACTACTTATTTACTACTTGACTCTACTGGTTTGTATAGGTCATATCTTAACACGTAGGCCACTGGCGTTTCGCACTATAAGGGATTCCGTTGTTGTTTTGATCCTTCTTGAGGTTGAGCTTATTTTATCCCTCTGGGGTCTTTCTGTGTATATTCTTTGGAGCTTTGTAATGTTTTAATTCTTTAGTGTCCTTTGTATATATTCTTGACATGTTAAATAACGTACTATTTGTACTATAGGGGTGTGCACTACCAAAGTGTTTTCTCATTTTTTTTAAATATTGTGTAGTATGAGAAAAAACTTTTGACATGTCACAGAAACATGTCGAAAGGTTTGATTGGTTAAAGGGGTACTCTGCCCTTAGACATCTTATCACCTATCCATTCATGTCTATGGGAGGCTGTCACTCCCCTTCCATAGACATGAATGGCGTGAGGTCACACGGGGGCGTCATGTGATGTCACTTCTCCCGCCGCAGAAACACAGAGCTCTAAACATACTGTTTAAAATGCCGGGTGCTGCACGGAGATCGTGGGGGGTCTTAGCGGCAGGACCTCTGCGATCAGACAAAGCATAGGGGATAAGATGTCTAGGGGAGGAGTACCCTTCAAATTGTTCCAAACACTGGAGCTTGAGATGTCATAGCCCCTCCCCTCATGATGTCATGCCCCGCCACCTCAATGCAAATCTATGGGAGGGGGCGTGACAGCCGTCACGCCCCCTCCCATAGACTTGCATTGAGGGGGCGGAATGTGACATCGTGAGAGGCGGGGCTATGATGTCACGAGTTCCCGGCACCAACTCCAGCGTGTTGGAAAAATTTGTTCCAAATGCTGAGCAGTGGAGTACCCCTTTAAGTCTGGTTATTCAGACCCCCACCAATTGTTACCATGAGCTAGGAGCAGAGTACAGCTGAGCCCTTCTTTACTAAGATTTCCCTACAATTTCCGCTTTCCCTACATTTTGCTTTTTTTTTTACACATGTTCTGATCTGTCGGGTTTTCCACCGCTGAAATCCACCACGTTTTATGTGGAAACCTTAGTAAATATGTTGGGTTTTTGTGAAAATATCGGGAACACGCCCCTTTTATGTGACCACGTCCCCTTTCCCGACGATCACACCCCTTTTTCGGGTTTTCTCAGCAAAATGGAGAGTTAGTCGGGTGTTTTTCAATTCTGGCGCAAATTCTGGCACACAAGAAAACACGTCGGGTTTGCAATAGTAAATGAGGGCCAATGTGCGACAGAAAAAACCCGACAGAATCAGAATCACTCAGAGTGAAAAAAAAAAAAACTACAAAATGGGCGTGGTTTTCGGGAAAAGAGGCGTGTTCCCTACATTTCATCCAAAATCACTCTGAAAATCATGAATTTTCAGGGAAGAAAACCCTACACTTTAAAGCATGTATAAAGTTTCCGAAAGCGGAGTAGTAAATACCATGGAAAACTCCACTCTTAGTAAATCAGGGCCTATGTATTCGTATTGCTTGACCATAGGTACAACCCATTATTTATATTGATAAGACAACATCTTGGGTCATCACTGACTGGTTCTTTTGGACCTTATTGCCCTGGAAGCCTGGTAATAACCACGCTGTTCACTTTAAGGGCATCTGGATTTCGGCTAGATCCAGCTGGGATCCTTATCAATTGAAGGCGTGGAAGGGATGCTTGGTGTGGAGCAGAGAAAGCTCCCCCGTTCCTTGGTGTGTAACACTATAAATACCAGCATTCACATTCCGTTCCCTTGTAGCTTCCTTGTAGTTCAGAGCGCAAACAGTTCAGTGACTGTAGCCTCATTGTGTGTTAAGGCCTTGGCAGAGGAAACAGTGGTGGTACCAACAACTAGGCATTCTTCTACTGATTAGCGGTCATTTTGGTGAATGAGAATATTTTTTGTTTACTTGAGAATCTGCCCTGGTCATGTTCATGCTTGCAAACAGTCCTGATTTTGCTGTGACAGTCTTCCAACAGAGACCACAAAAAGAGGTGTTTAAAGGGGTACTCTGCCCCTAGACATCTTATCCCCTATCCAAAGGATAGGGGATAAGATGTCTAATTGCCGGGGTCCCGCTGCTGGGTACCCCTGCGATCTCCCTGCTGCACCCGGTATTTGTTCAGAGCGTCGGGTGCAGCCCTGGAGGCTCGTGACATCACGTCCATGCTCCCTCAATGCAAGTCTATGGGAGGGGGCGTGATGGCCGTCATGCCCCACCCATAAACTTGCATTAAGGGGCGTGGCCGTGACGTCACGAGCAGGGCGTCACCAGTCATCCGGCACGGAGCGAAGTTTGCTCTGTGCACCAGATATCTGGGGTGCCGCATCCGAGATTGTGGGGATCCCCAGTGGCAGGACCCCCGCGATCAGACATTTTGGATGTTTTAGGGGTGTTTCCAGGTAGAAGTGTTTAAAAAGAAAATGCTATACTCACCTCCCCTGATCCCCCACACCACACCTGTCAACGTGTTTTGTTTGGTGTTGTTGCTCAGTCCCATCACTTCAATGGGATTTTCCGCAGCAATTACGCAGCGGAAATTCCGAAGGTAATACCCTCGTGTGAACAGACCCTTAGGGTTCATTCACACAGGCGGATTATCTGCGGAATTTCCGCAGCCTATCTGCCGTGTCTGAAGGAAAATGTGCAAATCTGTCTCTATTGTGGATTTTCTGCTGACCCATTGACGTCAATGGTTGCAAAATCCGCTGCTGATTTTCCGCAGCAGATACGCTGCATAAATTCCGCAGGTAATCCGCCCGTGTGAATGAGCCCTTATACAGGCTTATTGGGGTATAATTGGTTATACAGCATGTACTGGAACGCTAAGCTAGTTGTGTATCAGTGTGTCCATCCCGTTAGAAGCAAGATATATTCCTATTCATTAACTGCAAGAAGAGTAATAGGGTCATGTATGTGATGAGTGAGGAAATTAATGAAGATACTAGACCACTGAAAGGAAGAAAAGACATGGTAGGGTTGCCATATCCTAGCAACATGAGAAGCTTTTAACTCAGATCTTGCTAATAGGGTACACATAAAAGGGTTATGTACACTATACCATTATCCTATATTATACTATATTCCTCCACGTGTATGTGGACCCTTAGTTGTCACAGTGGACCCCCCGTCTACCTCATACATCTGTAGCATATTTAGCTTTATTTTCACAATCCCTGCAATCCCAGTGGGTCCTGGCATCTGTCCAGTTTTGCCTGCTTCTGGCACTGGGATGTTGACTTACCTAATGGATGCCAAATTGAAGATATCCTGAAGCATATTATGAGAGTAGAGTATGAGGGCATCGGTCTGCGTCTTTCTGTATTGCTCCCCCGACTATACATGAGGTGATAGCACATGATGGTGCAGAAATTAAAGGGGTACTCCGCCCCTAAGTATCTAATCCCCTATCCAAGGGATAGGGTATAAGATGTCTGATTGCGGGGGTCCTACCGCTGAGGACCCCTGTGATCTCCCTGCTGCACCCGGCGTTCGTTTAGAGTGTCGGAAGCTCGTGACATCACGCCCACACCCCCTCAATGAATGTCTATGAGAGGGGGCGTGACACCCCCTCCTATAGACTTGCATTGAGGGGGCATGACAGTGATGTTACGAATGGGGCTTGACCATGACATCACAAGCCTCCACCCCGCATCGCCAGTCATCCGGCAAGGAGTGAAGTTCGCTCTGTTCACCGGATGTCTGGGGTGCCGCAGCCGAGATCACAGGCGTCCCCAGCAGCATATAGGGGATAAGATGTCTAAGGGCGGAGTATTCCTTTAATGCTTTGTTTCTAATAATGAGGGGAGGAGGTAGATGGAGAACAGCATTGAACCCATCCGATTTGCCCGTGGTCACCTGGACTGCCAATCCAGCAAACAACCATAGAAAGTGCAAAGACCACAGCACCAATCTGGAGGCTCCGATTTAGTGAAAGTAGAGTTGAAGATTATTGGTTACAAAAAGCAACCTTTCGGCTCCATGTGAGCCTTTATCAAGTGTCATACTTCATTAAGACTCACATGGAGCCGAAACGTCGCTTTTTGTAACCAATAAACTTCAGCTCTACTTTCACTAAACCGGAGCCTCCAGATTGGTGCTGTGGCCATTGCACTTTCTATAATAATGAGGGGATTTATTATTCCAGAAACCAATTTTTAAGAGATGGGTAGTGCTGGATTCCATATTTGTCTGGACATTTGAGGCTTGTTTTTTTTTTTTTTTCCCCCTTCTTTCTTGTTCGATATTAAATGTAGGTGGTTTAAAGATGATACATTTCTCACCTCCGCGGATGCATCATTTATAGGACTATTCAATGAGATACAGACCTTCTCCCGGAGCGATGATTGGTTCTATAATTAATCTCAGCTTCCACAATTGCTCGTCTGCATCCTCAATGCAATATCATTCAGCTAGTAATGGTGCATACCTATGCCCCCCCGCTGCTCCCCCCCTATACACACAAACAACCCTTAAGGATGGAATCTCGCATCCGGCACCAATTAGACTGAATCTGTATATAAGTATTGGCAGGACTGTCATGCAGGCTGTATATAGGACAGTGTGGGTGCCGGTGGACCCGATCCTGTTAGAATTACTTTGCATTTTAATAACTTTAATCCCCATTTCAGCGCTGAATTGTTATTAAAGAGATTAGTCGCATGGTAATTATAGAATGGTAGTCTTAAGGTGGGACTTGCTGTTCTGCGGAGGATTTCAGAACCTACGGAAAAGACAAATTTCTTGTTAGATAGCACTACAGCTGTGGATCCAATTTTGGGCTCCTCTAAAACAAAGTCTAACCCCCTGTGAGGAACCCCCTCAATGTCGAGTTTAGGCTGTAGTGTCTGTATGTATTCTCTACAACCCCACACACCTTTAGGAACAGTTGTATACCATAGCTAAACAATGGATCTCTACAGGGGATTCAGCAAACACAGGTGTGTGGAGGTGAGCAGTCCCTGTTATATGGAAACATTTCTGCGCTTGCATCATGGCCTGATTCCCCTATAATCTATCAAATGCATTTGTTTTTTTCTTGCCATAAGTATTTTTTTTTTTTTATATTTTATCGCGGGTATGGGGTAAGAGTTCACCATTACTGGTAAGTGAAGCTTCAAAGGCCAGCAACACTCCATTGGGCACTCTGTCCCAGAATGCCCAGTGGAGTGCTAATGGCCTTTGAACCTCCATACACCAGTAATGGGAATCTCCTTAAGAAGACTTCTCCCAGAATGCCCAGTGGAGTGCTAATCGCCTTTGAACCTCCACACACCAGTAATGGGGATCTCCTTAAGAAGACTTCTCCCAGAATGCCCAGTGGAGTGCTCATGGCCTTTGAAGCTCCAACAGTAATGGTGATTTCCTCAAGGAGAAGTCTTACTCCCTTTACCTAGCTGACAGGCCTCTCACCGGTCAAGTCAAAACACCCTGCTTTGTATTGACGAGGGGCAACAAACCCCAAAACAGCACTGTCTGCAGATCAATACTCTTTTGTTCTGGAGAGATCTCTGGGTTGGCATTAAATCCCAATAAGTTTCTAAAACTCTATAGATGGAGCCAAAAACTGATGTTTAGGGAAAACTACTGGAAAAGGTGGTGTGATCGAGCTGCTTTGCATATTCTCTCATGGCAGGAAGGGAAAGTTATAGTGGTACTAGATGAGAATTTAGTTGTCATAAAGGATCAGGGCTGAATGGGAATGTAAAAGTTATACACAATGACACTACCTGTGAGGTCTAGATTGAATGCCAATACCTGGTACTTTTACATTCTGTACAGAGAATGAGTGGGCAGCAGTCAAATTCCCCCACACTTTGAATATTACAGTCGCTAAGCAACCAGAGAGGTGACAACCTGACAGACGAAGGACATAAACACTTTGATACCTGGAAAAACAGAGAAAGAGGTAGTAGCAGAAGAAAGGGAATATTCTGTTCCATGGGTATAGTAAGTACTGAAGGTCAGTCCAAGCTGTGCTACCAGACAACGTCTATAAGGAAGAGTTTTTCTAATCTTAAGGAGTTGCCAATAAAACCTATTTCCAGCTGTCAGTAAATTAGCATATATTGGTACTAAATACATTTATTTTATTTCTGTGTTTTTTTCATGCTTTCCTTTTCTGTTGGCATCATTGCCCCGCTTCCTCTCCAGTGTACAGGACTTTCTTGCTGTACACTCTAGCCCGGAATTTAAGAAAAGTCTATTTACCTCCCACTGAGTATGTAAGGCACCTGTGGATGTAGTAGGTGGGGTCATAGTCAAGATGATGTAGTGGGAGGGAGATAGAGTTGGCTGGATTCCCAGCAAGAGTGTACAGAGAAAAAGGAAGTCCATTACAGGAAGTCGAGCAGTAAAGACAACAAAGCAGAAAGTTTACATCTGAAGCAGAGGGTAAAAATGAAAGACCAGAGAAAGGTAGTAAAGCAACCTTTTTTGAACTAATATATGTCAATTTATTAGACAGTTAAAATAGGCATCTGTGAGAATAGGGGCTGGGGTTATTGTCAAAGAAGTGTGGTGGGAGGGAAATAGAGTTGGCTGAATTCCCAGCTAGAGAGTACAGCAAGAACAGGAAGTCTGATACAGGATGTACACCAGACAGGAAGTGGATCAATGAAGATAGAGCAGACAGTTTACAGAGGTAGAAGGAATGCATGAAGGTCCACAAAAAGTTAGCAAAATAACTTTATTTGCTTATTTACTGACATATATTACCATATTAGACCTTTGGAGATCGGGTTGGTCGTAAGAAAACTCACCAAACCAAGGTGTCTGCAGCATAAGAACAGGCATTTCTCTGGCAACTGTGTTGAGTCCACAGCCTGGAATTGGGCCTGATTATTGGAGTTGGGGAGAGAAGTGTGGACTCCCACTCCATCCTTTCCATGAACACTTGAGGTTAATTCCTCTCAGGCAATGCTGCCAGTCTGGGGAAGGACAGGCTGTGCCAAGGCTTGAGGTGAACAATTGCTTGTTTCTTTGTGGTACTGAGTAGTATGCCCAAGCTGCAATAAACTTTAGAATATTTCACTTATATTATCCTTTTTATTTTTGCTAAATAAAATCTCCAAAAAATGACCACAAATTAAGATGTCTTACGTTTTAGATAACTCGTAAGTTAGCAGCATTTCCTGCATATAAAGGAAACAAATAGAGATCTCATCTACATAAGATTGTGGGACCTTTTGCAGTTTGATGACTTTAAAGGGGTACTCCGAGGCTAAGACATCTTATCCCTTATCCAAAGGATAGGGGATAAGATGCCTGATCATGGGGCTCCCGTGATCTTTCACGCGGCACCCCGTTACCATCAGCCCCGGAGTATGTTCGCTCCGGGTCTGATGACTGGCTATCATGGGGCCAGAGTATTGTGACGTTACGGCTCCGCCCCCGCACATGCTCCGGGGGCTGATGGTAACGGGATGCCGTGATCAGGTATCTTATCCCCTACCCTTTGGATAGGGGATAAGATGTCTTAGCACTGGAGTACCCCTTTAAGTCGAAAGTTAGCAACATTTCCTGCATACTGCAAGGGAGTTTAGGCCTCTATTGTGGTCGGACACTACTGTTTTTCTGTACGGTATAAAATCAGCTGTACTTTTTGCCCTGGATGTCTTGTCTCCTTGCTCACGTAAAAAGGGGTACCCCAGTGGAAAACATTTTTTTTTATTGAAATCAACTGATGCCAGCAAGTTAAACAGATTTGTAAATTACTCATATTTAAAAATCTTATTCCTTCCAGTACTTATCAGCTGCTGTATGCTCCAGAGGAATATTTTTTTCTTTTTGAATTTCTTTTCTGTCTGTCCACAGTGCTCTCTGCTGACACCTCTGTCCATGTCAGGAACTGTCCAGAGCAGGAGAGGTTTACTATAGGAATTTGCTCTTGCTCCAGACAGTTCCTGACATGGACAGAGGTGGTAACAGAGAGCACTGTGGTCAGACTGGAAAGAACTACACAACTTCCTGTGGAGCATACAGCAGCTGATAAGTACTGGAAGGATTAAGATTTTAAAATAGAAATCTAAAATAGAAATCTAAATTTAGAAATCTGTTTAAAAATGTATTTCCACCAGTGTACCCCTTTAAGGAAACTCATGTCTTAACAATCTAAGTAATTTTGCAATGTAAAAACCATCTACAACAGAGGTAGAGGCCTAAGTAGGAACAAATCCTAAATCCAAATTCATTGCTTGGCAGCAATACTGTATTTCTAGTCCAAATGTCTAGGTAAGTAGCAGCCATGAATATGAAAGTGTTTTATAACACAGAAGAACTAAGACAGTTTTCAGGATTTCTCTCCAAGGATCAGATCTGTCATTTTGAAAAACCATTTTGATGTTTGTGCCTCTCTGGAGGGTTTTAGGACTTCCATCCTCCCTCTCTTTTCTTTTGTAAGCAAAGCATAGTCTGTGGCGTAAAATCCTCCAAGGCGAATAAAGTAACACACGTCCGTCAGAGGATTTTATAAAATGCATCAACTGAAACGTAAACATTGTAAATGCTAAATCCATTTCATGGGTGACAACTAATGGCAGTGGGGGATGGGTATTAGATGCAGTTCTATCACTGATCCTTTATTGCCGGACTGAAAACCGTGGCAAAACCGGATACGGTCCAAAAATGAGACGAGCGGGGTCATTATCTGACTTCGTCCGACACATTCAAATAAATGGGGTGCCGCACCGTATGAACAAAACGGGGTGTAAATGCACCATAAATCCTAAAGACTGGTTCCCTTTAACCCCTTAAGGGCTCAGCCCATTTTGGCCTTAAGGACTCAGACAATTTAATTTTTAAGTTTTCATTTTTTCCTCCTCGCCTTCTAAAAATCATAACTCTTTTATATTTTCATCCACAGACTAGTATGAGGGCTTGTTTTTTGCGCGACCAGTTGTCCTTTGTAATGACATAACTCATTATATCATAAAATGTATGGCGCAACCAAAAAACACTATTTTTGTGGGGAAATTAAAACGAAAAACGCAATTTTGCTAATTTTGGAAGGTTTCGTTTTCACGCCGTACAATTTATGGTAAAAATGACGTGTGTTCTTTATTCTGAGGGTCAATACGATTAAAATGATACCCATTATTACATACTTTTATATTATTGTTGCGCTTAAAAAAAATCACAAACTTTTTAACCAAATTAGTACGTTTATAATCCCTTTATTTTGATGACCTATAACTTTTTTATTTTTCCGTATAAGCGGCGGTATGGGGGCTCATTTTTTGCGCCATGATCTGTACTTTTTTTTGATACCACATTTGCATATAAAAAACTTTTAATACATTTTTTATAATTTTTTTAAAATAAAATGTATTAAAAAAGTAGGAATTTTGGACTTTTTTTTTTTCGTTCACGCCGTTCACCGTACGGGATCATTAATATTTTATTTTAATAGTTCGGACATTTACACACGGGGCGATACCAAATATGTCTATAAAAAAATTTTTTTACGCTTTTTGGGGGTAAAATAGGAAAAAACGGACGTTTTACTTTTTTATTGGGGGAGGGGATTTTTCACTTTTTTGTTACTTTTACTTTTACATTTTTTTACATTTTTTTTTACACTTGAATAGTCCCCATAGGGGACTATTCATAGCAATACCATGATTGCTAATACTGATCTGTTCTATGTATAGGACATAGAACAGGTGTTTTCGGTGATCTTCTGCTCTGGTCTGCTCGGATCACAGACCAGAGCAGGAGACGCCGGGAGCCGCATGGAGGAAGGAGAGGGGACCTCCGTGCGGCGATATGAATGATCGGATCCCCGCAGCAGCACTGCGGGCGATCCGATCATTCATTCAAATCGCGCACTGCCGCAGATGCCGGGATCTGTATTGATCCCGGCACCTGAGGGGTTAATGGCGGACGCCCGCGAGATCGCGGGCGTCGGCCATTGCCGGCGGGTCCCTGGCTGCGATCAGCAGCCGGGATCAGCCGCGCATGACACTGGCATCGCTCCGATGCCCGCGGTTATGCTTAGGACGTAAATGTACGTCCTGGTGCGTTAAGTACCACCGCACCAGGACGTACATTTACGTCCTGCGTCCTTAAGGGGTTAAAGGGGTTATCCAGGGGAAAACTTTTTTTTTATATATATCAACTGGCTCCAGAAAGTTAAACATATTTGTAAATTACTTCTATTAAAAATTTTTAATCCTTTCACTACTTATGAGCTTCTGAAGTTAAGGTTGTTCTTGTTCTTAAGTGCTCCCTGATGACACGTGTCTCGGGAACCGTCCAGTTTAGAAGAGGTTTGCTATGGGGATTTGCTTTTAAATTGGGCGGTACCCGAGACACGCGTCATCAGAGAGTACTTAGACAGAAAAGAACAACCTTAACTTCAGAAGCTCATGAGTACTGAAAGGATTACGTTTTTTTTTTTATAGAAGTAATTTACAAATCTGTTTAACTTTCTGGAGCCAGTTGATATATAAAAAAAAGTTTTTATACCTGAACATTGGAGACAGTCCATCCAAAGTGAACCCTACCAATTGGTAGAATACTATCACCTCTGCTTGTTTTTTTTTCAGGCATACGTGACCAGTCTATTATAGCCAATAGCTGACCATCTGACCGCCTGTGATTAAAGGGGTACTCCGATGAAAAACTATATTTTTTTTAAAATCAACTGGTGTCAGAACGATAAACAGATGTGTAAATTACTTCTATTTAAGAATCTTAATCCTTCCAGTACTTATCAGCTGCTGTATGTTTCTTTCTGTGCTCTCTGCTGCCACCTCTGTCCGTGAAGAGGAGGAGCAAATCCCCATAGCGAACCTCTCCTGCTCTTGACAGTTCCTGAGACACACAGACGTGTCAGCAGAGAGCACTGTGGTCAGACAGAAACGAAATTCAAAAAGAAAAGAACTTCCTCTGGAGCATACAGCAGCTGATAAGTACTGGAAGGATTAAGATTTTTAAATATAAGTAATCTACAAATCTGTTTAACATTATGGCACAAGTTGATTTAAAAAAAAAAAAATATGTTTTTCACCAGGAGTACCCCTTTAAGCACCATGATTATTCTGTATATGCATGTTGATGGTCCCGTCAAGACTGTACAGTTTCATCAAAAGAAATATATTTTCCAGTTGAAGGAAAAAGTGATCAATAATCAATAGTCAATGGATTATTTACTGTAAGAGCAGTGAAACTGTGGAAAAAGTCACCACAGAAACTGGTTTTGGTAGACATATCTGTACTTGGATGCTTTACAGCAGTGGTCTCAAACTGTGGCACTCCAGATGTTGCAAAACTTCAACTCACAGCATGCCCGGACAGCCAACGGCTGTCCGGGCATGCTGGGAGTTGAAGTTTTGCAACATCAGGAGGGCCATAGTTTGAGACCACTGCTTTACAGAAATAATTGTCTCCGCAAGGAACCAGGATAGAATGTTTTTCCTTGCAGGCCAAAATATTCCATACTGTATGTTTGTTTTTTGCCTTTTTCTGGATCCACAAAGGTAAATCAGGTTTCCTTACTTCGCCCATTCCACGCTTATCTCCATTGGATGATCTTAATGGGCTTAAAGAGTACCTCTCATGATCTTGTTAAATTTTATAATCCTCCCAGGTCATTGCCCCAATCATGATAAACCACCCCCTGCCTTTATTTTTATTATTTTTTTGTTTTATTTTTTTGTTTTGTTTTCTATCTTGATATTGCTCTGTATTTTTTGCTCAGTCTCAGTCAGATTCACAGACTAGGAAGGGGCGTTCCCCAGCAGGTGTGACATCATCTGAAGCCATACAAGGGAGAACTTATTCCCTCACTCTGCTACACACAGCCCAGAGCAGTTCACTGTGAGATGAGCTATGATTGGCTAAGGCTGCAATCTCCCTATCCCAACCCCCCACCCCCCCCCCACCCCCTACCCTCTCAGCACTCCAGACTGCATTTCATGATTTTGGTCATCTGCCAGGCCAGCAGGAGTCCAAAGTCTGTGCAAAATATGGGGGAAATGTGCTCTGGACAAGTAGGGAGACACCTAGTGGCAGCTTTTTTAAACACAAATAAAACATAGAAAATTTCATTTTTTTTAAACTAAGTACATTAAAAGATTTTTTTTATTTACTATAAAGAGTGCAACAGCAAAAATTTGTTTTAATGAGAGTGCCCATTTAAGTTTTTTTTTTCTTTTCAACCATGCCACCACTCCTATGTGTCATGCATATACTCTAAAACAGAAAAGAGGCAGAGCTTCCCATGGGGTGGAATTGCTGGGTTCTAGGTGTGTTCGTGTTTGAACAAGTATAACAAAAACGGCTCACCTTAGATAGTTGTATAGGGACCACAAATCCTGTGTCCGTCGGTATCCAGGGGAGTGGTCCTGCTTTTCCGGGGTCGGTGTGGAAAAATTCCAAGCCGATGGTAATGAGCAGAGAGAGCAGAAAAACAGAAAACTGGAATAATAGCGCAATCCACTACGATGTTGGTTTCAAATAAACATCTTCTTTATTAAAGCCAAATCACAATGCGTTTTGAGGCTTGCACATGCCTCTTCCTCAGGTAAAGCCATGTAAGCCTGTTTTTTACCTGAGGAAGAGGCACGTGCAAGCCTCGAAATGCGTTGTGATTTGGCTTTAATAAAGAAGATGTTTATTTGAAACCAACATCGGAGTGGATTGCGCTATTATTCGGGTTTTCTGTGTGTCATGACTTTCTATCTCTTTTCAGTTGATACTGTCACTTTCCGCAGTTGCTTCTCAATAGTCAGTACCCCGTGAATCATTCAACCCTCAGGAAGAATTAGTCATCACAAGTATTGGAGGTTTGATGTCAAGGCCATGCTGACTTTTCCCAAATCCATAGTTCTTTGTATAGGAAAGCAAGGTCTTCTTTTCTCTACTAAGTACGGTTATGAAAAGAAGAACAGAAGGTTCCACTTATGTAACCAAGAGATAGAATAAAGCGCATCCCCCTCAAGGTCTGTTGTGACACTCCGCACAATCTTCACCTCGTCGCGCAATCTACAAGGTACAGTCTGCTTTGAAATAAGGATTCAGAAAGCAGAATCCCTATCAATTTTACATTTGACGTCTAGCTCTTAGTCTTCACAAGGGAAACAATTTATGTTATGTTAATGAAAACTAAGAAAAAATGTTTTATATGTAACAACCTGCAGCATTTGATGTATTTCCAGAAACAGCACCTACTCTATGGGTCATGTCTTGTATTGCAACACAGCCCTATATATATATATATATATATATATATATATATATATATATATATTTATATATATATATATATACTGTATATATATATATATATATATATATATATATATATATATATGTATTATTATTATTTTTTTTTAATGGGTTACGATAGCAAATATCTGATCTTTAAGGAGCACTCCGGTGGAAAACCTTTTTTTTTTTTTTTTTTTTTTTTTTTTTATAAATCAACTGGCTCCAGAAAGTTAAACAGATTTGTGAATGACTTCTATTAAAAAAAATCTTAACCCTTCCAGTACTTATCAGCTGCTGTATGCTACAGAAGTTCTTTCCTTTTTGAATTTTATTTTCTGTCCGACCACAGTGCTCTCACTCTCTGTCTGTGTCAGGAACTGTCCAGAGTTGGAGCAAATCCCTATAGCAAACCTCTCCTGCTCTGGACAGTTCCTGACGTGGACAGAGGTGTCAGCAACGAGCACTGTGGTCAGACAGAAAAGAAATTCAAAAAGAAAAGAACTTCTGTAGCATACAGCAGCTCATAAGTACTGAAAGGATTAAAGGGTACCTCTCATCAAATAAACTTTTGATATATTTTAGATTAATGAATGTTGAATAACTTTCCAATAGCATGTTAATGAAAAATATGCTTCTTTCTATTGTATTTTTCCCGATCAGTCCTGTCAGCAAGCATTTCTGACTCATGCTGGAGTCCTAAACACTCAGAGCTGCCAGCCTGCTTTGTTCACAGCCAAACAGGCTGTGAACAAAACAGGCTGGCAGCTCTGAGTGTTCTCCTTTGTGAACAAAGCAGACTGGCAGCTCGTAGAGTTTAGGACTCCAGCATGAGTCTGAAATGCTTGCTGCCAGGACTGGTAGGGAGACCCCTAGTGGTCATTTCTTCAAAGTGGAAAATTAAATAGAAAGAAGCATATTTTTTAATAACATGCAATTGTAAAGTTATTCTGCATACATTAATCTATAATATATCAAACGTTTTTTTGATGAGAGGTACCCTTTAAGATTTTTAAATAGAAGTCATTTACTAATCTGTTTAACGTTCTGGCACCAGTTGATTTAAAAATAATTGTTTTCCACTGGAGTAATCCTTTAATATAGGTTTTGTCTACACAATGTAGGGAAATATATTTGTTAATAGATTTTCAGTGCATTGGGGGAGATTTATCAAAACCTGTGCAGAGGAAAGCTGCCCAGTTGCCCATAGCAACCAATCAGATCGCTTCTTTCATTTTTAACCAGACCTCTGCAAAACGAAAGAAGCAATCTGATTGGTTGCTATGGGCAACTGGACAAATTTTCCTCTGCACAGGTTATGATAAATCTCCCCCATTGGCTCTAAACATAACTTCTACAATGATTTCCTTCTGATAGCTGACCAGTTTTCAGTTCTGTTTTGGAGGAATTTTTGCATCGATGTCACCAGAGCTCAAGTCCTGCAGGAACGCGAGGGAACTGTGTTCCTGCACTTTTTCCACAGCAGGAGCACGGTTTCCATTACCAAGAGTCCTGCAGGACCAGCCCTTGAGTGGAAATCTTGGGTGAGTTCACACACTTTTTTTCCACAGGACTTGACCCCTGGATGTCACATATAGAGAAACAGAACATGGCCGCACATCCACAACTTGTGCTATGATCAATCTGTATCTTAGCATCATTTCAAAAATTAACAGGTTGTTCTTGTACCTTCTGATCAAAATGTGCAAGCCCACTTGCCACGTCAAGGCCACCTGGTAAGAATGGGTCCCTAAACTACCACTGGGCGGCAACCACTAGAGATGAGCGAACTTACAGTAAATTCGATTCATCACGAACTTCTCGGCTCGGCAGTTGATGACTTTTCCTGCATAAATTAGTTCAGCTTTCCGGTGCTCCGGTGGGCTGGAAAAGGTGAATACAGTCCTAGGAGACTCTTTCCTAGGAATGTATCCACCTTTTCCAGCCCACCGGAGCACCTGAAGGCTGAACTAATTTACGCAGGATAAGTCATCAACTGCCGAGCCGAGCAGTTCGTGACGAATCAAATTCACTGTAAGTTCGCTCATCTCTAGCAACCACCACCAAGCCCACAGGGGGAATGACCAGTGACCAGGCAGCCCCACTACTGCCCAACCAACCCCCTCGTGGCTCTGGGCCACACAACCCTACACACAAAGCACCACAGCAACAATGGCCGCCACAAAGCACCACACCAGTGTGAACGAACACCTACCACGACCTGTTAGTTTTGAATTTAAGCAAATAGCAGATAGATCATTGTACAAGTTGTTGATGTGCGGCCATGTTCTGTTTCTCTATTTGGATTTTACATTTACATGGATATGCAACAAGTCACAAAGTATCGGTTTACAGAAAACTCAACCTCATTCATTCCCATCAGAGCAATGTCCTCACATGATACAAACTTTAAGGGAATTCCATCCCGGCCATCCTGACCTCCTTTACAATAAACTATTTGCCCGGATCTGGTTGTCTAGAAGTTGTTTATTCTCTATTTCTGTTCCTACAATTGTTGTCATAGGGTTGGAATGCCCAGTCCAGTAATATGTGGGCCGTGAGGACAAAGATGTCTTCTGTCTCGGTGAGAAAGGACAGAACTAGAGTCATTTCCTCTTTGTAGAATCTGTATTTTGAGGGATTTGGGGTCCGTACTGAGCATGTGACTATAATGACTTTGTTACTATGTGTATTATTATGGTACTATGATACATTATTCGCTCATGCTGGGTTTACAACATTTACATTGTGACCAAAGGCAAAGAAATATAATTGCAGGAAAAATACGCAAGACAAGACAATGGGGGAATTGGTGACTACGGTGAAGCCCACTTTTATGGAGACTATGTCACAGTTTGATTTTATGTGATACTGTATACAGTGTTGTGCCATAGATGACGTAATCGTATTGGTCCCATAGTCATATCAGACGTTATCTTTCAATAGTTTCCAGGGATTGTAGCCGTATTCACAGTTCCAAATTATGGTGAGGACCCCAAACGTTGTTCCTACATCCAGGAGTATATAAAGAGAAATGGGTAACTCACTGCAAAGTATAAAATGGGATCCTTCATAGGACCAGTAAACCTTGCTACATGGGACAGGGGGATTAGTACTTATTTGACTCCCCCGTATACTAATCCCAAAACTGAAAGGGCTACTCCGGTGGATAGGGGATAAGATGTCTTAGCACCGGAGTAGCCTTTTAAAGCAAAACTGTTAGCCTGATCACCCACTCTAAACCCCAAAACACTGAATTATAGAGTGGGTGACAAGGAGTCCACAGAAGGGTCACTTACTAAATTCGTCCACTGGTTGCCAAGATATAGGCTGCAGAATTTCTGCTGCTCTTTTCACTGAATTGCGCACAGGAGGCGGGGCTCAGCCCGCCGGTCACCCCTGCCTCCGTCCATGAGCTCATTATACTGCCTCCCCCTGCACTTAGCATATTCATTTTCTTTAACTCCACATCCTAGTGACGTGGAGTCAGGGGTCGCATGAGCGCTGCTGCTCTGTCGGCAGAGTGCATGCACCGGAAGATGACGTACAGCTCTTACTGACATTGTGCAGGGTGCTTGGGGCAGGCAGAGCTCTCACGTCATCAGGATTTGAGAGCTGTATGTAATATTCCGGCACATGCCCTCTGCCGACAGAGCAGCAGCGCTCACTCTACCTATGTCTTCTTATCCTCTCATACACATGAACGTTTGGTTCAGTTAAATGTTTACATGTTCTCAATGGAGAGAGGAGAGGGGTAAGCTGCTTCCAGAAAGCTCTGGTGGTGACGTATGTCTCTGAGAACATAAGGGTTGAGCAGTTAAAATCCAACAAGCCTGACCCTCCTCTCCCCCAACATCATCTGTTAGGCTGCATTCACACTTCGTTTTTACATTACGCGTGCCGTATCTGGCTGGGGGAGGGGCAAACTGGGCTCTCCCGTACCCCAGTTGGACCAGCGCTGAACTCCATCAAACGGTGACTCCGGTCGGCTCATTTTTGACCCGTATGCGGTTTCCTGACCAGACCTAAAACCGTAGTATACTACAGTTTTAGGTCCGGTCACAAAACCGGAGACAGGTCAAAAATGAGCCAACTGGAGTCACCGTTTGACTCCGGATGTCTCAATAAAGTAAATGGAGTTCAGCGCTGGTCCGGCTGGGGTACGGGAGAGCCTGGTTTGCCCCTCCCCCAGCCGGATCCGGCACCCGTAATGTAAAAACGAAGTGTGAATGCAGCCTTAATGAAGAGTTGGGAAGACCCTCATACACTGTAGACAGTTATGGTCCCAGCTATAGGGTAAAACGACTTTAATACATATGTGATGTCCCAGTACGGGATATGCTCCTACAGTCCTGTCAGGTTGAGTCCCAGTACGTCCTCAGGGCTCACCTGCAGTGTTCCCCCATAATGTGTATAAGTTATGTACTAAGGGTTAAGGACCTTTGATATGGCCAAATGGTTGTTAGTCACATGATAAGGGTTGTCACATGTTTAAGTCAGCCTCTGGGCTCCTTGCTCAGCCCCCTTTTATAAGGGGGGGGGGGGTTCTGCAATCTCTCTCTTACACTCTCTTAGATCCTGAGGTCAAGTCCAGTCCAGACGTCTCAGAGCCAGTGCCCAGCACATCTGGAGGCCTCAAGCCTAAATTACAGCCACAAGTCAGTAAGTCAAGTCATCTCTGTCTGCTATCACTATCTTCAGTCATGTCAAGTCAGTTATAGTCAGTGTGGCTGCGCTAAAGTCTGTCAAGTACCAACAAACTGCGGGGTCCCTCGTGTTACTAGTCACCTCTCTGGGATCCTTACTGCCCTTTAAAGACTGTTATACTTGTTCAACCTCAGTAAAAGCACCCTTAACCGGGCCTTTGACTATTATTTACCCCTGCCTAACCTAGGAGTAACGGGATTACCTTCGGACGCGTCACGAACACTAAGGGCAACACCATTTGCCCCTACACCTCACATGGCACCCTGTGGCTCACCACACATAGCTCTGTCAAATGTTGTTCCTCAGGATTGTTGGTAGACAAAGGACAGTATGGAGCACTGGAAGGGCAGGAGAACATTGATACAAGTGGCTATTGCTGGTGCTGGGACATATGGTTACTAGACAATAGCCCTTTGGCACATGTGCTGGTGCCCAGACCTAGTAATGCAACTTACTATGATTAGAGTAATCTGAAATGCGTATCTCCTTAGAAAGCATACATAACATAACACATTCATCTTCTTTCCAGTTTTCTCTTAAAACAAGTACATATGAATATAATTCAAGTCATCAGACACCTAATAACATGTCCCTAGGTTTTCTATTAATTTTCCTATTCCGGCCCTGGCCAGAAATAAATAATTGATTATTAGCCGCAATTATTTCATTCAGCTAAAGTTAATTCAATCGGAAAATGAATCATTAAAGTGAGAACAGAACATTATGTGCCAGGTGCAGTGAAGCTCGGTTATTTAGAAAAGAAATTATAAAAATGGTGCAGAAAACTCATCTGGAAGGACCTGAAAATGCAGAACGTAATAGAAACATAATAAAATACTTATTATAGGGAAATTGGGCCCTATCTCGGGATAACCCGGCATGACCACATGCAAAATCCTTGCCAACTAACTTCAATTGACATCATGTAATATTCAGCATTCGGCATTGCTGCAGGGGAAAAAGTGTATGTATCATCATTTTCAGGGACAACTCTAGAGAATCCCTTTAAATGTCTTTTTATTTCTTCGTGGTAGGTTCCTGCTCCAGGATAATGATTGGGCCGAGCAGAACATTCTGTAAAGTTGTTCTGTATTTCAGATGTTTTTGTTTTTATGTAAGATTTGTCTTAAATAGGCACTGTGTCTGTCACGATTCGGCTTCCAGGTAGTGGATCCTCTGTGTCAGCGAGGGATTGGCGTGGACCGTGCTAGTGGACCGGTTCTAAGAGGCTACTGGTTTTCACCAGAGCCCGCCGCAAAGCGGGATGGTCTTGCTGCGGCAGTAGCAACCAGGTCGTATCCACTAGCAACGGCTCTACCTCGCTGACTGCTGAGAAGGCGTGGGACAGAAGGACTAGGCAGAGGCAAGGTCAGACGAAGCAGAAGGTCGGGGGCAGGCGGCAAGGTTCGTAGTCAGGATGGGTAGCAGAAGTTCAGGTACACAGGCTTTGGACACACTAAACGCTTTCACTGGCACAAGGCAACAAGATCCGGCAAGGGAGTGCATGGGAGGAGATCAGATATAGCCAGGGAGCAGGTGGAAGCCAATTAAGCTAATTGGGCCAGGCACCAATCATTGGTGCACTGGCCCTTTAAGTCTCAGAGAGCTGGCGCGCGCGCGCCCTAGAGAGCGGAGCCGCGCGCGCCAGCACATGACAGCAGGGGACCGGGACGGGTAAGTGACCTGGGATGCGATTCGCGAGCGGGCGCGTCCCGCTGTGCGAATCGCATCCCCAACGGCCAAGACAGTGCAGCGCTCCCGGTCAGCGGGACTGACCGGGGGGCTGCAGGGAGAAAGACGCCGTGAGCGCTCCGGGGAGGAGCGGGGACCCGGAGCGCTAGGCGTAACAGTGTCGTTTAAACAAACTTTGTACAGATCAATAGTTCAAATGAAAATAAGAAACTTTGTAATATATCTTATTAGAGAAAAATGCTTCTTTCTCCTGGTATCAAATTTTTTCGCACCCCTTCCCCTCCTGCTGCTCGAATCTTCTTCTCTGAATATCAGCTCAGCTTTGTCCTGTGTCTGAAGAGAAGCAATACAAGTCTATGGAGGGGGAAGGAGAAAGCTCCACCCACCAGTTCTGGGAGAATTGCAATTTACAGATGAAGCCTACAGAGCAGACATCTGCTGAAAAATACTATAAGCAAGTCATATAATGACCAGAAATAGTGATGTTCCTCATGTGCACACACAGGACAGCTAAAACCTAAAAGGACAGTTGAAATGCAGCTTTTTAATAATGTAGGTTACCTATTTATTTGGGTCAGATCTTGGTTCAGTCGCCGGTGCTGTGTGGTATTCAGGAGCTTTTGCCTACAATTGTTTCCAGTCTACCCCAGGAGGGTGATTTGTCTCAGGTATACTTCTCCAGCTCTTTGAGCCAGAGTCATCTAAACAAGGAGGAAATAGCTGAGCGTGTTCTCTTCTGCAGACACTTGACTCTTTGTATGTTTCTGGCTGGAGTTGGTTGCACTTGGTTTACATGTCGTGATTATCTGTATCTTGCATTATGTGATAGGCAACCATAATATCCACAGCTGTGAGTATAAGTCTTCTTGTGTAGCCTAATCACAGTTTGTCAATCTGTGTAGCCTTTGTGGTAGAGAATAATCTACATTGGACTGTGTATGTTTACCACTAGTATCACTTAAGAGTGTAAGGCAGACCTAGAGACCTTCTTTTTCAGTATTATTGCTAACAAAGCACTTAAAGGGGTACTCTGGTGGAAAACTTTTTATTTTTTATTTTTTTTAAATCAACTGGTACCAGAAAGTGAAACATATTTGTAAATTACTTTTACAAATGTATTTACAGTAATGTATTTAAAAATCTTAATCCTTCCAGTACTTATCAACTATTGTACACTACAGAGGAAGATCTTTTCTTTTTTAATTTATTTTTTGTGTGACCTCAGTGCTCTCTGCTGACACCTCTGTCCATGTCAGGAACTGTGCAGAGCAGGAGCAAATCCCCATAACAAACCTCTCTTGCTCTGGACAGTTCCTGACATGGACAGAGGTGTCAGCAGAGAGCACTGTGGACAGACAGAAAAAGAATTACACAACTTCCTCTGGACCATACAGCAGCTGGTAAGTACTGGAAGGATTACATTTTTTTTAAATAGAAGTTGTTTACAAATCTGTTTAACTTTCTGGCACCAGTTGATTTAAAACAAAATATTTTCCCCCGAAGTACCCCGGGAGCTGTGACCAATTTCCATGCATCCATCCTAAGTACTATAACTCTGTGTCCCTGTGCTGGAAGTGCTGAAAGAAGAATATATTGCCTGAATTGTGTACAATCTTACAAGTTACATCTGTGTCTGGAGTATTCCTATTAAACACAACATAACGGGGACCCCCCCCCCCCCCTCCAAGATATTGCACCCAAGTGCACCCCATCAAGGACCACCATCTATTTGGCAGACCTACAAGTATAAAAATTGCCATTTCCATGACCACAGTAGAGACTCTGAAGGACTATTACCCTCAGCTGCCCTGACTACTCCACCCATCCTCCTCATAGACACCACACCTGTTTTTAGCTTTCCTTTGGGTTTGAAACTTATGTTTTGCCCTTTGACCTTTTGGGTCATACTAGCTAATAAACGCATTATCCATCCATTTTCAATTTGCTTGATGGTCTATAAATGTTGTTCCTGCTCTTCCCTTTGGCAGTAAAGTCAAGTTAGCATCAATAACAGCCTACAGCAGCCGGCTTCCAACTAGAAATTGACAATCCTTATGCTCTGCCGTCTGATATACGATTGTCTCTTCTAGCACAGACGTCCTATGCAATCTCGCTGTTGCCAAAACTGTCAGCCCCCCCCCCCCCCCCATGTATCTAGCCTCTGGTCTGTATCAACCATCGACTGGAAATGCATTGCTAAGGAGAATGCTAATAGTGTGCGACTGTTAATGGTGGGGCTTTCAAGCCCTGCATTACCTGTAAGTGCTGCCATAATGGAGATCATAATTGCTGAGGAAAATAGCATTTTATTTCAGTCTGCTTCTTGGAGGCTTCAGCCCCACCCTATGTGGAAGGAATTCACAGAAGTAAATGAATACAGCAGACCTGGACCTGCAGAAGAGCATCTGCCTGACTCCACTCTGTACCCAAAGGTTCTTCCCAGATTTTATCCAGTTGACTTTCTTTCTATTCGTGCTAATGGTAATATAGTGAAAAGTAAGAGATATCAAGAGTCCGGATGTATATTCATTGTCCCAGCCTTTGAAGTATCTGCTGGACAACCAGCCGCAGAGCCGGGCTCCATGCTCAGTAGGTGCAGCTGGGGCTGGAGGTGATATTGGCTGTAAATGTATCACAACATATTGTGACTTCTCTGTGGTTATCTTCAAGGTTCAATGGTCATGTAGACACATGGCATCACAGATCGTCAAGCCAACTTATGGGATAGCAAAGCACCAGGCAGCAGGTGAGGGAATTGCTGCCTAGCTCGGTATATTGGAAGATAAACAAGATATAATACGTCATCTATACAGGGGTAGATAGAACGGCTTCAGACCAGATCATTCGGCAGATGTTCCTGGTCAGATAATGTATGTTCTGTAAGATAATAGAGAGATCATGCTGTTCAAACATCCATTAAAGAGGACCTCTCATGATCATGTTACATTTTAAAATCCTCCCAGTTCACTGCCCCCATCATGATAAACCACCCCCTGCCTTTATTAGTATTATTTGTTAGTTTTCTACCTTGATATTGCTCTGTATTTTCTGCTCAGTCTCAGTCAGGTTCACAGACTGGGAAGGGGCGTTCCCCAGCAGGCGTGATATCATCTGAAGCCATACAGGGGAGAACTTCCTCCCTCACTCTGCTACACACAGCCCAGAGCATTTCAGTGTGAGATGAGCTATGATTGGCTAAAGCTGCAAACTCTTTGGCTAAAAGTGGGCTAAGTCTCATGGTTGTATTGGGGGTCTGTTTTGTATGAAGCCTAAATGGGGCATCCATAGAAGGTGATGGGGCCTTTATGGAGGTTTTGTAGTATGAAGCTCTGTGCTATGGTGTCAACTTTGAGAGGCCCTTTTAAAAATGAAAACTGGAATAAGGTTGCTATGGGCAACTCTATAGGGTAAAGTAAACTGTGGGTACAAGACAGATACATAGTTTCCTCACATACATCCAGCCCCGTATACCCGTTATCTCTTCCTTTCACAAAGTGGCTGTGGTATTCCAGAGCAGGTGGCTCTCCATGACTGGGGCATATTTGCCGTCTCTCTTTCATGCTGTGACTCAATGTGGAACTAATGTGTAAAAGCAGATAAATGGCTCCCAGCCACCATGGCACAGTCATGACTGCAGTCACCCTGTAGAGTCCTCATCAACTCATCATCACGGTGCCCGGCAGTACTGTGCAGAAACCTAGTCACTGCTCACCCAACCAGAACCTCAGGAAAGCACCGGATTATTCTAAAAGATGACATACAACACAACATACAATGTGATCAGAATACCAAGAGCAATCCCAGAGTGCACCCTGATGATAAAACAATTATCTTATCAGAGACATTGCCTTTCAGAAAATAGCTCTCAGCAATAGCTGATTATGGCGGATGATACAGTATTATACCTCGGCCATTCAAATGAAAAGATATTCCTGTAGTATATGGATAGTTCAATATTACCCAAAAGTCCATACGTCCTAATAGGGTATATGGACAGTAGTATTCTTCTAGCTTTCTACAGATCCTGATAAGCACTGGCAGAGCAGAGGGAGGAGGGAAGTAAGGACTGTAAAGTGCAAAGGAATTCATGTTAACATTCTATCTGTCTATTCATCTTTTATTGCTTCTACCTATATTCTTCCTGCTTCTTTCTTTCTTATCTTCTTACTTTAATTCACTTTTCCATCAATTTAATAAAAAACATCTATCTATCTATCTCCTGTCTATCTATCTATCTATCAACCTTTTTTTGTTTCTACCTATATAAATACTACCTATATTTTCATTTTCTCTTTCTTTCTTTCTTTCTTTCTTTCTTTCTTTCTTTCTTTCTTTCTTTCTCTCTCTCTTTCTCTCTCTCTCTCTCTTTCTTTCTTTATCTTGAATATCTATCTCATATTTATCTATCTCTCATCTATCTATCTATGTAAAAAAGGGAGGAAGGAACAGTACTTCAAAACGACTTGGACAACTGACTACTTTCTTGTGGATATCTATCTATCTCATATCATATCTATCTCATATCTATCTATCTATCTCATATCTATCTTCTATCTATATATCTAACTATCTCATATCTATCTATCTATCTATCTATCTATCTATTTATCCATCTGTCTTCCTATCCGTCCATCCATCTATTTATCTATCCCTTGTCTTGTTCATTGTTTTGTCATGGCAGCACTAATTTATTAGAATTTTCATTTATCTACTATCTTCATCATCATAATCATCACCTACGCTAACTTTCATACACGCACTCTCCGCACGCTCTGCAGCATAGGTTCTGAGTGCCTGGATACATCATTGCCAGAAGACACAGGTTATAATGCATTATCTTCTATGTATAACCCATATCATTTGTCAATGATGCTCACCATTTTCCCTTAGGTCTGCGAGTCATTTGAATGTATATCCTGAATAATCTAGTGGAATTAAGTTGTTCCATTGAAGCATGGTGCCTGTGTTATTTATATAGACTCAGAAAGGAGGGGGCACCGATCAATGTTTAAGACAACAGTGGAAAGTCTTTTCGTATTCCATGCTCTCTGCCTCCATGAAACCTTCTGGGCGAGTCATTTGTTTCCTGCGGGTGTTAATTAATGGGATGAAGAATTAGTAATCCCTTTCTGTAATCCCTATCTATGGGGGAGTCGAGCTTGTTATCTCTCTGTAATCACAAATCAGTCTTTAACCATGGAGCTGCTGGAATGCTGTCGAGCTCTTACCTAGCATTGACTTTTAAAACGATTAAATGCTCTTAGGGTGTACAGGGTTAAATTGTCGGAACTAATCGGCCTCAGGATCCCAAGACGCTTAATTTGCTGATAATACTAAGGAACACGCGTGTTCTTGTAGACATGTCAGAAGTGTATTAATTGTACACATATATTACTAGAGATCCCATATAACCACCACATACTGCATAGCATTGGTCTTGTAAGGGGCCACCGCACAGTTTGGGCCCCCTAAGGTTTCAGGGACTTAAAGGGGTACTCCACCCCTTAACATCTTTTGGAGGCTTCAGTGATCGTGACGTCACCCTACATTCCTGTCTATGGGAGGGGGCGAGTACACAGCCATCACGCCTCCTCCCATAGACAGGAATAAAGGAGGCGTGGCAGCTGTGGTGTCCAGTCATCCGGCACAGAGCAGAGTTCACTCGTGCACAAGATGACTGGGGTGCCGCGCCGTAGATCACAGGGGTCCCCAGCGGCCAGAGCCCTGCGATCAGACATCTTATCCCCCTATCCTTTGAATAGGGGAAAGGATGTTTAGGGGCAGAGTACTACTTAAAAGTAAACATGTCAGCATAAAAATGAGTGTAAATAGATGGGGTTATTCATCATGACTCCGGGCATACCTTTTTTTTATCTCCATAGTTTTAGTTATTTTAGCGCCAAGATATAAGCCTTGTAATTAATATGAAAATGAGGTTTAAAAGCCAGGGGGCGTTCCTCACATGGCAAGAGCCCAAGGGGGCGTTCCTCACATGGCAAGAGCCCAAGGGGGCGTTCCTCATATGGCAAGAGCCCAAGGGGGCGTTCCTCAGCATGGCAAGAGCCCAAGGGGGCATTCCTCACATGGCAAGAGCCCAAGGGGGCGTTCCTCACATGGCAAGAGCCCAAGGGGGCATTCCTCAGCATGACAAGAGCCTTTTTATCTAGTGGCTGTCAGTCGTACGGGGTAAGTGAATGACGAATAGGAGGAAGAGGCTGGATATAATTGGCTGGAGAACACCCGCTGGACTTTTGAGCCTTATTTGCATGTAAACAAAAAGGCTTATATCACAGCACTGGAAAGGTCTATGGATAGCAAAGGTATGCTTATAATTCTGATTAGTCCTATCTAGCCATGTGCTTATCTACACCCCTGTTTCCCCCTCAAGTCTTAAAAATGTTGATGTGAGATCATGTTGGCTGATATGGTTGGATTTGACTCCTCACATGTATAATTCTGCATTCACATCACATTTTGTAGTTACGATGAACGGATCCGGCTGTGAAAACCGGGCGCTCCCGTATCCCAGCCAGACCCGGCCCACATCTCAATAATTTGAATGCCCTTTGGATAGGGGATAAAATGTCTGGGGGCGGAGTACCCCTTTAAGGTTGTGGTCAATAGTGAGAGATTTGTAATACTCGTGCAAAATATCCCAGCCATAATCTAAGAGATGTCTCTATGGAGTTACTTCCCTTTGTATCCCAATGGTTCTCATTAAGAAGTTTATCATGTTCATTGTTCCTGTATTATTCCTATTACTCATCTTCTGGTCTCTTAACGTTCCCTGGATTGTATGTGATATACAAGACAAGCAGAAAATTTATTCTCAAGGTGTCTGGATAGAACATGAGTAGATGCCAGAGTGTTTCATGTGAAAGTCAGTATTCAGTCAATTACTGTGAATTTGTTCTTCTTGTCATTCATTTAGTGAACACAAGGTGGAATGTTTTGGGCATAAATCTGTCAATCAGCCTTTGATAAACCATAATCTTCTCTGTCCTCACATGGAAAAGCTTCCAGCCTCCAGAAATATTAGCTTTTTTTCAGAACACTTTCAATTTTTGCAAATATGACTTGTAGAGTATGAATACGTATGAATAAGTCATCTTGAATCTGTAGGACAAAAAAGGGTGTGGTGGCCCAGTGCAGGAGTTGTATTCCTGTAGCCTTGCTGTCCTGTCTAGTGGTCTCTGTTGCAGTGTCCCGAGTCCCCCCTTAAGCTGTGTATTATAAATGGTTAATTATACCTTTTGTTATCTTTTGCAATGTAGGTATAATATTATGTACCTTTACATGTTGTTGCTCAGTCTTGTAACCAGGGAAGATGTCAGTGACCAGAAGACTTTTGGGTGACCTATAGGACCCCTCCCAAGTCTCCCCCATATAAACCCTGGGAGGAGCTAGTTAGTTCTGTTCTGTGCTGAGTGCAGTGAAATCAAGACCTGAGAGTGTCTGGTGTCCTGAGGAGACCCAAGGTCGACCACGCAGCCACGCTTCCACTAACCAAGTGCCCCACAGGTGAACATCAAAGCCTGGTAAGCTACACAAGGGGTGAAGTCTAGTCAGTCCTAGTCAAGTCAGTCAAGATTAGTCTGTCTAAATTCAGCATGGCTATGCAGCAATTAATCCAAGTCCGCAAGTCTCTAAAGTCACTGGTCACCTCCTTGGGCCTAACTGAGCTGTAAAGACTATTCCATCTGTCTGCCTCAGTAAAGCTGCTGTTGTTCCGTAACTTAGCGTCAGATGCATTATTTGCCCCATGCCTAGCCCAGGATTCAACGGCCATATCTCGGGTGGTGTAGAAGTAAAACCACGCCCTGGCGTCATGAACACAAGGGGTTAATGCCATCTGCCTCTAGGGTAATGACATCTGCCCTCCATCAAACCCTCACCAAAGGGGTAATTTTCGATGATTAGACACATTCTTTTGTCTGCCCATGTCTATGTAAGACACATTCTTTGGGGTGTACAAACAGTTCAGCTAGGAGTGTGCTTAGGAAAGGGCAAAACTGGTGCCCATTATGGTGCCAGGTATTGTTACCCAGAGTTTGTTAAAGGAGTTATCCACCATAAAGTGATTTTAGTATGTACCTGGCAGACAGTAATGGACATGCTTAGGAAGGATCTGCTCTTGTCTTGGGGCTAAATGGCTATGTTGTAAGATTACCATAACACTGTGGCTAGCTTTTTGTGAACTGGTATTTCCTGTTTGACTTTTCTTCTTTTGCCTACAAATCCCATAATTCCATTTTCCTCCCTCCCACACATCGGCCACCCCACCCATTGAAACATAAATGAGCTGCATCCATTCAAAAGACCTGTGGTTTTCAATCAGGGTGCCTACAGCTGTTGCATTAGTTGCAGATTGATCCCTCTCCCACCAAGCGATCACTCCACCCATTGAAGCAGACAGGCTCCCTGTCATCAGCTGACCAGTGAGTCAGGTCTCGGCCGCATTGCAACCTGGGAAAAATCTGAGACAACAGTCATTTTGTGTGCTGTTAAAAATAAATATTGGGGTGAAAATCACTGAAGAATTGTGAGAAAACCGTCACACACAGGTACAGACACTATATTATGAACTACACTAACTTTACAGCCCCTGTAGCATAGTCAAATAAAAAAAAATCCTGGAATACCCCTTTAACGAGAACCTGTCACATTAAAAATGGCATCCAATCTTCAAGTAATTGTGTGTATAAGTGCATCTGTGAAAGTGGTCATGGTATGTATGAGTGTGTCAGTGGTCATGGTATGTATAAGTGTGTCAGTGGTCATGGTATGTATAAGTGTGTCAGTGGTCATGGTATGTATGAGTGTGTCAGTGGTCATGGTATGTATAAGTGTGTCAGTGGTCATGGTATGTATGAGTGTGTCAGTGTAAGTGGTCTATGATGGTGTGTATGGGTGCATCTGTGTAAGTGGTCATGGTATGTATGAGTGTGTCAGTGGTCATGGTATGTATGAGTGTGTCAGTGTAAGTGGTCTATGATGGTGTGTATGGGTGCATCTGTGTAAGTGGTCATGGTATGTATGAGTGTGTCAGTGGTCAAGGTATGTATGAGTGTGTCAGTGTAAGTGGTCTATGATGGTGTGTATGGGTGCATCTGTGTAAGTGGTCATGTTAAGTATGAGTGCGTTTGGACGTATGAGTGCGACAACTGAAAAAATTTGGCGCATGTACACATTAGCACCACACAAAATATAGGTGTACAAAAATTGTTCACCTACACTAACGAAGTTAAGTTCAATGAACAATAGAACTAAGAATTTACCGCAGCCAAGGCAAAGCAGCTTTTTGGTGCCTCCCTGGCATTCCCCCTTATCCATTATTAATACCGCAGCCACACAGTGCTCTACTGAAAAATGGTCAACATAATTCATCACAATGTGTATAGTTGTCCACCTAAGTACCCTGCCCGTCTT
Organism: Hyla sarda; assembly: GCF_029499605.1. Classification (NCBI taxonomy): domain Eukaryota; kingdom Metazoa; phylum Chordata; class Amphibia; order Anura; family Hylidae; genus Hyla; species Hyla sarda. Next base: position 27,724,657 of record NC_079197.1, read on the forward strand.
TCGGAGTGCTAGAGGAGCACATCCCTTTCTGTAATGCCCAGCATTTATCTGAGAGCCTCCTCTATCCCAGCTCATACAGCTCTGCTATGCTAGGTAGTCAGGTTCTTGCGCAGAGGAGCCGCACGGTGCAGCGTGATGAACACAAGTAATCAATTGTCCCATCAGTCTATGTGGCCGCAGTAATGGATTTGTCGATATGCGGTTTTGTTTCCAGCTTTTTAACCCTGTAACCTTTTCTGGAATTCTTAGAACATTTTTTTTTTTTTTAAAGACGATGAGATATAGAGAAATGACAAGATGTGATCATTTATTAATATGTTTATCTCATTGCATTGTATACTAGTCTAACCATTAAGACCCAGTTACGGGAACACTGTGATATATTTATAGGACTGTCTTTCCATTGCTTATTTCAAGCCTGGTCATGGCATGTTTAAAGGGGTACTCCGGTGGAAAACTTTTTTTTTTAATCAACTGGTGCCAGAAAGTTGTAAATTACTTCTATTAAAAAATCTTAATCCTTCCAGTACTTATTAGCTGCTGAATACTGAAAAGCGTGAATATTCGCAAATTCGATTATTTATCGCAAATTTCGCATATTCACGAATATGGCGAATATAGCGCTATATATTAGTAATTATGAATATTCATCATTTTTTTTCCCCACAGAACACATCACAGTGATCTCATCCCTCCCTGCTTCCAGCTTGTGGTCTAAAGAAGGCTTCTATACTATTTACTGTATTAGACTGAAGAGCGAATATTCGTGAATATGAGAATATGCAAATCTTTGCAAATATCGTCACAAAAATTAGACAGGTAGATAGATAGTGACGATATTCCCAAATATGACATGACAATATTCAAAATAAAAAATGTCATAGACCCATTATCACTTCTCTATAGACCAAGAATAGACCAGAATTTGGAGATAGATGGATAATATAGATAGATAGGTTGGTAGATAGATAGATAGATAGATAGATAGATAGATAATATAGATAGATAGACAGATAATATAGATAGATATGAGATAGATAGATAGATATGAGATAGATTGATAGATAGATATGAGATAGATAGATATGAGATAGATAGATAAATATGAGATAGATAGATAGATAATATAGATAGATAGATAATATAGATAGATAGGTAGATAGTTATCCGCATGCGCATTTATGCAAAGCGAAAATAACCGTGAATATGTTGAATATGCGAATTTCGAGAATATAGGACGAATATTCGTCCATATATTCGTGAAATATCGCAAATTTGAATATGGCATATGCCGCTCATCAATAGTCACATTTCCTCAGCGTCTGGATGACAAGAACCTGTCTAGGATGTAGGTAGCAAATTCGGGGTAAGGGATTATATCAGGGATTCTGTTAAACAGTGTTTTCTACACAGTTTATCTCCAGCTGTTGCAAAACTACAACTCCCAGCATGCCCAGACAGCCTTTGGCTGTCTGGGCATGCTGGGAGTTGTAGTTTTTCAACAGCTGGAGATGCACTGTTTGGAAAACACTCCTTTTAAGGAGGGAAAAACAAGGACTATTTTTAACTTTGTTTTAAAAGTCAGTACTATAATGGGGACCCAATTTGCCCCCCAACACCCCACTATGGATTCAACAGTGAACCCCAGAGATAAGCTTCTCTATAATGTTCCCATATTAAGCGCATTATCCATATGGACTTGTGATGTGATAATGGATGGCAATATATATCGAAAAATAATGGGCACCATTGATAATGGCTTTCCACGGCGCCGGTGACCCATACCGAGGACCAGTCCAGGATTCAACATTCCCGATCCTTGTTTTTTGGGATTGGCTGCTTTGCAGATTTTGTTGGGATTGTGCAATATGGCAAACACATCCCAGCTATGTAACGCTTGACACACTCAGCTCTGCTACATCTGTCACAACTATAATAAAAAAATAAAAGCCCTGGCAAGGTTATCAGATAAAGGCACCAGAGCTAAGAAAAGAAAAGGAGAGGGCCTAGCAAGGCTATTGCGTTTCATTGTGTTACATCCACTCCGCCGCCGCTACCGCACGTTCTAATTGTTTTGCAGCAGGAACGAAGGTATACATAAATCATGACATCACCGGCAGCCAATGGGAAGCCTCCGGTGCTGAGACAACAGCCTGCAGCCGTCATTGCAGTGGCACGCTCCTATGGGAGTCTTTTAACTTCTTGGCTGCCGTGATAAGAGCTAATAACGCATTTCACTATGGTAACATAAATTACGTATTCGGATTCTACACTGCCAAAGCCGGAACATGTTGTGTCAGTCGAAGTGTTTTACATAGATTTTGGAGAATGTGGCATTTTCCATCAGGCTCCAAATGTATGAAGGTATCAGGAAGCATTGCTTTTAGGGGATTATCTGTGATTCCGGAGTTTTATAGAGCCTGTATTGTAATGCACAGATACAGCTTAGCGCTCCACACACTGGGCTCTACCATGTGAATGAGCCCTAAAGGTCAAAAGCGATCCTGGCTGTTCTGTTGTGCTGGAATAGTGTTTATGTTCTGTACCTGGAAGCTGTGGATGAACAGAGCTTTGACGTCTAAGTAGAGCAGATCAATTTGGCATAAATTATATCTGTTCAGAACATCCAAAAATTCTTAAAATCCCCAAATTTTTATATTTGTTTTGGATACATTTTAAAAAAAAATGGTGGTTGCATACTGTACTGCTGCTGCTGCCGCTACTACTAGCCCTACACAGCTGTACATCTCCTGCCTTGTAAATCATGTTCCATACTATACTGCTGCCACTCCTACCATCCCTACATATTCTACACATCTCCTGCATTGTCCATCATGTCACATACAGTACTGCTGCTGCTGCTGCTACTACTAGCGCTACAAAGATCCACATCTCCTGCCTTGTCCATTATGTAAAACGCTGTACTGCTGCTGCTGTTGTTACTACTATCCTAATAAGGCTGTACATCTCCTGCCTTGTCCTTCACGTTCCATGCCAGATGACTAGCTCTACATAGTGAGATGTCTCCTGCATTGTCCATCATATAACACCCTGTACTTATACTGCTGCCCCTACTTCTGGCGCTACACAGCTGCTTGTTTCTCCCCTTGTTTGTCATTATGCATACTGCACTGCTGCAGCTACTATCAGCCCTACACAGCAGCATACTGACAATTATTTTTTATACACAACTACTGCTGCTACTACTACTACTTCTATACTGTACTGCTTCTATATTAGCCTATGTTGCCTGTCATGTAACATACTGTACTGCTGCTACTGCTGCTACTTCTAGCCCTACACCCCATACACTTTCCTGCCCTGGAGACCTTAGAGCGTCATACATGACTTTTCAGGACAATCAAGTTACTTTCTATTTGAACGGAAGAACATCTGACAACTGATTCTAAAATACCAGACCCCAAAAAATTTTGGGAGCTTCACTCATGTTTAAAGCATTACAGTTCTGTAAACCCCTCTAGCCCCCTCTCCCACCCAATCGCTAGTTTTACTGAAGTGCGGCTATGGATCAGTCGGAGTGAAGGGTGCAGTGCTTGGGGATGTGGTTACTATTCAGTCATTGGCTGAAAACCTAGAAAATTCTATGTAAATAAGCCATCCTCTAACATAATATGGAGTTTCCTTGCCATAAATAAGCTTTAATCAAACATCTTATTATGGCCAATTAGATTTTAGACAACATGACTATGCAGCCAAAGTGGTCTATTTATGCTCATCGTTCAGAACGATATCGATGATCATATAAGAACGAGGATCTTCAGTATATTCAATCATTCCGACAAATCTAAATGGATCCTTCCTTAAGCAGAGCGGACGTTTATGTCTTCTGCCGATTAATTATTCTCCGCCGAATAAACCACCAGACACCTTTTTTGCACGAATAGATAAATGTGCGGTTCTTGAAGCAGGACGGAAGCAAAAGCAGCCTCTGAAAAATTGCTCAATGTTTCACTCCACTTCTGTCATCGCCAAGTGAAGGAGCACTCTACAGATACAGATTCTCAAGATTTACAGAGAGGCTGCATGTACATATTCATTTGGGCGCCCAGCATTCATATCTACTCTGCATATTACTTCACGCTAGTTCCAGCAGACCACCCATGTATAAACAATTGGGGTCCCAGGACTATTTCCATGTGGCAATGCCTGGTACTGCAGCTCAGACTTTAAGCAGTTGCAAACCGTTAACAGTGGGCGTACCCCTGTAGCTCCACCCCTTCCTTGAAAGGAACGTTACTGTCATGGTTCCTGTCTGCAGTTGCACAGCATAGTTGTAGCACACGGAGAAGGTGGTAGTGCAGTCTGTCTAGGAATAGTAGCCCCCTGGAAATGTAACTGGTTGTCACATGTCAGGGTGGTATGATGACATTTTGGGCGATATCCACCCCCGCATTTGCACACCATATATGTTTCAGGTGTTGTGTTGATTGCAACTGGAACAGGACTTTTGAGTTGCTTGTAGCAGTCTGTAGCTTAAACAAGAATCTTAGGAGGTTTGGACTTGACCAAGAGGCTAAATCAAACTAGATGAGCTTTCTTCTCTGACCTGAACTTAGGTGTATGTCTGCCTAGCAGAAGCTGAGCTAGGATAAGTGTTTCTGTGGCCTTAGTTAGACTAAAAATGTCAGACTAAAATGACTGGTTTGGGTCCAGCCCTCTGGGAGAGGGGGTCAGACAAGGAGCCTTTCTGGGACTTTCTGCATAGAAACCAATTGAGGTTTATTCATAGAATCAGTAGATCACTCATTGGATACAGTATGCAAATATTTAACCCTTACACTCTAATAATGCCTCAGTGTATGCTATTATGGCAATGTAATACACAAAACAGTTATGTGGGTTAGTGGACATTCAGAACCGGCCAGTGTTGAGCACAAAAGAGTCGAGTATGTAGTGTCCCAGGACCCAAGTTCCAGCTACAATATATGAGAAGTTGTCCTAGTATGGTCCATTTAGGAGGCAGTGATGGGAGAAAAGCAGGACGGAAGTAAATTGAATGATGAAATAATGAAATTTGTAACTATTATGGTCATGTGGAGGACCACCAACAAAACCAAACTCAAGTTTCTCTTTATCTATTTAGAACTACATTAATTTCTGATGCTGTGATACCAAACTTTTATACCAATCTATATTAAAAATCCTAACAATAGTTCCATATTCTGGAATTAGCACTAAACAGCGGAGGTTACATTTTCTACTATGGCATTTTGGAATATGAATATGTTAAGAAATACTTTTTAAGGGTTAGGTAAGATCTAGGATTGTGGTGTTCTGGTGGGGTTCTTTATATTGTTCATGGGATCTCTTCTATTTATTGGGTTGACTCAATCTATGGATCACATCATATCCAGTTTGATCCCTAATGGGTTGAGAACCACAAACATGGCCTTTGGGTGGTATGACATATTTTTCTGTTGCTGTTCCACAGAGGGGCCCCCCTCTTGAGCTGTTGAGGGCCTCTTGTGTTCTTCATCTGCTTCAGTGATAAAAGCTTCTTCTTTGGCTGATTAATTCATATTTAAACAAATTCTTCTCAGATTTATTAGAAACCCCCGTACTCCTTCCAGGAAAGCAGATGTGTGAATAAGTCAAAATCCCTAATGTCTTATTAATCACGCCTCCGTGTAGACTCCGCGCACTGATGGATGATAATACCCGCCAGTGAAGGTCACGTGGAAGACTGTAAAATCTGACCAAAATTTACTGTACATGTCCTCCAGTACCATAAAGTAAATACAGCTTCTAATAACGTATTCAGCTTCCGGCCGGGCAAAGATATTGTGGTGGTTTAATGAAAATTAAAGGCACTTACTTCACTTGATGAAGGAAATCATTGGGAACCTTTATTGTCTAATGTTCTCCCTGAAGAGATTTTATTATAATTTAGTCCAGAAAATATGGATATTTGCATATAGATGTAATATAGGTATCACAGTAAGGGGGACTGGTATATTGCAAGTGCCCAAGTGATTCTGCTATAACATAACATGTATACAGGTAAAGTCTATCTATCTTTTTATTTATATCTATTTATCTATCTCATATCTATCTATTTATCTATCTCTATCTATCTTAGTTCTACCTATCTAATCTCATGTAAGTATCACAGTAGCAGGGACTGGTATATTGCCAAAATATAACACGTATACAAGTAACGTCTATTTATCTTTTTATCATCTCATATCTTTCTCTCTATCTGTCTGTCTATCTCATAACTATCTATCTATCTCATATCTGTCTATCTATCTATCTATCTATCTGTCTGTCTGTCTATCTCATATCTATATATCTATCTCATATCTATCTGTATGTCTGTCTGTCTATCTATCTCATATCTATCTATCTCATATCTATCTATCTAGATAAAGCAAATATGATGCAGCACTCCACAGGTAGCAAAGAAGGTGGTTTTATTCCATCATGTGCATAGACAACGTTTCACCAGTCTTACACTGGCTTTTTCAAGTGAGTGTGAGACTGGTGAAACATTGTCTATGCACATGATGGAATAAAACCACCTTCTTTGCTACCTGTGGAGTGCTGCATCATATTTGCTTTATCTGGATTAAGGAACCGGAGGACCCAGGTTCCAGATATGCGGGCACCCCGAATTTCTTTTCTACTCTGGATTTTGGTTGTGCCGTTTTTATTTGCATTGTATCTATCTATCTATCTATCTCATATCTATCTATCTCTCTAATCATAGAACTCTGTACCATAATGTTTTCTAAAGTAACTCAATACATTTACTTATAAAACCCCACAAGTAAGCATCCTGACGGTCTTGGCCCTTTTTGATCTCCCATTCCTGATAATCCCCATAGCTATGGCTCTGACCTCCTTCCATCATTTGCTTTCATTCCTTACCCCAGACACATATCCCATACATCTCAGGTTGTGACAACAATAATTCCTGACCATTTAATCCCAGTAGTGGAGCCATAAATCTCACTGTGCAGCTGTATGGCGATCTGCCAGAGTTATAGAACAGGCAATACGAAGGTGAACAGCAGATAAAATAAGATGAGGCCATAATCTGGCCCGGTGCCCACATGATAGGCCTGCTCCGCCAATACATTATTCATCATGCTAAGACATTCTTACAGGGACGTGGGGCAATGACAGTAAAGCATAACCATTATTCATGGCCGCCCGTCCGCTGTTCATGGTGCCGAGCTCTGTATAATGGTTGGCTATTGGCCTGCATCATTAACTCATTGTGACCCTGGAGTTAATTGCTAATAGGTGACATAAAGCAGATGCAATAACAAGCCAAATGGACAATTGAAGCTCCGTCAATGTGACGTGAAGGACGGCTAACATGAGAGGAAATATAATTGGCATTAAAGGTTCTGCGGAGATGTTCTTCACTCAGAGCATAGGGCTCATAAAAAGTTAATATACTGTGAATATTAGACTGAAATGGCCTATGTAGAGTCAAGGGGTCCTTACACTTAAGTAGACTCAGTGTGGTGGAGGATTCACCAAGACCCCTGTTTTTACAGTGATACCATATGCCCAGGCCAATCTTTATTTCTGGGGTATTGACCTGATTGACCCCAAAAAGGTATATAAGTGAACATGACTATTAGCTAATCCTAGTATGATGCATTTTATTGATAAACTTATCATTTGCTCAGAGAGATCCATCAAATAGATCTAACAATGTGCTGCTGCTCAGGGGTGTAGCTTAAAGCTCCTGGGCCCCATAGAAAAATCTGTAATAATGACCCCACCTACAAGGTCCCCTTTATAATACTGATGTGGAAAAGGATTTCCAGGTTCCCAAGAAAATGTAGTACAAAAATATCATGCAACAAGAAATGAAATTCCGACAACTTTTTAGCTTTTAAAGCTCTTACTCATGGCAAAAGATACAATCTTTTATCTTTTGCCATGTATACATCTGAATTACAGCGGGGGAATATTATAAAGTTTTTATCAAGTTAATGATTGATATTGTTTTCCTGTTGCACATATTGTATTATGGCATTATGGTTTATGTAATCTTATTATGGCTGATTATTTTTGTGTTGTGCGCCAATGCGGGGGTTGCCTCACCTGGAGATGGTCTCTTTCCCTGCTGTAACTAAGATATATAAATATGTTCTCTTGTACTGTAGTGCCACGAGTAAGAGCTTTAAAGGGTACCTCTCATCAAATAAACTTTTGATATATTTTAGATTAATGAATGTTCAATAACTTTCCAATAGCATGTTAATGAAAAATATGCTTCTTTCTATTGTATTTTTCCCGATCAGTCCTGTCAGCAAGCATTTCTGACTCATGCTGGAGTCCTAAACACTCAGAGCTGCCAGCCTGCTTTGTCCACAGCCAAACAGGCTGTGAACAAAGCAGGCTGGCAGCTCTGAGTGTTCTCCTTTGTCAACAAAGCAAACTGGCAGCTCGTAGTATTTAGGACTCCAGCATGAGTCTGAAATGCTTGCTGCCAGGACTGGTAGGGAGACCCCTAGTGGTCATTTCTTCAAAGTGGAAAATTAAATAGAAAGAAGCATATTTTTTAATAACATGCAATTGTAAAGTTATTCTGCATACATTAATCTATAATATATCAAACGTTTTTTTGATGAGAGGTACCCTTTAAAAGCTTGAAATGTGTCATTGCTTTATTTAGTTTTTAGCGATGCATCATATTTCCGTACTCCACATTTTTAGAGGATCTAATTGAAAGTCTACAAACCAATGAAAATATTGTAACTTAATAGACCATTGTAAATGTCAGGACTTCCTAATATGTCTAATTTTACAATGAATCATCCCTTCCCCCTTCATATATCTCCATTGATATCTTATTCATATTTTGAGTTTTAACGATACATTTTCACCATTTAGTATGAACACAGCACAATCTATATGAGAGACAAAAAATGCTGTGAAATGTAAAGAAGTAGCTAGTTTCTCCACCATGCAACACATTGATAGACCAGGTATACCAGAACAAGAGCTGCTCTTACTTAGTGACTCCCCCCAAGCAGTGTACCACCTCTATGACACCCATTCACCCCAAAAGATGGAAAATGGAAGTACTGAAAAATTTTCTTTGGTGACATCAGTGAGGGAAAAGGAAGTAGCTAGCCACTTCACCTTGCTATACATTAACAGGCCATGTCTACCAGTATGAGAGCTTGCCTTTCCTTAAAGGGGTACTCCGGCCCCAAGACATCTTATCCCCTATCCAAAGGATAGGGGATAAGATGTCTGATTGCGGAGGTCCCGCCGCTGGGGACCCCTGCAATCTAGCATGCAGCACCCACCTGTAAGCACTGCAGGAAGCACTGTGGAGACTCTCAGTGTTATGCCTCCCGACCACGGGGACGGAGTATCGTGACGTCACGCCCCGTCCCCTCAATGCAAGTCTATAGGAGGGGGCGTGATGGCCGTAACGCCCCCTCCTATAGACTTTCATTGAGGGGGCGGGGCGTGCGTGTCGTCACACGGGGCAGAGTCGTGATGTCACGATGCTCTATCCCTGTGGTCGGGAGGCATAACACTGAGAGCCTCCAGTGCTTCCTGCAGTGCTTACAGGTGGGTGCTGCATGCTAGATTGCGGGGCACCCCCGCAATCAGACATCCCCAGTGGCGGCACCCCCGCAATCAGACATCTTATCCCCTATCCTTTGGATAGGGGATAAGATGTCTTGGGGCCGGAGTACCCCTTTAATGAACCCTCAAGCAGTGTATCACCTCTATGACATCCATATACAGTACCCCAAAAGAAGGAAAATAAGTTGTCACATCAGTGGGAGAGAAGGAAGTAGCTAGCTTCTTCACCATGTAACACAAAAACAGGCCAGGTGTACTAGAAGGAGAACTGCTTGTACTAAGTGACTCCCCCAAGCAGTGTACCACTTCTATGATACCCATACACCCTAGAATATGGAAAATAGGAGAGGTGAAAAATGTTCTGTGGTGACATAAGTGGCGGAAAAGGAAGTAGCTGACTAGTCCACCATGTGGCAAAAGGACAGGCCATGTTTACCATGTGAGGTAATGGTCAATACTAATTTTTTATATTCATATTAGGATCATATAATGCATTATACATAACTATAGTTAACCAGCAGTTAGTTAGCTCAACTTGGCTTATGTACGTAAGCTGAACTTTATCACGTATTCCACGTCTCCAAGAAAATTGCACAATTGTGTTATTGTGTATGATAGACATAAATCCATGCCAAGGACAAGGGATGATTTCACTCCAAAAATTCATTGTTCTTAAGCAAATGTTTTCAGAATTTCTAGGAATGCTATTTTATTGACGGAATGAGGGAGTTCAGACAGTGTCCAGTTGGCCAGTGGCTACATCCAAGTTATTAGACTTATTTTGAGACAAAAGGAATTCTTACATAATCTGTATTACAATATATTGCCAATATACTGTCATACGTAACATATCATGATTTAATCAAGTATTGTTACCACCCAAAAGCCTCCCAGTTACTCCCATTTATTCCAAGGGTATAATAATAAAGATTTTTAGGGTGGTCTTCCAGATCTCCTTAGACGCAACTAATTGTCTTGTGTCTTTGTATATTGATCGATTTAATTAATTAATTACTTTCTGCCTGGCTGTTATACTACTTGCTATTTCTTGGTTACCATCACAACCAGAAGGAGAGCTGCTCTTACTTCTTGACTCCCCCAAGCAGTGTACCACCTCTATGACACCAATACACCTACAAGATGGAAAACAGAAGTGCTAAGATGAAAGTAGCTTGGCACTCAACCATGTAACACACGGACAGACCTGGTCTACCAAAACAAGTATTTATTTTTTGTAGGTTTGGTGTTTATCGACTGGAATGGGATCCACTGGTACTTAACAACATCTTGAAAATAAAGTTGGGTACCATTTTAGAAATAGAAAACAAACAATATAACATTTGACAACCATTCTGAGTTGCCATATTAAACCAATGGATGTTATCTGTATGTATACATCTTGCATCAAAACCAGAATCGTAACCGGAATCCATATATCATAACCAGAATCCATAACCATCTCCACTGTTGCTTAAACAAGTCATCCCCTTCCCTTTTGTCTCCTTAAACAGGCAGATATTGACAGTAAACCCTTTTGCAGTGAAAGCGCTATTAATGAAATCACAGATGTAACTAAAGAGCAGCATTAATATAAATGAACGTCGCCTCGTAGAAGGAATATTACGATGCATAGAAAAAAAATCTAGCTTTATGTGTCAAGGGGTTTAATCATATACATACAACAGGGTGGGGTGTGCGGAGGGGGCTGGGGACCTGCATGTATTATTGAAGCTGCACTCAGAAGTGGTTACGCTGATATTCGAGCATCATCACCAGCTTTCTGTCATGTGGTTGCCATGGAAACTAGGGACCGGCAGCTTCTACTCTGTGTGGGTTCCCCGGGGATGGTAAAGTGAGAGGAAGGAAAGCCCTGAAACTAACAGCTCAGTAGGTGGAGGGAACGGGAATCTCTCTTGGCTGGTGCTCTATACCCTTTTATCACCTAACAAGTCTTCTGGAATGGCATGTGTTAAATTACATATGAAGACCCTTCAATGTAGACCGTGACAATCAATGCTGACCTCAAGGATATCCTTCAACTAGCATCTTAAGGATATCCTCAGTATACGCCTATGCTTTGGCATCTTGTAGGACCTTATAAAAATGCTGGGCACATCTAAACGTGCAACGCAAATGCCATCAGAACTCTGGCACAGTACCGACACATTTCCTAATACATAACCTTAAAATACCTGATCAGAAAAAAAATATCCAGCACCAGCTTTAATTTCTCACCTTATTAGACGTTCTTTAAGATGAAAGGAGCGTTTAGCTAAGAGCTGGAGGTGACATCATCGGGGACTCGGGAGGTATAAGAAGCATCAAAGTTGCTGTGTCGGCTGCTAATTGCTGCTATGCCCTTGGATTAAGGGTTCGGAGAGTTATGAAGGATTTGCCTAAAGATTTATAGGGATCTTATGCTACTAGAGCTTGGAAATTGGAAATTGCATGTGGCAAGCACTGTGGTGGTCTAATTCCCTCATTCATCATATCATAAATCTATATGTGCTCTGTGATCTACCATATGGGGCCTCCAGGAGGTGCTGTAGAAGATCTACATGGCATTTGTACATATGTTGTAGAATTCCCCATAACAAAAGCGATGACCACCATCAGTAATCAGTGCTTCATTCCGCTATGTACTGCCTATCCACCACTCCTAACTATGGAGCTGGTCGCCCTCAGCCGCTAGGTTCTACAGCAGCTGCTTGGATGCTAAAGTTTTAGATACTATAGCAACGTACTGCATTAAAGGGGTTTGATTGATAGACCAACAATGACTGATTGGGTTGGGTGCCCAAGTGTACTGAAACAGAAACCACAGTTCCATACCTTGTGTGGTGGCCATGTTGGGTTCCTGCAGCTTAGATCCAATTCACTTGAATAGGAGTTGAGTTGCAGTAAGGCTGGGTTTACATATGTCTGGCATCTGGCATAGGTGAACTCAGCCTAAATCTAGACACAACTGATGCCACAACTGATGACAAGTTGTCATAAGTTGTATGGCATCCGGCGTCCATTGTTTCTGGACAGTGGACAGGGAAACGTAGCAAGCTGCGTTTCCCTGTCCGGTGTGTCCAACCATCTGGTGTCAAAATTGAGATGCTGGATGATTGTGAACTGTCCCATTCAAATGAATGGTATCAGTTTCAGCATCAGTTTCCCTCCGGTGCACGTCGGAGGGAAACTGTGCCGGACGCCTGATATATGTGAACCCAGCCTTACTAGGCACAACCACTACACAGTAAATAGAGCAAAATTCTTCCAGCTGCATTCACTGTCTACCTTCCAGAAGTATTGTGAACAGCTGATTGGTGTGGTTACTGGGTTTCGGCACCCCACTGATAAGCTATTGATGGCCATTTAGTCAATTTTCCCTGTAACCCCCCCCCCCCCTCTAACCCCTCTCGTAATACAGCCCAAAAGTGTTAAATGACTTTGAGATTTTCAAGAAAAAAACAATGCGTCATTTTTTTCTTCCAGAAACAGCACCTCGGAATTGTAGTTTAAACATGTGTCAAATTTATCAACAGGCCTTAGCCACGTCTGAAGGGAGGTGCACACCCAGGCTTTAAAGGGCACTCGAGCCCCTGCCCTTTTCTGCACCTGCCCCTTTAATACCTAATTCTGTGGGGCTGATTGAGACCTACATGGGGTGATGGGTGGTTCTATACAGCTGACATGACAACAGGAGGTCCCTTATGTTGTGTGAACATATGTAAGGTTTTTACTAAGGTTTTTTTTTTCTATAATGAAAAGGTACCTTTTTTTTTTTTTTTAACTAGAGCCCCTGCCCTTCAAAATTTCTGTGCATGTCCCCGCACATCTGTGATAAATTTCGCCCATTTCTAGACCATCTAAGAACTAGACAATAGTGTCTAGGTAACTTATAATGCTGTTAGATGCTACCATACATCATGGTGCGAACAGAAATGCCTGCTTAGTAGAGTTAAAGAGTACCTCTCATGATCTTGTTAAATATAATAATCCTCTCAGTTCACTGCCTCCATCGTGATAAACCACCTCCTGCCTTTATTTGTATTATTTGTTAGTTTTCTACCTTGATATTGCTCTGTATTTTCTGCTCAGTCAGATTCACAGACTGGGAAGGGGCGTTCCCCAGCAGGCGTGACATCATCTGAAGCCATACAGGGGAGAACTTCCTCCCTCACTCTGTTACACACAGCCAAGAGCAGGTCAGTGTGAGATGAGCTATGATTGGCTAAGGCTGCACCCTCCTCAGCATTTCGTGATTTTGGACTTCAGCAGGCCAGCAGGAGTCCAAAGTCTGTGCAAAAGATGGGGGCAAATGTGCTCTGGACAAGTAGGGAGACGCCTAGCGGCAGCTTTTTTAAACACAAATAAAACATAGAAAACTTCATTTTTTTTTTTAAAACAAAGTACATTAGAAAGATTTTTTATTTACCATAGCAAAAATTCGTTTTAATATGAGTGCCCATTTAATGTGTATGTTAGTATTGGGGATAAACGGCTTTCCACCCAACAGCTATCCTAAACTATAGCAACCAAATGTGGAGGGTAGCGCATTCTGGTACCCCCCCCCCTCCTCCTTCCCCCATCTTGGGTGCCAAGAGAGTGTGCCCCACCCCTTAGCTTTTATAAACATTCTCTCTCTGTTGCACATCAGACAGCTTCATCTTCTTCCAGAGATGGCACGCGCCCACCTTATATCCCAAATTAAAGACAGATCTGAATAAATTGTAGGCTGATAGACAGGGCGGCTCCATCAGCACCCGGGTGTAATGAGGCAAGTGACAGCTCAGAGCGAGCCAGCCTGCTTATTAGAGTAGAAAGGGATGAGATGACTGAGTGACGGGACACAGAGGCTACAGCTAAGGGACCGGGCGACGTGGCATCCCCCGAAGAAGCGGTGCCACACGTGTGCGCACTGCACCCGCAGTCATCGCTGTCTACGGTGCAAGGTAGCAAACAATGATGTAGCATCAGCCTGACAGTTCAGAGACTCCCCGCTAGATGCAAAGCGACAGTGTATACTTTAGAGACGCGGGCACAGGATGCTGCCTGGCATCTCGTGTTTAATCAGGAGTACGGGAGAAAGGGGCAGTATACTCATTACAATGTGGCTCGGCGGAATGGGTATTTTTAGCATTGAGCTTATTGCTAACGCTCCTGGGCAGGAGCAGAGGAGATGTGCGGACTATCGAAGTAGACAAATGCACGGATTAGGGATTTTAGAACCAACGTGATATATATTTACCTGTATTCACATCTACTGATATACACTTTGGGGGAGATTTATCAAAACCTGTCCGGAGGAAAAGTCGCCCAGTTGCCCATAGCAACCAATCAGATGGCTTCTTTCATTTTTAACAAGGCCTCTGCAAAATGAAAGAAGCGATCTGATTGGTTGTTATGGGCAACTCAGCAACTTTTCCTCTGCACAGGTTTTGATAAATCTCCCCCTTTGTCCATACCGATGTAGCAGAGCTGAGTTAAAGGTGGCATATGTCCTAGACAGTTGTTAGCAAAATGCTTGCTTCCCTAGTACTCCCCTAAAAAATGGGCACGCGGGTATAGTTACATAGTTAGTATGGCTGAAAAAAGACATACGTCCATCAAGTCCAACCGGGGAGTTGAAGGGAAGGGTGTAAGGGGATAAGGGGAAGGGATGTAGTTTTATAATTCTGCATAAGCATTAATGTTATTTTGTTCCAGGAATGTATCTAACCCTGTTTTAAAGCTGTTAATTGTTCCTGCTGTGACCAGTTCCTGAGGTAGACCGTTCCATAAATTCACAGTCCTTATGGTAAAGAAGGCGTGTCGCCCCTTTAGACTAAACTTTTTCTTCTCCAGACGGAGGGAGTGCCCCCTCGTCCTTTTGGGGGGTTTAACCTGGAACAGTTTTTCTCCATATTTTTTGTATGGGCCATTTATATACTTATATACATGAGTTTTCAGTGGAGAAAAGGGAATAAGCCACTGTTCACCAGTGGCATCTTATCGAAGAAATGTCACGTGGCGCTCATATCCATTAGGTTAGGGGTCTCCAAACTGTGGACCTCCAGCTGTTGTAAAACTACAACTTCTAGCATGCCCGGACAGCCGTTGGCTGTCCGGGCATGCTAGAAGTTGTAGTTTTACAACAGCTGGAGGACCACAATTTGGAGACCACTTATCAAATGGATATGAGCGTTTGGAGACGACTGCATCAGATGACTGGCTGATGCTGTCATGATCAGTGGGATCAGTCGACTGTCTATGGGGGGGGGGGGGGGGGGGTTCAAGGATTAGAAAAACATGGCTATCCTCTTCCAATATCAGCACCAAACGTATCCATCTGTTGTATGTGGTATTGTGGTTTAGTTCCACTGAAGTGAATTGGACTGAACCGCAATACCGCGCCCAACCTGTGGACACGTGTGGCGCTGTTTCTGGACTAAAGTGACCACGTTGTTCTTTTCCTTAAAATCACAAAGTCGCATCTTTAGAGGCAAGTGGATAACCTGAAAAAAATCGACAACACCGAACCAAAAATGAAGAAAGACGCCAAACAGATCTAAGAATTGTTTGTGGCTTATAATTTTTCTGTTGACTTTAAGGTAACATATGTGTTTTTCTGGCAAGTTTCACATGAGCATAAAGCTAAGTTGGCACTTTTGCCCCCCCCCCCCCCCCCCCAAAAAAAAAAAACTCCAGAAAAACTGCCACCGCATTTTCCTGCATTTTTGTGGTGTTTTCTTTTTACCCTTTGTGGGAAAATTACGTTTTTTCTCCTCTGGCAATGCTTTCCGCTCCTATGCCCACCTAATAATTTTTTTTAACTTAAATAAAAAATAAGATGTAAAAACGCCAGAAAAAAAAAATCCAATGCAAGACACAAATGGCGTAAGTAATTATGTTTTTTATTCTCTTCTCTCCAATAGACTTCTATGGGGGAGAAACACCAAGATTTCAGTGAAAAAAAGTCATAGGGGGAGACTTATCAAAACCTGTGTAGAGGAAGAGTGGTGCAGTTGCCCATAGCAACCAATTAGATGGCTTCTTTCATTTATAAAGAGGCCTGGGAAAAATGAAAGAAGCGATCTGATTGGTTGCTATGGGAAACTGCCCACTCTTCCTCTAGACACGTTTTGATAAATCTCCCCCATAGTTTCAGCATGCTGCTATTTTTAAAAACTGCCACTGAGCCCCCCAAAAAAAGCAGAAAAACACCAAAGGGGAGTGAAAAAAACACTCCAAGACAATAACATTAAAGGGGTACTCCGGCGCTAAGACATCTTATCCCCTATCCAATGGATAGGGGATAAGATGCCTGATTGTGGGGGTCCCGCCGCTGGGGACCCCCGTGATCTTCCACGCCGCACCCCGTTAGAATCAGCCCCCGGAGCATGCTCGCTCCGGGTCTGATTACTGGCGATCACGGGGACGGAGCATAGTGACGTCACATCTCCGCCCCCGTGTGACATCACGCTCCGCCCCCTCAATGCAAGCCTATGAAGGGGGCGTGACAGCTGTCACGCCCCCTCCCATAGGCTTGCATTGAGGGGCAGAGCGTGACACTATGCTCCGTCCCCGTGATTGCCAGTAATCAGAACCGGAGCGTGCACGCTCTGGGGGCCGATTCTAACAGGGTGCGGCATGGAAGATCACGGGGGTCCCCAACGGTGGGACCCCCGCGATCAGACATCTTATCCCCTATCCTTTGGATAGGGGATAAGATGTCTTAGCGCCGTAGTACCCCTTTAAGTGGGTATGGCATTTTATAAATCCTATTGACTTGCAGCTAATCTCTGGCAGCTATAAAAAATAACATTGTATGGCTGTTTGGGTGTTTTTGTAGTTGTTTTTGCTATATAAAAAAAAATACGGCTCCCGTATACGGTTGGGAGGAGGAGGGGCAGGGCTAAATCGCGGCATCCGCACTCAGCCGTATTCGTGAACACTATTTAATGTATGTCTATGAGCCGACCGGAGTGAACCGCAGCCTCCAGTCAGCTTAGTTTTCGGCCGTATGCGGTTTCCCGACCGCAGGCAAAAACGTGGTTAAAAAAAGGCCTCTGAAAAATGAAAGAAGCAATCTGATTGGTTGCTATGGGCAAATGGTCAACTCTTCCTCTACCCAGATTTTGATTAACATCCCTCATAGGGGGAGATATCTCAGGACCTGTGAATAGAAAAAGTGGACCAGTTTCCCATAGCAACCAATCATTTTTCAGAGGCCTTTATAAAGATGAAAGAAGCCATCTAATTGGTTGCTATGGGCAACTGGTCCACTTTTTCTCTGGTCAGGTTTAGATAAATCTCCCCCATAGTGTTTACGTGTATTATTGGTACAGATTGTGCCTTTATCTTTTCATCACGTGGGGCCAACCTGTCTTATATAATGTACCGGTCCGGCATGTCTGAAAAGAACCGCATCTGTGAAAGGAAACTTGGGAATGGAGTCGAGAGGCGTTTGCCAATATGACAATATAAATGGCTTCCACTTCCCATCAAAAAGAATGTTCTTCAAATCGGATGAAAAGTGGTATCTGGAGCTCAGGAAAGCTGCCAAGGAGACTCCCAGGGGCCACATCTCAACCTCATGAATGTCTCTTTTGGTTTTTTGAATTGCTTTCTGTTTTTTTCTTCTATCCGGTGCTTCCCAACAGCTTTGCTGCCAATGTCAGGACCAACACATTCAAGTCAATGACACTTAACTTTTTTTTCACAAAGCGGTCAACAGAAAAGCCAAAGGGGAGTTCACTGACCGCTGAGTTATGGCTTCGCGTTTCCAGAAGTTTATTTTTGTCCTGAACCAGGTTATGGTGGACACATAGTATCCTTGTGTATACATTTGGCGCCTGTCTCCTTTATGAGGCGCTTAGGGATCAGAGGTCTACATAGATGGGCCAAACAACTAATCTACCAAAATCACTGGCATACATAGAGAACGGAAAGGGGGCGCTGTATAGCAACTATAAAATAAGATGGCTTTCAGAAGCTGCTTGACACCAGCACAATCCTAATCTCTTGTTAGGCTAGGTTCACACTACAGAATTTCTGGGCAGAATTTCTGCCGGAGATTTAGCCGGTGGCACTAAGACCGCACAGACTGCATTGCTGTCCCCATAGACGGCAATGCATTTCTGGGTGGATATTTTGGGAGATCTGCTCAGAAATGCATTGACATCTATGGGGAAGGCAATGCAGTCTGCGCGGTCCTAGTGCCACCATTTTGATCTCCGGCAGAAATTCTGCCTAGAAATTCCGTGGTGTGAACCTAGCCTTAACTGTGTATTTTGAGGACCGGCACAGGCATGTGGTCTCGATGGGTGCTGCAATGTTAAGAGGGAAGTAGGTAGAAAATATACTGGAGTCATGGAAATGGCAGATCTTAAAGGGGTACTCCGGAGGGAAAAAAATGTTTTCCAATCAACTGGTGCCAGAAAATTATACAGATTTGTAAATGACTTCTATTTAAAAATGTTAAATCTTCCAGCTGCTGTATGCTCCAGAGGAAGTTGTGTAGTTCTTTCCAGTCTGACCACGGTGCTCTCTGCTGCCACCTCTGTTAATGTCAGGAGCTGTCCAGAGTAGCAGTGCTTTGCTATGGAGATTTGCTCCGGCTCTGGACAGTTCCAGACAGAAATGTCAGCAGAGAACACTGTGGTCAGTCTGAAAAGAACTACCCAACTTCCTCTGGAGCATACAGCAGCTGATAAGTACTGGAAGGATTAAGATTTTTTATATAGAAGTAATTTACAAATCTGTATAGCTTTCTGGCACCAGTTGATTTGAAAACATTTTTTTTCTATGAAGTACCTCTTCCATGACTCCAGTACATTTTCTAGTTCCTTCCTAACATTGCAGCCCCTGCTGAGACCAAATGCCTGTGCAGGTCCTCAACACCTATTAAAATAGAACACCAACCTGCAGTGGGCTGTTTATTGCAACATGGGCTGCAACCAGGGGTCAAGTCCTAGGATAAAAAAAAAGTGTGGGAACTCACCCAAGATTTTCACTCAAGGGCTTGTCCTGCAGGACTCCTGCTAATGGAAACAGTGTTCCTGCTGTGGAAAAAGTGCAGGAACTCCGTTCCCATGCGTTTCTGTAGGACTCGAGACTAAAGCATGTACCTCCTTTTACTGGGTACAACTGTTCATATCTCATGGGCAGCATGACCCTTAGACAGGACCTTCCATCTCTTGTTTGAGAACATGGGGGGAATTTATCATTATATATGCACTGTTTTCACTCTCTATATTGCGCAGTCTTTTTTGCCCAATTCCGTTTTTTGCATTTTTTTTTTTTGCATAATTTTTATAGAATTTTACAAGTGGAATTCTAAATCACGGTGTACGGTAGAGCTGATTATGTGGTGGACATCGATATATCAACTGCGTATTTCCTCTTTACACGTACAAATTTTGCGCAAGTCCTGATTTTATTGCACAAATATACACCATCAAGGAGGAAACTTAAAATGTAATAAGAATAAGTCCAGAAAGTCCAGCAATATGTAATACATATTTAGATTAGACTCCAATCTGTACAGACTGTAGATCTGTAGAACTGTGTAAAATTCTAACTCCTGCTGTTCTTGATGAGTGCAGGAGATTGCACCTGTGTATTGTAACCATGGTGACCATACAGCTGAGAATATCACTGTATGTGCAGGGATGGGGAAGGAGGTAAGGCTGTTAGGTCTATGTATATGTGTGATCATGTGTATGCAGCAGAGCTGAGTGTGTGATTGTGTAAATGCAGCAGAGCTGAGTGTGTGATTGTGTGTATGCAGCAGAGCTGAGTGTGTGACTATGTGTATGCAGCAGAGCTGAGTGACCGATCATGTGTATGCTGCAGAGCTTAGTGTGTGATTGTGTGTATGCAGCAGAGCTGAGTGGTGACAGTGTGTATGCAGCAGAGCTGAGTTTGTGATGATGTGTATGCAGCAGAGCTGAGTGTGTGATCGTGTGTATGCAGCAGAGCTGAGTGTGTGACTATGTGTATGCAGCAATGCTGAGTGTGTGACTATGTGTATGCACCAGAGCTGAGTGTGTGATTGTGTGTATGCAGCAGAGCTGAGTGTGTGCGTGGTCATGCATACACATAATCACACATTCAGCTCTGCTCCATACACATGCTGCACACTAATTTCTGCTACATGTACATGATCACACACTTAGCTCTGGTACATGTACATAGTGTTTACCAACCAGGGTTTCTCCGGCTGTTTCAAAACTGCAACTCTCAGCATGCCAAGTTTTGCAACACTTGGAAGCATTCTCGTTGGTAAACACTGGTATAGAGGTAAGGGGACAGATTGCTTAGCAAAATTACATATTTTTTAAACCCAGATTTTCTGTGTACTTTATAAAGTTTTATGATCTTACTATTGTGCAGAGTTCTGTTCGGCGCACACTGCTGCTCCGGCACTTCTAGCTATGTGAGCAGTGTACCGCGGGAAAATGCCCCAGCTCTGTGAAGTGTGAGGTAGAGAAGGAGTGTACGGTAGAGCGAGGGGGGCGTATCTATATTTGCACAAAATTTATCAAAGGATGTGCGCAACTTTTGTAAATTTTGAGCAAGAGTGTAAATTAGATAAGCAGTGTAAAGGGGGTAGATCTGTGTCTACAATAGACGCCTAATGATAAATTTCCCCCATGATGATTAACCAGGTTCACTCTACACATAATACAGAGGGCAGCGCCAGCCTATCATGTGACCTGGGTTTTGCATGCGCTGCTGCTTCTCCAGCATGTACTTTTCCGCCCTTGGTCGGAAAGCAGCATGACAGAGGCCAGTGTATTAGAAAGCAGACTCTCCCGACAGTCCTGACATATCCGAGCGACTGCTCCTCTTACCCACATGCTTTCCCTTGATTCTGCAATCCCTTCTAAGCACAGTGTTAGGCTGGAGGATTAACGGCACAATTGGATCTATAGGGGGCTTTACTGCAAATCCCATGAAGGTAGCCATTAGCCCAATTTCCCTTCAGCCGCTATTCTCTCTTGCTTATTTTATACAGGCAATTGGTTGCGATTATTTGCTGCATTAAAGCATGATAACTAAGCTTAGGACATGCCTGGGACTGTGTAAAGTACACTAAAGGCTCATGTACTCGAGGACATGGCCCCCGTAGAAATGGCCCCCCGTAGACATGGCCCCCGTTTTTTTTACTTTGGATTTTATATGTGTTTTTTTCCTGCAACTTTTTTAGCTTTTTCTTTTCTTTTTTTAAATTAAAATTATGTGTTTTAGGACCTGTGTTTTTAGGTGACGTTACCCTCGGCTTTCCCATTACATATAGATCATGTAATTTAGTTATTCCTCTTTGAACTGCAAAAAAAAAAAAAGGAAAAGGAAAAAATAAAAGTTTGCGCATTTTTGCATGGGTTGGAGGTCTATAAGGCAAGGTTCACATTGCAGATTCTCGGGCCGGAAATATTCCGGACATAGAACCCAAGGGCAGCTGGCGCTGACTAAATCAGTTGGCGCTAGGACCACGTGGACATTGCCATCCCTATATATGGTAATATATTCCACCCAGATACCCCCAAAAGAATCGGGGGTATCGGGAGATCATTCTTTCAGCAACAGAAGCTCCGCCCCTAAAATTCCAAAGTGTGCACCGTGCAGCGGAATCTCTTTGACGGTAATGGGATTCTGGTGCATCAGGATTTACGAGCGAAATTGATAAGTGGAATTCCTCAGTATGAACATAGCCTATGAGAAACAAATTCAATGAAAAAGTCACACAAAAACACGCGTAAAATGAAGAAAAACACCACAAAAAATGTAATAGGCTTCCTATTAGGTCGGTGTTTTCCGGCCAGGGGGGCTTCGGCTGTCTAGGTATGCTGGGAGAGGTGGTTTTGCTACAGCTGGAAGTATCCCGGTTGGAAAACACTGTATTACTACATCTGATTTTGCTTCCATCCTTGTCTGTGCTAACCTTGTCGTTCCCTGGGGAGAGGCATCCTGCACAGATTCCTACCAGGACTGGGCCCTTTCCCTCCAAGCAGCCTTATGGCTTGTCACTATGGTACATGATGCCCTTCCTGTAAGTTTTAGGGGTGCTGCAGTAATAACACAGATCCTGTATACCAAGAATGTCTCTAACCAGGCACCGGCTCCGCATCGGACCTGGAATACACTAGCTCCGCCGTTCATTGGGGGAGATTTATCAAAACCTTTGCAGAGGAAAAGTTGCCCAGTTGCCCATAGCAACCAATCAGATCACTTCTTTCATTTTAAACCCTTAAAGCGTTCCCATCGGATCCAACAAAAAACTTTTTAAAAAATATATCACTCAGTACCTAAACCTGACCATGTACATCTAATTTTTATGTGTCTAGCACCTTTATTTATTTTTTATTACACTTTTAATTTTGCTCACTAGTCTGAATTCCTCTCAAAGGGAAGGGGCGTGGCCTCACTGTGCAGGTCTCCGCCCCCTCCCTTAGTATGCTTTCTGCTTACTTCTCCCCTAGCATTAGCAAAACTACAACTCCCAGCTTGTCCTCACTGACAGTAGCGGGACACAAGCCGACAGTGGGAGGATTTTCCCTCCAGCTCTGAGCCCTGCACTCACAGCTGTCAATCAAGGAAGTGTGTCCATGACATAGGTGATGATGCATGGACACAGCAGGACTAGTATGTGTCCAAGCAGGCAAGGGGGCAGTTGTTTGACTGGCTTTTTCAGTATGAAATACAGAAAAATTTCTAATGAAAGCAATTGTAAAACTTATTGGTTTTGCATAATTTACAACATATCAAATGTTTTTGTATATGACAGTGCCCATTTAAGGACAGACCCATTTTTTTACATTAATGACCAGGCCCTTTTTTTCTTACATTTTACATGTGTCTCCTTTAAATGGTAATAACTTTAGAACGATTTTCTGAGCTGAGCAATTCTGAGATAGTTTTTTCATGACATATTGTACTTTATATAAGTGGGGCATTTTTTCTGACACATGCTGCATTTTTTGTGAAAAACTCTTTTGTGAAAAATTGGAAAATTTCTAGCATTTTTTAAATAATTTTTTTATGGTGTTCACTGTACGGTAAAAGTGATGTTATATTTATTCTGTGGGTCGGTACAATTATGGCGATACCCATTTTATATAGATTTTTATGATATTTTTTCTTTTTCTGAGCAAAATTCTTTTTTTTCCCCTTTTATGCGTTATTTTCCGACAGCCATAACTTTTTTCTTTTGACAACAGTGAGTGAGGGCTTATTTTTTGCAGGACAGGCTGTACTTTTTATTGGTATCATTTTTGCAGTACATGCTACCTTTTGATCTTTTTTTATTCTGCTATTTGTACCAAAATTGACGAATTTTGCGCTTTTTTGTTGTTGTTCTTTTACGGCGTTCACCATGCAGGATAATTTACATCATATCTTTATAGCACATGTCATTATGGACATGGCAATACCTAGTACGTATATGATTTATTCATTTTTTTAATTTTTTTTATGATAATACAGGGCTTTTATTTATTTATTTTTTTAAACTTCAAACCTTTATTGAAGAACATTTTATACAGTAATTTATTTTTTTCACTTTTTACAGGTTACACTATGCGGCAATACATTTGTACTGCAGCACATTATAACCTGATGAGCTGCACACACTAAAGCCTGTGCGAACCAGCCTGTGGCTGGATCTCACAGGCTTCCGTAGCCTTCAGCTGGTCTCCTGCTGCCATAGCAACCAACGGCGACCTGCGATCGTATCACGGCGCCACCATTGGTGAACAAGGGAAGCACTCTCCCCCTGCCAACAACATAGATGCTGTGATCAGGATTGACCACGACATCTATGGGGTTAATGCTGCCGGGACTGGCACAATCGCAGCCCCGGCAGCTGTGGCGGAACCCCGGCTGTGATTGACAGCTTGGTCCCGCCGCCGATATCCTGAGCCCCACACGGCAAAACAGGTGATCAGCAGGACGTATGTATACGTCCCAGCGCGCGAACATGTTGGGTGCTGGTACGTATGCATACGTCGTATAGCGGGAGCTAACAAGACAGCGATCTGATTGGTTGCTATGGGCAACTGGGCAACTTTTCCTCTGGACAGGTTTTGATAAATCGCCTCCAAAGATTGTCTCCATTCGTATTGCTGAGACTAACAAATCCCGCTCCTGCTGTGTCCTTGCTGTGTCCCAGACAGATTCAGGAAAATCCTGCAAAAATCCTCCTCTAGCACAGTGTTTTTCAAACAGTGCGCCTCCAGCTGTTGCAGAACTACAACTCCCAGCATGCCCGGACAGCCTTCGGCTGTCCGGGCATGCTGGGAGTTATAGTTTTGCAACAGCTGGAGGCACACTGTTTGTAAAACACTACTCCACGTTCTTTTACCGAGACCTATTCACATTTTCATATAAGGGACTCAGCTTATTTATTGAAAAAAAAAAAATGGCGCCAATGCATTCCAATGGTTATTTGTGCATGGCGTTTTGGTTCTGTTAGATTTACAAAGACCGTTTTGGCCTAGTTTTTCCATTTTCCGTTTTTCAGTGGCCGTAGTTACTACTGGTTATAATCCTTCTCCTCTAGTATATAGGTGATAAGCAATGCGTTGACAGGCAGTGGCGCGTTGACAGGTCTCATTGTTATTAAAAGCCACTTCACAGGCCTGGTGGAAATCATTACGTACTAGAATCCGATTAGTAAATCGCTCTTCCCATCCCCCGTACAAGTGACGATCCCTATTACTTATGAGCACTCTATATCAATGACAGGAGAGCGATCTGAGAATGTTCAGCCTCCCCTGCCTGTGGCGCCGCCCTTTACATAGGCAGATGCTATTCCATCTACATGATTTATTAGTGGAATTCTTAACTTTTTGTAGCCAGGTTCAAGTGACTGACTATATTTCTAGCAATGTGAAGCTCTGCTACTGTAAAAAGCGCTGTTTCCCAACCAGGGTGCCTCCAGCTGTTGCCAAACTACAACTCCCAGCATGCCCGGAGAGCCAAGGCTTGTCATCTGGAGGCACATTGGTTGAGAAACACTGGTATATAATATATAAGGGGACGGCATTCAAACTGGATGCATACAAACAATGTAAAAAATATCATTTTATGTTATGTTATTATTGTAACTAGAGATGAGCGAACTTACAGTAAATTCGATTCGTCACGAACTTCTCGGCTCGGCAGTTGATGACTTTTCCTGCATAAATTAGTTCAGCTTTCCGGTGCTCCGGTGGACTGGAAAAGGTGGATACAGTCCTAGGAAAGAGTCTCCTTGGACTGTATCCACCTTTTCCAGTCCACTGGAGCACCTGAAGGCTGAACTAATTTATGCAGGAAAAGTCATCAACTGCCGAGCCGAGAAGTTCGTGACGAATCGAATTTACTGTAAGTTCGCTCATCTCTAATTGTAACATCTACTCTGGTGGGGTATTGCAGAATTTAGCAACTTATCTTGATCTCCCATCCACAGAATAAGAATAAGTGTCTGATTGCTGGACCCATCCAATCTAAAGAAAGGGCCCTGAATCACCCCACTGCATGGAATGGTGTGGTCGGCACCAGGGCCGGCTCTGCATATAGGCAAAATAGGCAGCTGCCTAGAGTGCCGACTTGATGGGGGGGGCACCACTCAGCCTGCTGCAAGAAAGTTAGACAACCGGCATCCAAACTACTTGCTCTGCCAGCAGCATGAGGAGGGGACTTGTTACAGTGTTTCACCCCAGTAGTAAGGTCAAAGGGCAGGTCAAGGGGCTGAGTCAAGGGGGCGGCAAAAATCCTTACACCAGCCTGGGTTGGCACTCAGTCCATGCATAGTCTGCAGTGCTGGAGATACCAGAGTACAGCTCCCAGGTATCAAGAATGCATGGAGCAAGTGCCGACCCCACCATTCCATGCAGCGGTGAGATTATGGGCCCTATTTTGGAAAACCCAGAGGACAGACACCCCCCCCTCCCCCCTCCGTGATCACACTCTTAGCCCCCATCCTGTGGATAAATGCTGCTGTACCCCTTTAAATGGGGTGATTTAATGTGATCAATTCCTTTTTGTTAGAGGGGTTCCCTGACAATAAGCTGATCGTAAACCATTCTGTTGCTAGAACCCCCAGCTGTCAGCTGTAATTTTTGGGGGAACCCAACATTAAGGGAGTTCTCCAGCTTGGTCACATCCCTTCTTGTTGGGAAATTCTCTCGATAATAAGCTGATCCCATAGTTTTTCCTGTTGGGACCCCCAGAGACCAGCTATAATCTGTGGGAAAACTGGAGTGTGTTTAAAGGAGTAGTCCAGTGGTGACCCAGTGGTGAACAAATTATCCCCTATCCTAAGGATAGGGATAAGTTTGAGATCGCGGGGGGTCCGACCGCTGGGGCCCCCTGCGATCTCCTGTACGGAGTCCCGACAGCCCGTTGGCTGTCCGGGCATGCTGGGAGTTGTAGTTTTGCAACATCTGGAGGTCCGCAGGTTGTAGACCACTGTTAGAGGAAGTTGTACTCACCTGTCCCCGCCGCTCCGGACCGTCACCGCTCGTCACCGCTGCCCGGTATGTTGCTGTCCATCGCTGCCGCCGCGCCCCCGAGGTGTCCCGATGCTCCGTTAAGGCCTCTACTTCCCCGGCATCCTCGCTCTCCGTCGCCGCCATCACGTCGTTACGCACGCCGCTCCTATTGGATGACGGGACGGCGTGCGCAGCGACATGATGACGACGATGGAGAGGGCCGACGATGCAGGGGATCCCGAAGAGGACGCGCCGGGGCCCCGAGGACAGGTAAGTGATCGTCAGCGGACCACATGGGGCACCGTAACAGCTATCCGGTGGCAGCTGAAGCAGCCTGCGCTGCCGGATAGCCGTTTATGCGATGGCCCCGACATACAAAAGCATCGTATGTTGATGCTGCCTCTGAGAGGCCATCGCATGTTGAAATGATCGTATGTCGGGGCCATCGTAGGTCGAGGGGTCACTGTATTTCATACTGGAAAACTCCATTAGCTTTGCCGCGCCTTCGCAGGAGACATGGAGCATTACATACCTCCAATTGCAACTGATGGGCTATTGTGTAATGCGTAGACAGGTTGGGTCCTCCAGTGTGGAAGACTGTTTTCATAGCTGGTTTTCCTGACAGGATATCATGAGTTGTGCTGAACAACTAAACAACAAACTCATCACTACTATGTCTGTTTATCAGTTCGGTCACCTAATGAGATGTTCAATTTTTGTATAAGGGACATGTGGACCCTGCAGGGGCCCCCGCCAACATCTGTCCTGGGATTGCGTCCCCTTAAACAGCCTCTAAAGAGCAGCTGTTGTCGGAGAGTAAAAGAGGGAGAAGGGTTCAGATACAGGACCCCCTTATGTGTGTGGCCGGTAATGGGCCGGAGTGTTATAGCTGTTGTTGTTTTTAAAGGGGAAACAATCTTTATGTCACTAATTGACAATAATACAAAAGATATTACAAGTAAATATCTTTAGAATTTTACATAAGTCATATTTAAAATAAAGAAAGGGAAGGAATGGGGGGGGGGGGGGGGGGTGAGGGGAGAGTTTTTACTCCGTGCCCCCCTGCTGAATTATTCAGGCCAGCAGATGTCCACTGGGCCCCTGTCTCTGGCTCCCAGCTATTTCTGGCCATTTATTCAATTATTTAACTTAGAAGGAAAGCAAACAGCATCCAGAAAGATGGTAAAGATTTTAACCTCCCCTGCTACTCACATCTAATCCATTTCCTGCCTGTAGCAGTGGAGGGGCTCCGGAGACACGGCTCTAACCTCACATCACCGCCATAGAGAAAACTGGAACCGACCGACCATGAAACACATTAGGGGTCGTACGGTTCTGCTGGGTGTAGTAGCTCAACCCCAAGGAATAACCTGACGTTACATTAGCAGTAAAATTTATGTAATCTGTGACATCATATCTATCTATCTATTTATCTAGCAACAGGAGAATACAGCAGCACACTGCTAGCACAAAGATATAGATGAAACATGAGTATATAGATAAAACATGAGTATATAGATAGAACATGAAAAGCTATACAGCTGTAATGCAATAAATGAAGATATGAAACTATGAAATTATGAGGTACTTAGCTTACAAATTTGGCGCCAAATAGCGTGGACTGTCCCACCACGGTAAGGTGACCTCATTCTGGGACGGACCCTACACTGTGAATATGCCTCTGTGTGAACAGTACAGCAGGCATTGCAAGGTCTGAAACATCCAAGGTACCTTATATACACCTAATAGAGGTGGGTGGGGTGCAGGAGCCAACATGGAGGTAGCCACTCCCCTGTATGTGTAATCCAACCAAAGAATAAGTTGGCCAGCACTATTAATTCCAAACTATTCTAAAAACCTGGCTTGCAGGTACAGGCTGCTGTTGCTGTATATTTAGCCCAGCAGCCTGCACCTGCAAGCCAGGTTTTTACAATAGTTTGGAATTAATAGTGCTGGCCAACTTATTCTTTGGTTGTATCTATTTATTTATTTATCTATCTATCTATTTATCTATCTATATATCTATTTATCTATCTCATATCTATCTATCAAAACATTTATTTATTTATCCCATATCTATTAATTTTCTATGTAGCTCTCTCACATCTATCTAATATCTATTTGTCTATTTATCTATCTATCTATCCCCTATTGATTGGTGGTGGATAGAAAGTGGCTGATAACAGATAACAATTACTTTCCCTTTTACTCTTAAAGGGGTACTCCGATGGAAAACTTTTTTTTTTTTTAAATCTACTGGTGCCAGAAAGTTAAACAGATTTGTAAATCACTTCTATTAAAAAATCTTAATCCTTCCAGTACTTATTAGCTGCTGAATACTACAGAGGAAATTGTTTTATTTTTGGAACACAGAGCTCTCTGCTGACATCATGACCACAGTGCTCTCTGCTGACATCTCTGTCCATTTTAAGAACTCTCCAGAGCAGGAGAAAATCCCCATAGAAAACATAGGCTGCTCTTGACAGTTCCTAAAATGGACAGAGATGTCAGTAGAGAGCACTGTGCTCGTGATGTCAGCAGAGAGCTCTGTGTTCCAAAAAGAAAACCATTTCCTCTGTAGTATACAGACCCTAAAAAGTACTGGAAAGATTACGATTTTTTAATAGAAGTAATTTACAAATCTATTTAACTTTCTGGCACCAGTTGATTTAAAAAAAAAAAAGAAAGTTCTCCACGGGAGTACCCCTTTAAGAAAAGTTTTTCTTTTTCTTTTTTTTTATTGGATTTATATAGAGCCCCAAATACTACTTGGTAAATAACTAAAGGAGAACTGTAGTGCAATATAACTTATCCCCTATTCAAAAGATAGGGGATACAGTAAGTTACAGATCTCAGGGGGTCCGTCCCCTGAGACCCTCCGCAATCTCCTGTACGGGGCCGTGGCAGTATACATAGAGATACCTGGAGAGGGCGTGTCTGCTGTGGCTTCCTGCTGGGGATAACACAGCACTTCCTGCAGACTGATGCCAGCCCATACAGGAGATCGCGGGTGGCCCCAGCAGTCGGACCCCCGCAATCTATAACTTATCCCTTATCCATCGGTTAGGGGATAAGTTATATTGCACTACAGTTCTCCTTTAAATGATAATGTTCCAGTTGCCACAGACACCCCTAGGTGTAGACAGTACACAGTCAGCTCCTCAGCTCCCCCAGTGGTGGCTGCAGGTAGTCAGAATGTTATCATTTTGTTCTATTTTGTGGATTTGGCGCTCCGCTGTATATCAGAAAGCACAGCTGTAGAGATATAGTATAAATGTATTCAGCACATAATTTTGGACATCTAAGCAAAATAAAGTTCATAGAAGGACATTCACCAGTGGATTTATGATTTAAAAAAAAATGATTAGATAGTGACGGGAAATAGCTTTGTCGCCTGTTTCCCAGCCCCAGTCATTTTGTCCTACTTTTTTCGAATTTCTCATATTTGCCAAACAAAAACAAAAAAAAAAACAACTTGAAATCCATTAGCAATAATCAGTCCAGGACGACATTAAATATTCAGTGGTGGCTGTAGAGAACATATGGTGGAAAGTAGAGATTTGAGAAGACAGCTGTCTGGATCCTGCCTCAGATGTTTCTCAAATTTCATAGGAATCTTTTCACGATCTGTTCTAAACCCCTGATCACTACTGATGAAGATTCGGTGTATTGTTCTACCCTGGTCATATATATCATATTTATAATTCACCCAAAAGAAACCGCATTGGGCACCAGTTATGTAAATGAAAAAGGGGCACTAATCCATGATAGAAGCTGTGATTACTCAGTCCTGCCGGCGGTTTCGTGCGACGGAACGCACTTCTTCCGGCCTCGAAGAGGCCGGAAGAAGTGCGTTCCGTCACACGAAACCCCCGTCAGACACCTCTGAGTGCCCTGCGCTGTCCCCCTCCCTCTCCCAGTGTTTTGGTCCGGGCTTCGCAGCCTACAGAATAGTAGTGTTGGGCACGAATATTCAAAATGCTGATTTTTACCACGAATATCGGCACTTCACGATTTCGCGAATATTTCGAATATGGTGATATATATATGTAATGACGAATATTCGTTTATTTTTTGTTTATTTTTCAAATATGCAAATATTCGCAAATATCGGCACTTCCAGTCAGAGAATACCGATCCCTCCCTTCTTTTAGGGGAAAGATTTAATTGTGCACGCTCACTATGCGAATTTCATTACGAATTTTCGTGAATATGCAAATTTTGAAGATATAGGATGCATATTCCTCCATATATTCACGAAATATGGCAAATTCGAATATGGCCTATGCCGCTCATCACTACTAGTGTTGAACACGAATATTCGTAATGCGAATTTTTATTGCGAATATCGGCACTTCACGATTTTGGGAATATTTATTTAGAATATAGTGCTATATATTCGTAATGACGAATATTCATTTTGTTTCCACATGCAAATGTTTATGCAAATTTTTATGCAAATTTTTGCATGGGAAAAAAAGTGAACAAACATAACGAATATGCGGATTTCGCAAACATAGGACGAATAATCGTCAATATATTCGCGAAATATCGGGAATTCGAATATGCAGGATTCTATTTCTGCTTTTATTTTGTATATTATACTTATGCCTCTTTTTTTTTTTTATCAAAGATTTTATTTTGATACATAGGGGTTGTTTCCTAAGACCCCTGAAAAATAAGAGATTATGCTGGGGTTAGTATTCTCTCCCCATCCAAAGACCACTACAGGAGTATTACATACCAGTCATTCCAGTCAATTGCTGTTGGCAGCTTTCTGTGGCTCCTCAAGGGGGGGGTGTAAAGGGGGGATCTGACCGAGTCAGCATCTGATTGGTCTTAAGAAGTGACAACTACCTTAAATGTGATAGCCAAGATTAAAAGAAAAAAAAAATCCTTTAGATTGGGCATAACCAGCTCATTGGTGGGGCTCTCGACCACTGGGACCATGCTAAGGTCAATTGACCCCCAAGTGAATGGATTGGCAACATACGTGTTTAGCCACTGCTCTATACAGTTTTTGGAGAGCAGGGGAAAAAAGAAGAACAGAGATGGCGCTCCAGTAGTGAAGTATGTTGGTATAAGGTTTTTGGGGGAAAAAAAGGATGAAATGGTTCTCACCTTTTTGTGTTGTGCTGGCAGGCACAACACTGTAGTACGCTTAAGTATATGTGTCGGGAGGCAGCCGGCCGTCGGTCTGGAACAGGATTACAGATGTGGAATCTGGGTTGCCTTGCGGGGCCAGCCAGATGTCTGAGGAAAATTCCGACTTTTTTGGCTTGGTAGGCGCTCGCCCGAGGATGACACTTAGGTTTAACTGATGAAGAGGGGTGCCCCCTCGAAACGCGTTGTTTTTGCATGGAAATAAAGCCTTAAAATCTCCACTGACTCAGTGTCATCCTCGGGCGAGCGCCTACCAAGCCAAAAGTCAGAATTTTTCTTCGGACATCTGGCTAGCCCCGCAAGGCAACCCAGATTCCACATCTGTAATCCTATTCAGTTTTTGGCAGTGTTTGGAAATTCCATATAATGAAGTATAGTAATATAATATAATAATAGAACATTTGGGCATGTGTGCTGACACTCCATTTACTTAGGGTTATTTGATCTCCACATGTATACAGAGGATGCGGACACTGGCACTGCTACTCCTATATTAGTTAAATGGAAAACCGTTCAATCAATGGTAGATTTCCAGAAATATGGCATAATGGCTCGTGTATGAGACTACAGGGGTGCTCACATCCCCAGGATACAGTTCAAACAAATGTTTCGAAAAAGAGAAAGCAGGAAAGATGGAGCACTCACCCTAACAACAGCCTTTATCTGATGCTCTATTCCATTTAGAAGATTACAATACACGATCAGGAGCAAGGTTGACAGGTGCAGACACGAGGCGGGGTTCCCCCGCCTCATGTCTGCACCTGTCAACCTTGCTCCTGTTCGTGTATTGTGATGTCCGAAATGGAATAAAGCATCAAGAAATGGGCTATCTTTAGGGTGAGTGCTCCATCTTTCTTGCTTTCTCTCTTTTAAAACATTTATTTGATCTCCATACCTATGATCTTTGGGGGTTCTAATGATCCCCAGCCGATCAGCTAATTATACCTTATCCTGTAAATAGGGGAAAAACTTCTAATCTTGGGATAACCCCAAAATGCTAAGTGAAGCTCACTTTCCTTCTTCATCTCCCATCTCTTCGACTCTACTTGACAATGTGCATATGGAGGTGTAGAACCCATGAGGAAGCATGTAGAGTAGAATCTATGGACAAGCCTGAAGCATGATGGGAGTCAAAGTCAGAATGCACAAAGTTTTAAAGGGGACGTCTCATGAAAATAACCCCATTTCATATGACGCTCACCTATTAGGGGAAGTTGAGGTAGCGCCATCAAAAAAAAAAAGAATGCGTTACATGGTAGCCACTGAAATGGGCCTTTTCTGCAGTATGGGTAGACTATCTTTGTTAGTGGCTCCTTGCTCTGGCCAATAGAAAGGGTCTTAAAGGGGTACTCCGGTGGAATTATTTTTTTTTTAAATCAACTGGTGCCAGAAAGTTAAACAGATTTGTAAATGACTTCTATTTAAAAATCTTTACCCTTCCAGTACTTTTTAGCAGCTGTATGCTACAGAGGAAATTCTTTTCTTTTTGAATTTCTTTTTTTGTCTTGTCCACAGTGCTCTCTGCTGACACCTCTGTCCCTGTCAGGAACTGTCCAGAGCAGCATAGGTTTGCAATGGGGATTTTCTCCTGCTCTGGACAGTTCCTGATATGGGCATCAGGTGTCAGCAGAGAGCACTGTGGACAAGACAAAAAAGAAATTCAAAAAGAAAAAGAATTTCCTCTGTAGCATACAGCTGCTAAAAAGTACTGGAAGGGTAAAGATTTTTTTTAATAGAAGTCATTTACAAATCTGTTTAACTTTCTGGCACCAGTTGATTAAGAAAAAAAATATATATATGTTTTCCACCAGAGTACCCCTTTAAAGGGGTACTCTGCCCCTAGACATCTTATCCCCTATCCAAAGGATAGGGGATAAGATATCAGATCGCGGGGGTCCCGCCGCTGGGGACCTGCGGGATCTACCATGCAGCACCCACTCGACCACGAGGACGGAGCATAGTGATGTCACGGCTCCGCCCCCGTGTGATGTCATGCTCCGCCCCCTCAATGCAAGTCTATTGGAGCTGTCACGCCCCCTCCCACAGGCTTGCATTGAGGGGGCGGAGTGTGATGTCACACGGGGGCGGAGTTGTGATGTCACTACGCTCCATCCCCGTGATCGCCAGTAATCAGACGAACACGCTCCGGGGACTGATTCTAACGGGGTGCGGCGTGGAAAATCAAGGGGGTCCCACGCAGCGGGACCCCCGCGATCAGGCATCTTATCCCCTATCCTTTGCATAGGGGATAAGATGTCTAAGCACTGGAGAACCCTTTTAAGTGGAGGCCCCCTCCTCTATGAGGTGCATGTTCCCTAATAATTCTGCGAACACGCTCCGGGGACTGATTCTAACGGGGTGCGGCGTGGAAGATCAAGGGGTGTCCCACACAGCGGGACCCCCGCGATCAGGCATCTTATCCCCTATAGTTTGGATAGGGGATAAGATGTCTAAGCACCGGAGAACCCCTTTAAGTGGAGGCCCCCTCCTCTATGAGGTGCATGTTCCCTAATAATTCATATAGAAGGGGTTTGTCATATTGCCACACTGCCGTAGCCAAACACTTGATTTCCTAACTATGAACACCTATGCAATGTACATGATGATTCCACAACTGATACTTTGTCACAAACACTTACACACTGACATTTGGACTTGTGACATTTTTCCATACTAAACCATTTGATATTTGGTATTGTTTAAAAAAAACAAAAAACGAAAAAAAAGGCACAGCCTAAACAGAAAATCTAATATAGCGAAGAGTCTGGGAATCAAATCCATTATAGCAAAAATTCTCCAAGAATCATAAACAATAACAAAAGAAACACATAAGCAGTCACTGCCTCCATAGGGTTAGCTTTATGTGCTTCTTATTGTTGTTTCTTGTCCCCTCCTCCCATTCCCTCCACCCAAATCAGATGTTAAGGTGACAGCATAAAGTGGCGCCACTTAGCAGGGCCAGCTCACAACTTATTGCTTGTGTCACTTGTGGTATATTTGGGGGAGGGAGGTGGGGAGATACTGGGGAGAGATCAATACAGCTTGTCTATGTGCAGAGCTATAAAGTAATTCAGTCCTGAATCTAACAAGAGCTCCGAATTTGTTAATAAAAAATCGAGGACAAGCTGGGAATAGAAACCTAGTAAAGTATAGAAAAAAAATAAGTTAACACTGATATAGTAGAGATGAAAAAATAAAATGCTACAAATTTTTTATCAAGTTAAATTGAATAATTCTAATAATATAAAAAAATATATATAAATAGTTTCACAATAGAAACAAAAACAGTAATCATTATTTATAAATAATTGACAAAATGTAAATACAAATTTATAAATAAAAATAAATAATATTAATAATAATAATAAATTATTTAATAATGCAAATCATAAAAATAATTGTAATAATAATAATAACAATAATCATCGTAGTACAGTATTACAATAAATAAATAAAAAATTAGTTACCATATTTTACATTTTCAGTTTCCTGATGAATTCTCAGGGGTGGATTTGTAACTTTGCCCTTGGACTGGTGGCACCACCCATGCCCATTTTGTGACATAATACACATGTTCAATCTTTCTACTAATGCTTTGCCCCCTTCATTATATTCCCTCTTCATTGCCAGGCTCTTGGATGCCATTTCAATACCTGGCTGCTTATGTTTCCATCTAACCCGGTCAGACTGCACATTAGCCATGCCAGTGCGCCACCACTTTACTCAACCGATTAAACAACCAAATAACCAATACCAACATGACACAGGCTAAGTACCAGTCTTAAAGGGGTATTCCAGGCCAAAACTTTTTTTTATATATCAACTGGCTCCGGAAAGTTAAACAGATTTGTAAATTACTTCTATTAAAAAATCTTAATCCTTCCAATAGTTATTAGCTTCTGAAGTTGAGTTGTTGTTTTCTGTCTAACTGCTCTCTGATGACTCACGTCCCGGGAGCTGTGCAGTTCCTATGGGGATATTCTCCCATCATGCACAGCTCCCGGGACGGGACATCATCATTGAGCAGTTAGACAGAAAACTTCAGTAGCTAATAACTATTGGAAGGATTAAGATTTTTTAATAGAAGTAATTTACAAATCTGTTTAACTTTCTGGATCCAGTTGATATACAGTGACCCCTGAACCTACGATGGCCCCGACATACGATAATTTCAACATGCGATGGCCTCTCAGAGGCCATCGCATGTTGAAAGCAGCATCAACATACGATGCTTTTTTTTATGTCGGGGCCATCGCATAAACGGCTATCCGGCAGCAAAGACTGCTTCAGCTGCCACCGGATAGCCGTTTACGGTGCCCCGTGAGCTCCGGTGATGATCACTTACCTGTCCTCGGGGCTCCGGAGCGTCCTTTTCGGGATCCCCTGCATCGTCGGCGCTCTCCATCGACGTCATCACGTCAATGCGCACGCCGTCCCATCATCCAATAGGAGCGGCGTGCGTTGCGATGTGATGGCGGCGACGGAGCGCGCGGATGCCTGGGAAGCAGAGGCCTTGCTGGAGTGTCGGGGACACCTCGGGGACGTGGCGACAGCGATGGACGGCGACATCCCGGGCAGCGGTGACGGTCCGGAGCGGCGGGGACAGGCGAATACAACTTCCTCTAACAGTGGTCTTCAACCTGCAGACCTCCAGATGTTGCAAAACTACAACACCCAGTATGCCCGGACAGCCGTTGGCTGTCCGGGCATGCTGGGTGTTGTAGTTTTGCAACATCTGGAGGTCCGCAGGTTGTAGACCACTGTCCTATACTTTACATTGCACGGATCCCTCAACATGCGATGGTTTCAGCAAACGATGGTCCATTTGGAACAGATTACCATCATATGTTGAGGGACCACTGCATATAAAAAAAAGTTTTGCCTGGAATACCCCTTTAAAATAAATAAAATAGCCTTATCTGAGGGCAGGAGCACACCTACTTTAACTGCAATGATTGCCCTTGATATTGGGTGATGCCAACAAACCACTTTAACCCGATAACGGCCATGGACGTCTATACTCGTCCAATGGCCGTTACCGGGGTATGACGCGGGCTCCCGACTCGAGCCCACGTCATACCGGCCAGCCCCCAGCTGATTCCTGTAGCTGGGGGCCGGCGTTAATAGCCGAAATGCGGCGATCGCCGCGGCCGGCTATTAACCCTTTAGATCGCCGCTGTCAAAGTTGACAGCGGCGTCTAAAGGTGCCTGTATACAGTCCCTGGTGGTCCAGTGGGGTGGATCGCTCCCCCGCAGCGCGATCGCGGGGGAGCGATCCACTGCTGAGGTAGCCTGAGGGCTTACCTCTCCTCCTGTGTCGGCTCCGGCTCTCTGAATGATAAAGCCTGGCAGGACCAGGCTTTATCAATCGAGCGCAGAGCACACAGATGAATGGGATTGTATGCAATCCCATTCATCTGTATGAGGAATCAAATGATTCCTCCTAAAAGTCCCCTAAGGAGACTAAAAGTGTAAAAAAAAAAAGTTTAAAAAAAGTTTAAAAACACACACATTAACCCCTTCTTTATTAAAAGTTTAAATCACCCCCTTTTCCCAAATTTCATATTAAAAATATGTAACCATAATAAAAATAAACATATGTAGTATCGTCGCGTGCGTAAATGTCTGAACTATAAAAATATATCATTAATTAAACCGCACGGTCAATGGCGTACACGCAAAAAAATTCCAAAGTCCAAAATACCGTATTTTTGGTCACTTTTCATACCATAAAAAAAGGAATAAAAAGCGATCAAGAAGTCCAATCAAAATAAAAATGGTACCGATTAAAACTTCAGATCACGGCGCAAAAAATGAACTCTCAAACCGCCCTGTACGTGGAAAAATAAAAAAGTTATAGGGGTCAGAAAAGGACAATTTTAAATGTATAAATTTTCCTGCATGTAGTTATGATTTTTTCCAGAAGTGCGACAAAATCAAACCTATATAAGTAGGGTATCATTTTAATCGTATGGACCTACAGAATAAAGATAAAGTGTAATTTTTACCGAAAAATGTACTGCCTAGAAACAGAAGCCCCCAAAATTTACAAAATGGTGTTTTTTCTTCAATTTTGTCGCACAATGATTTTTTTTTCCGTTTCGCCATAAATGTTTGTGTAAAATGACTCATGTCATTCCAAAGTAGAATTGGTGGCGCAAAAAATAAGCCCTCATATGGATTTTTAGGTGCAAAATTGAAAGGGTTATGATTTTTAAAAGGTGAGGAGGAAAAAACGAAAGTGTAAAAACAGAAAAATGCTTGGTCCTTAAGGGGTTAAAATTTACAAAGAGTATTCATGACCAGAGTGAAGGACGACTCTGGGCAGAGCCAACACAGTGTCACCAGAGACGTCATGCCAGGACATCTATGGTTATGGTTTTGTATTCTGATTATTTATACCAGATCTGTATCTACATCCATGAAAACCCACATGGCAGCCTGCCCTATACTGGATCTTTACTGGCTCCAA
Organism: Hyla sarda; assembly: GCF_029499605.1. Taxonomy (NCBI): domain Eukaryota; kingdom Metazoa; phylum Chordata; class Amphibia; order Anura; family Hylidae; genus Hyla; species Hyla sarda. The sequence goes on from NC_079197.1 coordinate 27,763,330, forward strand.
TTGGACAGATAGGAATAAGCATTAGTGAGATTTTATGGAGGCATGTGGTGCCTGGGTGAGTGCATGATCTCAGCTGGCACCCTGGGCTCTTAGTCATTTACCCAGCTTTCCTCATCTCCCGGGGAGACTCGCTCTGTCTGGCAGACATAGATGTCTCAGGAGAAGCTGAGGTTTTTTTTGTTCCATAATTAAAGAGACCTGTTTTCTTTCATTCTTGTTTGTAGCAGACAGAGGAGATGGGATGCAGGCAGTGTGAGAAGTGTCTCTACCCCTCCTCCATCCTATTGCAATATATATATATATATATATATATATATATATATATATATATATATATCCCCATAGAAATGTATATATATATATATATACATATATATATATATAAAACCATATATATATATATATCCCCATAGAAATTTATATATATATATATATATATATATATAAACTATATATATATATATATATATATATATCCCCATAGAAATATATATATATAGCCCCATATATATATATATATATATATATATATATATAACCCCATAGAAATATATATATATATATATATATATATATATATATATATATCTAATTCTATAGAACAGTGTTTCCCAATAGGGGTGCCTCCTGCCGTTGCAAAACTACAACTCCTAGCATGCCCGGACATGCTAGAAGTTGTAGTTTTGCAACAGCTGAAGAAGCACTGTTTGGAAAACACTGCTGTAAAGAGGGAAAGGAACAATGGCTATTTTATCCTCAGCTGTAAAAGTCAGTACTATAATGGGGGCCAGATTTGCCCCCCAACACCCCACTATCAATTCAATAATGAACCTCAGAGATAAGCTTCATCCAGATGGTCTATAATGTTCTCATGTTACACGCATGATCCATATGGACATGTAATGTGATAATGGATGGTGTTATACAGTATATATATATATATTTGGCGTAGTGGGAGGACCCGACACTGTGTTCCGACTCTTGGTCCCGTGGGTGCTCTGCTTCTCAGGACAAGACCCAATGTCCCATGAAATGTAGGCTTGAAAAAGGTCTCACTGAGCAGACCGAAACGTAGCACTTGTGACTGGATGGGTGAAGAAACCACTTTTTATGCCACATTGGAGTGCTGCTTCTTCCTTGGTAAAACTATATATATATATATATATATATATATATATATATATATATATTTATATATATATACAAAATGGGCACCATTGATAATGGCTTTCTATGGCACTGGTGATCCATGCTGGGTGTTGTAGTTTTGCAATGACTGGAGGCTATAGAACTACAGATATTTTGTTTACGAATTCATTGTATCGTATCTTCTATGGACCAATAAATCTATAGGCGCCTCCAATATTGTGGCATATGAAATAATATTGTGGCTTGCACAGGGACCATAGCTTGTATATCCCTATTGGTCTGTAATAGGGATGAGCGGCAGGGGCCGTGTTCGAATTCGAGATATTTGGTGCATATATGGATGAATATTTGTCCTATATTCTCATTCGCATATTCGCTATGTTCGATTTTTTTTTCTCATGCAAAAATTTGTAATGAAATTTGCATAGTGCACATGTGCAATTATATCTTTCACCTAAATGAAGGGAGGGACCAGTGTCCTCTGACTGGAAGTGCTGATATTCGCGAATATTTGCATTTTCGAATATATTTTCAAAAAAAATTATATTCGTCATTGCGAATATATATCACTATATTCTAAATATTTGTGAAACTACGAAGTGCCGATATTCACAGTAAAAATTAGCATTTTGAATATTCGCCATCAGCACTAGTCTGTAATAGTGACTATAAAGGACCCCATGTACTGCTATACAGGCCTATGTACACAACATTGCCATAAGGGAGAGCTCATAGTCTTATTTGTTATAGTTGTTGGCTAAATAATCTGCGGCTGAACCATCCAAATGAATTTATTCCTGTAAATGTTATGTTACGTCATCTATATATCACCCACATACTCCGCCACGCTGTACACACTGCTGAATCACTCATGTCAGCTTTAGACTATTATACCTTCAATGTGCTCTAGTAACGTGAAGCATTGCAATGAAAGATAAGAAAGAGTTAAATCTGACACGTCTCCCTGCCTCCTCCCCTTCCTCAGCATCCCTCATCTGTAATGTACCAGGCAGGAGAGGAGGGTCTGGGGAGCCGGCTGTGATTTCTGTCACTCATCTCTTCTCTCTCCCTGACAGGTGGAGCTCCTCAAGTCATCCTGGAGTAATAAAGACAAGAGATCTCTGCTATGTCTCTAATGTCCACATCATGTCTTCTGGGGACATTCTTACTTATTCTGCTCTGCAGCAACATCCAGACCTTGGATTTACCTAAAGACTGTGAGTACAACCCCCAACATCTGTCTGTTGTCTGTGCTGTGATCCTATTCATGTCATTGCTGAAGGAATTGTGTATGTGTGTGCATCCTCCAGTATAACACAGGACAGTGCACAGCTTCACCACCAAGGCCAGCTCACTGGAGGGGCACAGCAGCACAGGAGGACAGGGCACAGCAGCACAGGAGGACAGGGCACAGCAGCACAGGAGGACAGGGCACAGCAGCACAGGAGGACAGGGCACAGCAGCACAGGAGGACAGGGCACAGCAGCACAGGAGGACAGGGCACAGCAGCACAGGAGGACAGGGCACAGCAGCACAGGAGGACAG